>NC_081138.1:8732370-9088900 GCF_958295425.1 Solea solea
TCGGTACCCTCAATGTTTGATTTTGCAATGATTTCACTGTTTGGATGTGTTTTTCTATGGTGTCTGTTTGTGCCCCATTGAGCTGAGATAAGGCTGTTTTCGGATTTTTTTAATTTTTCTACTGTCCCATAATATAAACCTCACAAATGAAGTTCACATCTTAAAAGATTTAGTTCTGTACACTCACTGTTTGATTTTGCAATGATTTCACTGTTTGGATGTGTTTTTCTATTGGTGTCTGTTTGTGTGCGCATTCAGCTGAGATAAGGCTGTTTCCGGATTTTTTTCATTTTTCTACTTTCCCATAACATAAACCTCACAAATAAAGTTAACATCTTATAAGATATAGTTATATACCTTCAGTGTTTTATTTTGCAATGATGTCACTGTTTGGATGTGTTTTCTATTTGTGTCTGTTTTTGTGCGCATTCAGCTGGAATACGACTGTTTTCTGATTTTTTTTCATTTTCTACTGTCCCATAACATAAACCTCACAAATAAAGTTAACATCTTATAAGATATACTAATGTACCCTCGTCGTTCCGCTCGTCTTGGGACCCCAAACGGCATATGAAATATTCACACTCCTGCGACCTGTAGAAATGTAGTTCCTCCAAAACTTCCACTCTGGCCAAAGAGTCTAAGACTGTATAGAGTCTGACATGACCTGATTTTCAGTTTTTGGACACAGGACTTTGGGCTTTTTTCCCCCTGGCCAAAAAAAACTGCCAAAAACACAGTCTGTAAAATTCAAACGTAAGAAAGGTGGGAAACTGTCTTTTCTTCAATAATTCCTAAAGGCAATGAGCCCGGATGCTGATTTCTCCGTATGTGTATCAGGGACTCCTGGCTGATCCCGGGTGCCGAGTTTCAGACCTGTGCAACCTTTGGAAAGGTCAAAGGTCAGCCGCTGTGGTGTGTTTTTTGTAATAATTCCTAAAGGCATTGAGTCAGGAGTCAGATTTTTCCGTATGTGTATCAGGGACTAAAGCTAATCCCGGTTGCCGAGTTTCAGACCTGTGCAACTTTCGGAAAAGGTCAATGGTCAGCCGTTCGGGTGTGTTTTTTGTAATAATTCCTAAAGGCATTAAGCCAGGAGTCTGATTTTTCCGTATGTGTATCAGGGACTAAGGCTTATCCAGGGTGCCGAGTTTCAGACCCGTGTAACCTTCGGAAAGGTTAAGGCTGATCGAGGGTATTTTAATCTTTTTTCTACTGTCCTATAATATGAAGTTAACATCTTATAAGATATAGTTATATACCTTCAGTGTTTTATTTTGCAATGATGTCACTGTTTGGATGTGTTTTTCTATTTGTCTCTGTTTTTGTGTGCATTCAGCAGGGATACGGCTGTTTTCTGATTTTTTTCATTTTTTTATCGTCCAAAAAAAGTAACCTCACAAATAAAGTTAACATCTCATAAGATATATTTATATACCTTCAGTGTTTGATTTTGCAATGATTTCACTGTTTGAATGTGTTTTTCTATTTTTGTCAGTTTTTGTGCGCATTCAGCTGGAATACGACTGTTTTCTGATTTTTTTTTCATTTTTCTACTGTCCCATAACATAAACCTCACAAATAAAGTTAACATCTTATAAGATATTCTTCGGTACCCTCAGTGTTTGATTTTGCAATGATTTCACTGTTTGGATGTGTTTTTCTATTTTTGTCTGTTTTTGTGCGCATTCAGCAGGGATACGGCTGTTTTCAGATTTTTTTCATTTTTCTACTGTCCCATAACATAAACCTCACAAATAAAGTTAAAATCTTATAAGATATAGTTATATACCTTCAGTGTTTTATTTTGCAATGATGTCACTGTTTGGATGTGTTTTTCTATTTGTCTCTGTTTTTGTGTGCATTCAGCAGGGATACGGCTGTTTTCTGATTTTTTTCATTTTTTTATCGTCCCATAAAATAAACCTCACAAATAAAGTTAACATCTCATAAGATATAGTTATATACCTTCAGTGTTTGATTTTGCAATGATTTCACTGTTTGAATGTGTTTTTCTATTTTTGTCTGTTTTTGTGCGCATTCAGCTGGAATACGACTGTTTTCTGATTTTTTTTCATTTTTCTACTGTCCCATAACATAAACCTCACAAATAAAGTTAACATCTTATAAGATATTCTTTGGTACCCTCAGTGTTTGATTTTGCAATGATTTAACTGTTTGGATGTGTTTTTCTATTTTTGTCTGTTTTTGTGCGCATTCAGCAGGGATACGGCTGTTTTCTGATTTTTTTCATTTTCTACTGTCCCATAACATAAACCTCACAAATAAAGTTAACATCTTATAAGATATACTAATGTACCCTCGTCGTTCCGCTCGTCTTGGGACCCCAAACGACATATGAAATATTCACACTCCTGCGACCTGTAGAAATGTAGTTCCTCCAAAACTTCCACTCTGGCCAAAGAGTCTAAGACTGTATAGAGTCTGACATGACCTGATTTTCAGTTTTTGGACACAGGACTTTGGGCTTTTTTCCCCCTGGCCAAAAAAAACTGCCAAAAACACAGTCTGTAAAATTCAAACGTAAGAAAGGTGGGAAACTGTCTTTTCTTCAATAATTCCTAAAGGCAATGAGCCCGGATGCTGATTTCTCCGTATGTGTATCAGGGACTCCTGGCTGATCCCGGGTGCCGAGTTTCAGACCTGTGCAACCTTTGGAAAGGTCAAAGGTCAGCCGCTGTGGTGTGTTTTTTGTAATAATTCCTAAAGGCATTGAGTCAGGAGTCTGATTTTTCCGTATGTGTATCAGGGACTAAAGCTAATCCCGGTTGCCGAGTTTCAGACCTGTGCAACTTTCGGAAAAGGTCAATGGTCAGCCGTTCGGGTGTGTTTTTTGTAATAATTCCTAAAGGCATTAAGCCAGGAGTCTGATTTTTCCGTATGTGTATCAGGGACTAAGGCTAATCCAGGGTGCCGAGTTTCAGACCCGTGCAACCTTTGGAAAGGTCAAAGGTCAGCCGTTCGGGTGTGTTTTTTGTAATAATTCCTAAAGGCATTGAGCCAGGAGTCTGATTTTTCTGTGTGTGTATAGGGACTAAGGCTGATCCAGGGTGCCGAGTTTCAGACCTGTGTAACCTTCGGAAAGGTCAAAGGTCAGCCGTTCGGGTGTGTTTTTTGTAATAATTCCTAAAGGCATTGAGCCAGGAGTCTGATTTTTCCGTATGTGTATCAGGGACTAAGGCTAATCTAGGGTGCCGAGTTTCAGACCTGTGTAACCTTCGGAAAGGTCAAAGGTCAGCCGTTTAGGTGTGTTTTTTGTAATAATTCCTAAGGCATTAAGCCAGGAGTCTGATTTTTCCGTATGTGTATCAGGGACTAAGGCTAATCTAGGGTGCCGAGTTTCAGACCTGTGTAACCTTCGGAAAGGTTAAGGCTGATCGAGGGTATTTTAATCTTTTTTCTACTGTCCTATAATATGAAGTTAACATCTTATAAGGTATATTGATGTACCCTCAGTGTTTGAATTTATAATGATTTCACTGTTTGGATGTGTTTTTCTATTTGTGTCTGTTTTTGTCCGCATTCAGTAGTGATACGGCTGTTTTCAGATTTTTTTCATTTTTCTACTGTCCCATAACATAAACCTCACAAATAAAGTTAAAATCTTATAAGATATAGTTATATACCTTCAGTGTTTTATTTTGCAATGATGTCACTGTTTGGATGTGTTTTTCTATTTTTGTCTGTTTTTGTGTGCATTCAGCAGGGATACGGCTGTTTTTCTGATTTTTTTCATTTTTTTATCGTCCCAAAAAATAAACCTCACAAATAAAGTTAACATCTCATAAGATATATTTATATACCTTCAGTGTTTGATTTTGCAATGATATCACTGTTTGAATGTGTTTTTCTATTTTTGTCTGTTTTTGTGCGCATTCAGCTGGAATACGACTGTTTTCTGATTTTTTTTTCATTTTTCTACTGTCCCATAACATAAACCTCACAAATAAAGTTAACATCTTATAAGATATTCTTCGGTACCCTCAGTGTTTGATTTTGCAATGATTTCACTGTTTGGATGTGTTTTTCTATTTTTGTCTGTTTTTGTGCGCATTCAGCAGGGATACGGCTGTTTTCAGATTTTTTTCATTTTTCTACTGTCCCATAACATAAACCTCACAAATAAAGTTAAAATCTTATAAGATATAGTTATATACCTTCACTGTTTTATTTTGCAATGATGTCACTGTTTGGATGTGTTTTTCTATTTGTCTCTGTTTTTGTGTGCATTCAGCAGGGATACGGCTGTTTTCTGATTTTTTTCATTTTTTTATTGTCCCATAAAATAAACCTCACAAATAAAGTTAACATCTCATAAGATATAGTTATATACCTTCAGTGTTTGATTTTGCAATGATTTCACTGTTTGAATGTGTTTTTCTATTTTTGTCTGTTTTTGTGCGCATTCAGCTGGAATACGACTGTTTTCTGATTTTTTTTCATTTTTCTACTGTCCCATAACATAAACCTCACAAATAAAGTTAACATCTTATAAGATATTCTTCGGTACCCTCAGTGTTTGATTTTGCAATGATTTCACTGTTTGGATGTGTTTTTCTATTTTTGTCTGTTTTTGTGCGCATTCAGCAGGGATACCGCTGTTTTCTGATTTTTTTCATTTTCTACTGTCCCATAACATAAACCTCATAAATAAAGTTAACATCTTATAAGATATACTAATGTACCCTCGTCGTTCCGCTCGTCTTGGGACCCCAAACGACATATGAAATATTCACACTCCTGCGACCTGTAGAAATGTAGTTCCTCCAAAACTTCCACTCTGGCCAAAGAGTCTAAGACTGTATAGAATCTGACATGACCTGATTTTCAGTTTTTGGACACAGGACTTTGGGCTTTTTTCCCCCTGGCCAAAAAAAACTGCCAAAAACACAGTCTGTAAAATTCAAACGTAAGAAAGGTGGGAAACTGTCTTTTCTTCAATAATTCCTAAAGGCAATGAGCCCGGATGCTGATTTCTCCGTATGTGTATCAGGGACTCCTGGCTGATCCCGGGTGCCGAGTTTCAGACCTGTGCAACCTTTGGAAAGGTCAAAGGTCAGCCGCTGTGGTGTGTTTTTTGTAATAATTCCTAAAGGCATTGAGTCAGGAGTCTGATTTTTCCGTATGTGTATCAGGGACTAAAGCTAATCCCGGTTGCCGAGTTTCAGACCTGTGCAACTTTCGGAAAAGGTCAATGGTCAGCCGTTCGGGTGTGTTTTTTGTAATAATTCCTAAAGGCATTAAGCCAGGAGTCTGATTTTTCCGTATGTGTATCAGGGACTAAGGCTAATCCAGGGTGCCGAGTTTCAGACCCGTGCAACCTTTGGAAAGGTCAAAGGTCAGCCGTTCGGGTGTGTTTTTTGTAATAATTCCTAAAGGCATTGAGCCAGGAGTCTGATTTTTCTGTGTGTGTATAGGGACTAAGGCTGATCCAGGGTGCCGAGTTTCAGACCTGTGTAACCTTCGGAAAGGTCAAAGGTCAGCCGTTCGGGTGTGTTTTTTGTAATAATTCCTAAAGGCATTGAGCCAGGAGTCTGATTTTTCCGTATGTGTATCAGGGACTAAGGCTAATCTAGGGTGCCGAGTTTCAGACCTGTGTAACCTTCGGAAAGGTCAAAGGTCAGCCGTTCGGGTGTGTTTTTTGTAATAATTCCTAAAGGCATTAAGCCAGGAGTCTGATTTTTCCGTATGTGTATCAGGGACTAAGGCTGATCGAGGGTATTTTAATCTTTTTTCTACTGTCCTATAATATGAAGTTAACATCTTATAAGGTATATTGATGTACCCTCAGTGTTTGAATTTATAATGATTTCACTGTTTGGATGTGTTTTTCTATTTGTGTCTGTTTTTGTCCGCATTCAGCAGGGATACGGCTGTTTTCAGATTTTTTTCATTTTTCTACTGTCCCATAACATAAACCTCACAAATAAAATTAAAATCTTATAAGATATAGTTATATACCTTCAGTGTTTTATTTTGCAATGATTTCACTGTTTGAATGTGTTTTTCTATTTTTGTCTGTTTTTGTGCGCATTCAGCTGGAATACGACTGTTTTCTGATTTTTTTTCATTTATCTACTGTCCCATAACATAAACCTCACAAATAAAGTTAACATCTTATAAGATATTCTTCGGTACCCTCAGTGTTTGATTTTGCAATGATTTCACTGTTTGGATGTGTTTTTCTATTTTTGTCTGTTTTTGTGCGCATTCAGCAGGGATACGGCTGTTTTCTGATTTTTTTTCATTTTCTACTGTCCCATAACATAAACCTCACAAATAAAGTTAACATCTTATAAGATATACTAATGTACCCTCGTCGTTCCGCTTGTCTTGGGACCCCAAACGACATATGAAATATTCACACTCCTGCGACCTGTAGAAATGTAGTTCCTCCAAAACTTCCACTCTGGCCAAAGAGTCTAAGACTGTATAGAGTCTGACATGACCTGATTTTCAGTTTTTGGACACAGGACTTTGGGCTTTTTTCCCCCTGGCCAAAAAAAACTGCCAAAAACACAGTCTGTAAAATTCAAACGTAAGAAAGGTGGGAAACTGTCTTTTCTTCAATAATTCCTAAAGGCAATGAGCCCGGATGCTGATTTCTCCGTATGTGTATCAGGGACTCCTGGCTGATCCAGGGTGCCGAGTTTCAGACCCGTGCAACCTTTGGAAAGGTCAAAGGTCAGCCGCTGTGGTGTGTTTTTTGTAATAATTCCTAAAGGCATTGAGTCAGGAGTCTGATTTTTCCGTATGTGTATCAGGGACTGAAGCTTATCCCGGTTGCCGAGTTTCAGACCTGTGCAACTTTCGGAAAAGGTCAATGGTCAGCCGTTCGGGTGTGTTTTTTGTAATAATTCCTAAAGGCATTAAGCCAGGAGTCTGATTTTTCCGTATGTGTATCAGGGACTAAGGCTAATCCAGGGTGCCGAGTTTCAGACCCGTGCAACCTTTGGAAAGGTCAAAGGTCAGCCGTTCGGGTGTGTTTTTTGTAATAATTCCTAAAGGCATTAAGCCAGGAGTCTGATTTTTCCGTGTGTGTATCAGGGACTAAGGCTGATCGAGGGTATTTTAATATTTTTTCTACTGTCCTATAATATGAAGTTAACATCTTATAAGGTATATTGATGTACCCTCAGTGTTTGAATTTATAATGATTTCACTGTTTGGATGTGTTTTTCTATTTGTGTCTGTTTTTGTGCGCATTCAGCAGGGATACGGCTGTTTTCGGAATTTTTTTCATTTTTCTACTGTCCCATAACATAAACTTCACAAATAAAGTTAAAATCTTATAAGATATAGTTATATACCTTCAGTGTTTGATTTTGCAATGATTTCACTGTTTGGATGTGTTTTTCTATTTGTCTCTGTTTTTGTGTGCATTCAGCAGGGATACGGCTGTTTTCTGATTTTTTTTTCATTTTTTTATTGTCCCATAACATAAACCTCACAAATAAAGTTAACATCTCATAAGACATAGTTATATACCTTCAGTGTTTGATTTTGCAATGATTTCACTGTTTGAATGTGTTTTTCTATTTTTGTCTGTTTTTGTGCGCATTCAGCTGGAATACGACTGTTTTCTGATTTTTTTTCATTTTTCTAGTGTCCCATAACATAAACCTCACAAATAAAGTTAACATCGTATAAGATATAGTTATATACCTTCAGTGTTTGATTTTGCAATGATTTCACTGTTTGAATGTGTTTTTCTATTTTTCTCTGTTTTTGTGCGCATTCAGCTGGAATACGACTGTTTTCTGATTTTTTTTCATTTTTCTACTGTCCCATAACATAAACCTCACAAATAAAGTTAACATCTTATAAGATATTCTTCGGTACCCTCAGTGTTTGATTTTGCAATGATTTCACTGTTTGGATGTGTTTTTCTATTTGTGTCTGTTTTTGTGCGCATTCAGCTGGAATACGACTGTTTTCTGATTTTTTTTCATTTTCTACTGTCCCATAACATAAACCTCACAAATAAAGTTAACATCTTATAAGATATACTAATGTACCCTCGTCGTTCCGCTCGTCTTGGGACCCCAAACGACATATGAAATATTCACACTCCTGCGACCTGTAGAAATGTAGTTCCTCCAAAACTTCCACACTGGCCAAAGAGTCTAAGACTGTATAGAGTCTGACATGACCTGATTTTCAGTTTTTGGACACAGGACTTTGGGCTTTTTTCCCCCTGGCCAAAAAAAACTGCCAAAAACACAGTCTGTAAAATTCAAACGTAAGAAAGGTGGGAAACTGTCTTTTCTTCAATAATTCCTAAAGGCAATGAGCCCGGATGCTGATTTCTCCGTATGTGTATCAGGGACTCCTGGCTGATCCAGGGTGCCGAGTTACAGACCCGTGCAACCTTTGGAAAGGTCAAAGGTCAGCCGCTGTGGTGTGTTTTTTGTAATAATTCCTAAAGGCATTGAGTCAGGAGTCTGATTTTTCCGTATGTGTATCAGGGACTAAAGCTTATCCCGGTTGCCGAGTTTCAGACCTGTGCAACTTTCGGAAAAGGTCAATGGTCAGCCGTTCGGGTGTGTTTTTTGTAATAATTCCTAAAGGCATTAAGCCAGGAGTCTGATTTGTCCGTATGTGTATCAAGGACTAAGGCTAATCCAGGGTGCCGAGTTTCTGACCCGTGCAACCTTTGGAAAGGTCAAAGGTCAGCCATTCGGGTGTGTTTTTTGTAATAATTCCTAAAGGCATTGAGCCAGGAGTCTGATTTTTCCGTATGTGTATCAGGGACTAAGGCTGATCGAGGGTATTTTAATCTTTTTTCTACTGTCCTATAATATGAAGTTAACATCTTATAAGGTATATTGATGTACCCTCAGTGTTTGAATTTATAATGATTTCACTGTTTGGATGTGTTTTTCTATTTGTGTCTGTTTTTGTGCGCATTCAGCAGGGATACGGCTGTTTTCAGATTTTTTTCATTTTTCTACTGTCCCATAACATAAACCTCACAAATAAAGTTAAAATCTTATAAGATATAGTTATATACCTTCAGTGTTTTATTTTGCAATGATGTCACTGTTTGGATGTGTTTTTCTATTTGTCTCTGTTTTTGTGTGCATTCAGCAGGGATACGGCTGTTTTCTGATTTTTTTCATTTTTTTATTGTCCCATAAAATAAACCTCACAAATAAAGTTAACATCTCATAAGATATAGTTATATACCTTCAGTGTTTGATTTTGCAATGATTTCACTGTTTGAATGTGTTTTTCTATTTTTGTCTGTTTTTGTGCGCATTCAGCTGGAATACGACTGTTTTCTGATTTTTTTTCATTTTTCTACTGTCCCATAACATAAACCTCACAAATAAAGTTAACATCTTATAAGATATTCTTCGGTACCCTCAGTGTTTGATTTTGCAATGATTTCACTGTTTGGATGTGTTTTTCTATTTGTGTCTGTTTTTGTGCGCATTCAGCAGGGATACGGCTGTTTTCTGATTTTTTTCATTTTCTACTGTCCCATAACATAAACCTCACAAATAAAGTTAACATCTTATAAGATATACTAATGTACCCTCGTCGTTCCGCTCGTCTTGGGACCCCAAACGACATATGAAATATTCACACTCCTGCGACCTGTAGAAATGTAGTTCCTCCAAAACTTCCACTCTGGCCAAAGAGTCTAAGACTGTATAGAGTCTGACATGACCTGATTTTCAGTTTTTGGACACAGGACTTTGGGCTTTTTTCACCCTGGCCAAAAAAAACTGCCAAAAACACAGTCTGTAAAATTCAAACGTAAGAAAGGTGGGAAACTGTCTTTTCTTCAATAATTCCTAAAGGCAATGAGCCCGGATGCTGATTTCTCCGTATGTGTATCAGGGACTCCTGGCTGATCCCGGGTGCCGAGTTTCAGACCTGTGCAACCTTTGGAAAGGTCAAAGGTCAGCCGCTGTGGTGTGTTTTTTGTAATAATTCCTAAAGGCATTGAGTCAGGAGTCTGATTTTTCCGTATGTGTATCAGGGACTAAAGCTTATCCCGGTTGCCGAGTTTCAGACCTGTGCAGCTTTCGGAAAAGGTCAATGGTCAGCCGTTCGGGTGTGTTTTTTGTAATAATTCCTAAAGGCATTAAGCCAGGAGTCTGATTTTTCCGTATGTGTATCAGGGACTAAGGCTAATCCAGGGTGCCGAGTTTCAGACCCGTGCAACCTTTGGAAAGGTCAAAGGTCAGCCGTTCGGGTGTGTTTTTTGTAATAATTCCTAAAGGCATTGAGCCAGGAGTCTGATTTTTCTGTGTGTGTATAGGGACTAAGGCTGATCCAGGGTGCCGAGTTTCAGACCTGTGTAACCTTCGGAAAGGTCAAAGGTCAGCCGTTCGGGTGTGTTTTTTGTAATAATTCCTAAAGGCATTGAGCCAGGAGTCTGATTTTTCCGTATGTGTATCAGGGACTAAGGCTAATCTAGGGTGCCGAGTTTCAGACCTGTGTAACCTTCGGAAAGGTCAAAGGTCAGCCGTTTAGGTGTGTTTTTTGTAATAATTCCTAAGGCATTAAGCCAGGAGTCTGATTTTTCCGTATGTGTATCAGGGACTAAGGCTAATCTAGGGTGCCGAGTTTCGGACCTGTGTAACCTTCGGAAAGGTTAAGGCTGATCGAGGGTATTTTAATCTTTTTTCTACTGTCCTATAATATGAAGTTAACATCTTATAAGGTATATTGATGTACCCTCAGTGTTTGAATTTATAATGATTTCACTGTTTGGATGTGTTTTTCTATTTGTGTCTGTTTTTGTCCGCATTCAGCAGGGATACGGCTGTTTTCAGATTTTTTTCATTTTTCTACTGTCCCATAACATAAACCTCACAAATAAAGGTAAAATCTTATAAGATATAGTTATATACCTTCAGTGTTTTATTTTGCAATGATGTCACTGTTTGGATGTGTTTTTCTATTTGTCTCTGTTTTTGTGTGCATTCAGCAGGGATACGGCTGTTTTCTGATTTTTTTCATTTTTTTATCGTCCCAAAAAATAAACCTCACAAATAAAGTTAACATCTCATAAGATATATTTATATACCTTCAGTGTTTGATTTTGCAATGATTTCACTGTTTGAATGTGTTGTTCTATTTTTGTCTGTTTTTGTGCGCATTCAGCTGGAATACGACTGTTTTCTGATTTTTTTTTCATTTTTCTACTGTCCCATAACATAAACCTCACAAATAAAGTTAACATCTTATAAGATATTCTTCGGTACCCTCAGTGTTTGATTTTGCAATGATTTCACTGTTTGGATGTGTTTTTCTATTTTTGTCTGTTTTTGTGCGCATTCAGCAGGAATACGGCTGTTATCAGATTTTTTTCATTTTTCTACTGTCCCATAACATAAACCTCACAAATAAAGTTAAAATCTTATAAGATATAGTTATATACCTTCAGTGTTTTATTTTGCAATGATGTCACTGTTTGGATGTGTTTTTCTATTTGTCTCTGTTTTTGTGTGCATTCAGCAGGGATACGGCTGTTTTCTGATTTTTTTCATTTTTTTATTGTCCCATAAAATAAACCTCACAAATAAAGTTAACATCTCATAAGATATAGTTATATACCTTCAGTGTTTGATTTTGCAATGATTTCACTGTTTGAATGTGTTTTTCTATTTTTGTCTGTTTTTGTGCGCATTCAGCTGGAATACGACTGTTTTCTGATTTTTTTTCATTTTTCTACTGTCCCATAACATAAACCTCACAAATAAAGTTAACATCTTATAAGATATTCTTCGGTACCCTCAGTGTTTGATTTTGCAATGATTTCACTGTTTGGATGTGTTTTTCTATTTTTGTCTGTTTTTGTGCGCATTCAGCAGGGATACCGCTGTTTTCTGATTTTTTTCATTTTCTACTGTCCCATAACATAAACCTCACAAATAAAGTTAACATCTTATAAGATATACTAATGTACCCTCGTTGTTCCGCTCGTCTTGGGACCCCAAACGACATATGAAATATTCACACTCCTGCGACCTGTAGAAATGTAGTTCCTCCAAAACTTCCACACTGGCCAAAGAGTCTAAGACTGTATAGAGTCTGACATGACCTGATTTTCAGTTTTTGGACACAGGACTTTGGGCTTTTTTCCCCCTGGCCAAAAAAAACTGCCAAAAACACAGTCTGTAAAATTCAAACGTAAGAAAGGTGGGAAACTGTCTTTTCTTCAATAATTCCTAAAGGCAATGAGCCCGGATGCTGATTTCTCCGTATGTGTATCAGGGACTCCTGGCTGATCCCGGGTGCCGAGTTTCAGACCTGTGCAACCTTTGGAAAGGTCAAAGGTCAGCCGCTGTGGTGTGTTTTTTGTAATAATTCCTAAAGGCATTGAGTCAGGAGTCTGATTTTTCCGTATGTGTATCAGGGACTAAAGCTAATCCCGGTTGCCGAGTTTCAGACCTGTGCAACTTTCGGAAAAGGTCAATGGTCAGCCGTTCGGGTGTGTTTTTTGTAATAATTCCTAAAGGCATTAAGCCAGGAGTCTGATTTTTCCGTATGTGTATCAGGGACTAAGGCTAATCCAGGGTGCCGAGTTTCAGACCCGTGCAACCTTTGAAAGGTCAAAGGTCAGCCGTTCGGGTGTGTTTTTTGTAATAATTCCTAAAGGCATTGAGCCAGGAGTCTGATTTTTCTGTGTGTGTATAGGGACTAAGGCTGATCCAGGGTGCCGAGTTTCAGACCTGTGTAACCTTCGGAAAGGTCAAAGGTCAGCCGTTCGGGTGTGTTTTTTGTAATAATTCCTAAAGGCATTGAGCCAGGAGTCTGATTTTTCCGTATGTGTATCAGGGACTAAGGCTAATCTAGGGTGCCGAGTTTCAGACCTGTGTAACCTTCGGAAAGGTCAAAGGTCAGCCGTTCGGGTGTGTCTTTTGTAATAATTCCTAAAGGCATTAAGCCAGGAGTCTGATTTTTCCGTATGTGTATCAGGGACTAAGGCTGATCGAGGGTATTTTAATCTTTTTTCTACTGTCCTATAATATGAAGTTAACATCTTATAAGGTATATTGATGTACCCTCAGTGTTTGAATTTATAATGATTTCACTGTTTGGATGTGTTTTTCTATTTGTGTCTGTTTTTGTGCGCATTCAGCAGGGATACGGCTGTTTTCGGAATTTTTTTCATTTTTCTACTGTCCCATAACATAAACTTCACAAATAAAGTTAAAATCTTATAAGATATAGTTATATACCTTCAGTGTTTGATTTTGCAATGATTTCACTGTTTGGATGTGTTTTTCTATTTGTCTCTGTTTTTGTGTGCATTCAGCAGGGATACGGCTGTTTTCTGATTTTTTTTTCATTTTTTTATTGTCCCATAACATAAACCTCACAAATAAAGTTAACATCTCATAAGACATAGTTATATACCTTCAGTGTTTGATTTTGCAATGATTTCACTGTTTGAATGTGTTTTTCTATTTTTGTCTGTTTTTGTGCGCATTCAGCTGGAATACGACTGTTTTCTGATTTCTTTTCATTTTTCTACTGTCCCATAACATAAACCTCACAAATAAAGTTAACATCATATAAGATATAGTTATATACCTTCAGTGTTTGATTTTGCAATGATTTCACTGTTTGAATGTGTTTTTCTATTTTTCTCTGTTTTTGTGCGCATTCAGCTGGAATACGACTGTTTTCTGATTTTTTTTCATTTTCTACTGTCCCATAACATAAACCTCACAAATAAAGTTAACATCTTATAAGATATACTAATGTACCCTCGTCGTTCCGCTCGTCTTGGGACCCCAAACGACATATGAAATATTCACACTCCTGCGACCTGTAGAAATGTAGTTCCTCCAAAACTTCCACTCTGGCCAAAGAGTCTAAGACTGTATAGAGTCTGACATGACCTGATTTTCAGTTTTTGGACACAGGACTTTGGGCTTTTTTCCCCCTGGCCAAAAAAAACTGCCAAAAACACAGTCTGTAAAATTCAAACGTAAGAAAGGTGGGAAACTGTCTTTTCTTCAATAATTCCTAAAGGCAATGAGCCCGGATGCTGATTTCTCCGTATGTGTATCAGGGACTCCTGGCTGATCCAGGGTGCCGAGTTTCAGACCCGTGCAACCTTTGGAAAGGTCAAAGGTCAGCCGCTGTGGTGTGTTTTTTGTAATAATTCCTAAAGGCATTGAGTCAGGAGTCTGATTTTTCCGTATGTGTATCAGGGACTAAAGCTTATCCCGGTTGCCGAGTTTCAGACCTGTGCAACTTTCGGAAAAGGTCAATGGTCAGCCGTTAGGGTGTGTTTTTTGTAATAATTCCTAAAGGCATTAAGCCAGGAGTCTGATTTGTCCGTATGTGTATCAGGGACTAAGGCTAATCCAGGGTGCCGAGTTTCAGACCCGTGCAACCTTTGGAAAGGTCAAAGGTCAGCCGTTCGGGTGTGTTTTTGTAATAATTCCTAAAGGCATTGAGCCAGGAGTCTGATTTTTCCGTGTGTATATCAGGGACTAAGGCTGATCCAGGGTGCCGAGTTTCAGACCTGTGCAACCTTCGGAAAGGTCAATGGTCAGCCGTTCGGGTGTGTTTTTTGTAATAATTCCTAAAGGCATTGAGCCAGGAGTCTGATTTTTCCGTATGTGTATCAGGGACTAAGGCTAATCTAGGGTGCTGAGTTTCAGACCTGTGTAACCTTCGGAAAGGTCAAAGGTCAGCCGTTTAGGTGTGTTTTTTGTAATAATTCCTAAGGCATTAAGCCAGGAGTCTGATTTTTCCGTATGTGTATCAGGGACTAAGGCTGATCGAGGGTATTTTAATCTTTTTTCTACTGTCCTATAATATGAAGTTAACATCTTATAAGGTATATTGATGTACCCTCAGTGTTTGAATTTATAATGATTTCACTATTTGGATGTGTTTTTCTATTTGTGTCTGTTTTTGTGCGCATTCAGCAGGGATACGGCTGTTTTCAGATTTTTTTCATTTTTCTACTGTCCCATAACATAAACCTCACAAATAAAGTTAAAATCTTATAAGATATAGTTATATACCTTCTGTGTTTTATTTTGCAATGATGTCACTGTTTGGATGTGTTTTTCTATTTGTCTCTGTTTTTGTGTGCATTCAGCAGGGATACGGCTGTTTTCTGATTTTTTTTCATTTTTCTACTGTCCCATAACATAAACCTCACAAATAAAGTTAACATCTTATAAGATATTCTTCGGTACCCTCAGTGTTTGATTTTGCAATGATTTCACTGTTTGGATGTGTTTTTCTATTTTTGTCTGTTTTTGTGGGCATTCAGCAGGGATACGGCTGTTTTCTGATTTTTTTTCATTTTCTACTGTCCCATAACATAAACCTCACAAATAAAGTTAACATCTTATAAGATATACTAATGTACCCTCGTCGTTCCGCTCGTCTTGGGACCCCAAACGACATATGAAATATTCACACTCCTGCGACCTGTAGAAATGTAGTTCCTCCAAAACTTCCACTCTGGCCAAAGAGTCTAAGACTGTATAGAGTCTGACATGACCTGATTTTCAGTTTTTGGACACAGGACTTTGGGCTTTTTTCCCCCTGGCCAAAAAAAACTGCCAAAAACACAGTCTGTAAAATTCAAACGTAAGAAAGGTGGGAAACTGTCTTTTCTTCAATAATTCCTAAAGGCAATGAGCCCGGATGCTGATTTCTCCGTATGTGTATCAGGGACTCCTGGCTGATCCCGGGTGCCGAGTTTCAGACCTGTGCAACCTTCGGGAAGGTCAAAGGTCAGCCTTTCGGGTGTGTTTTTTGTAATAATTCCTAAAGGCATTGAGCCAGGAGTCTGATTTTTCTGTACGTGTATCAGGGATTTAGGCTTATCCCGGGTGCAGAGTTTCAGACCTGTGCAACCTTCGGAAAGGTCAATGGTCAGCCGTTCGGGTGTGTTTTTTGTAATAATTCCTAAAGGCATTAAGCCAGGAGTCTGATTTTTCCATATGTGTATCAGGGACTAAGGCTAATCTAGGGTGCTGAGTTTCAGACCTGTGTAACCTTCGGAAAAGTCAAAGGTCAGCCGTTTAGGTGTGTTTTTTGTAATAATTCCTAAAGGCATTAAGCCAGGAGTCTGATTTTTCCTTATGTGTATCAGGGACTAAGGCTGATCTAGGGTGCCGAGTTTCAGACCCATGCAACCTTTGGAAAGGTCAAAGTGTGTGTCTTTTGTAATAATTCCTAAAGGCATTAAGCCAGGAGACTGATTTTTCCGTATGTGTATCAGGGACTAAGGCTGATCGAGGGTATTTTAATCTTTTTTCTACTGTCCTATAATATGAAGTTAACATCTTATAAGGTATATTGATGTACCCTCAGTGTTTGAATTTATAATGATTTCACTGTTTGGATGTGTTTTTCTATTTGTGTCTGTTTTTGTGCGCATTCAGCAGGGATACGGCTGTTTTCGTTTTTTTCATTTTTCTACTGTCCCATAACATAAACCTCACAAATAAAGTTAAAATCTTATAAGATATTCTTCGCTACCCTCAGTGTTTGATTTTGCAATGATTTCACTGTTTGGATGTGTTTTTCCTATTTGTCTCTGTTTTTGTGCGCATTCAGCAGGGATACGGCTGTTTTCTGATTTTTTTCATTTTTCTTCTGTCCCATAACATAAACCTCACAAAGGGTGATTTAGATTTCTCTTTTGTTTATTCACTGCATTTTGTTGATTGATGATTGATTCATTTTTTTCACAACTGCCTAAAACCTTTGCACAGTACTGTGGACAGTAGAAAAAAATCCGAAAACAGCCTTATCTCGGCTGGATGCGCACACAAGCAGACACCAATAGAAAAACACATCCCAACAGTGAAATCATTGCAAAATCAAAGACAGAAGTATATCTTATATTATGTTAACTTCATTAGTGAGGTTTATATTATGGGACAGTAGAAAAAAGAAAAAAATCCGAAAACAGCCTAACCTTAGCTGAATACGTCCAGTGAAAGTAAAATCATAAACTACTGATAAAAAATAAGGATTTTATACTTCATCAAAAAATGTTACCCTATTGTTTGTTGCAAAAAGTGAACTTTGACCCTATATTCCTCCAAAACGTATACAGTAAAAGTACTCCATACTACTAGTATATGAAGTATAAGTGGTACTGAGTTCAGTGAAAGTGAAATCATACACTACTAATACAAATTATGGATTTTAAACTTCATCAAAAACGGATGATCACACAGGTCATACAAAACATCTAGCTTATGTTTGATTTGATGTAATTATTTTACATGTAATCACTATAATATGATAGGGTTAGGGTTAGTTTTGATAAATTATTTAACCTTTTTCTTTTTCAGTACATTGTGACTGATGAGGTCGAGGTCTTCAGCGTCTGAGGCTGTGTCTTTGACAGTCAGGATGAATTGAGCCCCAAACAAAGTGAAACATTGTGTTTACCTGTAATTGCACCTGTGTAAACAAAACCAGACTTTTGTTTGGGTTCACGTAGAGGGCAAGTCTTTGAAGTCCCTCAAGATGCCTGTTGGTTTTTTTTACTCAAAGGAGTGAATGTGTGTATGAGCCTCTTTGTAGGTGTAGGTGCCTGTGTATCATGTCGATTTGAACTTGATGTGAGAACAAGAAGTGCCTGGAGTTGCACATACACACAGACACACAGACACAGACACACACACACACACACACACACACACACACACACACACACACACACACATTTATTCCTAAACCCACATTCACACCATACTATGATATCCCTAAAATACACCCACATCATTTTAGCTTCAGATATTGATTGAACAGTGTGTTATATGATAATGAAAAATGTTGATATTCCCTGACAGTGGAAAATAACTTCACCTACACCAAATTTGAAGCAATTTGGTGTAAGATATCCTCAAAAAAAAATCCAAACGCACAAAAAATGCAGAGGATTAATCTGTAATGTTTTTATTACAAAAAAATCTTGGAAGCGAACATTTCTGCCATGCATGTATGGTGAAAGAAAAGGGGCAGTTTATTTCAACTACTACTGTAGCTTTAAGATAATTATCGACCATCATCACACTCCAACGCAACGTAGTTTCCCACCACAGCAGCAGCGGATTAATATCCAAAACGTGAACAGGTTAGTGTCTGCTCAGCAGGTGGATGAACATGTAATGGAGTTGCAGCATCAGTCGCTGACCAAGGAATTACTGGGGAAGTTGGTGGTAGAGGGAGGCTATTGACATGTCACAGGAAGATGCTCAAAAATGTAGAGGTAAGTGAAATTTTCCATTATTATAATGAGCTAAACAGCAGGCCATTGCTAAAATGTGTTCGTTAATTACAGTAACTACGTCTTTTCACTACATACATACACATGCATTTAAACACACACGCATTAATCGAAATATAGTTTATACTAATATATGCACATGTAAATGTTCCATGCTCTTTTTTTTCTTTTTCGCTTTGCTGTTTCTTGCGAAAGTTTAGTGTTTAAATGCAGTCAGTATCCTATCTCTGAGATGGTGTTGTCTGCGACGTTACACGGGAGCCAGACTTTCTGTCTGAACAGTTCCACTGTGAGAACCGATGTCCTCTCACCCGGACCCGCAGCTGCAAAGCTCCCGTTTTCGCGGAACCGCTTGCTGTGTTTCGGCTGCGTCTTCGGTTGTGAGGACTGTGGGTCACATTGCTGATCTGTTCAGAGAGCTTCGCTGGTGCTGCTGCTGCACTGTCCTGTCTATTTAACAAGTAGGCTATACACTAAATCTATCCCTCTATTCTTAAAAATTAGGTCCACTCTGAATGTTGATACAGTGTGGGTGTTGTAATTATTTTTTTTTTTTTATGACAGTCTTTTCCATTCTTACAACGCACAGTTAACGTGACTGGATTCTGCTTCATCCGGGGAAAGAGGTTGACCCTCAGGCTTTGGACACCTACAGTATTTAGTTGATGACAAACTGTTTCCTTAACCCTCAGGCTTCATTATGATTCATTTCCACTGTGTTAGTGCATATGGCACACTTTCTTGTAAGAAGGTCTCTTGGCAAATTGGAATTCAAATGAAAACATTTTATTAATAGATCAATAGAACACTGAACATTGTTTTCACCATACACTTGAGTATATGGCAGGGATGTTCACTCCCAAGAATTGTTGTCATAAAAGATTAATACTTTTGTCCTGCATCAGTCCTCCTCAAAACCACCAAATATTCAATCATTTCCATATTACAAATGTCCTCTTTTCAAATTAAGAGGGGAGGGAGTACATGTTTTAGCTGATGCTACACAAAACTAACAATGCTTCAAAGTTAATATTGTGGGTAATCTTTGACATATTCAAGACTGATTAAAAAAAAATCTCCCAGCCACCCAACATTTGTCATATCTGTTGCCAGTACAACCCATGAAATGCTCATTTGTACTTGTCAGGAAGTCACTGCAGCTCTGACCTTGTAACCTAAATATGTTTCTGCTTCAAAATCACTTTGTTTCATACATGAGGCTAATGTCTGGCAGATTATACCAATCTTAGCCAATATGTTAAATCCTGATTCCCATCTTTTTTTTTTATGTATTTTGTAGCATTTTTTTATATAGTCCCAATATAATTCTAATTGTGGTTTCTTTGTATGCGTTGATTATGATGATCTGGATCACACTATTCACTTCTCAGGAGGGGTCCATCCTGATCTCTTTCATATAGTAGTCTCTAAGTTGCAGGAATCCACAGAATTCATGATTGATTATCTAAATCCTTTTTTTCTGTCATATTTTGGAAACTCTCAAGCTGTCCATCTTTCACCAAAACACACCATGCTGTGATTCCCTTGGTTGTCCACTGTTTAAATCCTATATCGTACCTAGTCGGTGTAAAATTGCTATCATATTCAATAAATTAGTGTCTTTCTGTATCTTATATTTTTTTATTATGCTGAACCATATTTTGTATGTGAACATCGTGATTGTGTCTATTTGGTTTTGAATCTTCTTGTATGTTTCTTTATCCCCAATTATATTCTGTACTGGGTTTTCTCCAAACTCTTTTTCTATTTCATTTCACTGTGTCTGGTTTGCACCAACCTACAATATATCTCAATTGGGCCGCATGGTAGTATTCCTTTAATTTTGGAAGTCTCATCCCTCCTTCTTCTTTTGGCAGCTGGAGAGTTTCCAGTCTTATCGTGGGTCTTTTGCCACCCCAACTAAACTTTGATATCATTTTATTCCAGCTCATAAATTGGGGTTTGGGGGACCTCTACTGGTAGGGCTTGGAATAGGTATAAGGGTCAGGGTCAGCGAGTCGGCAGCACCCCGCTTTACTGTAGCTTTAGGCTGCAGCAGAGAGCCCCCCTTACAGCAACAACTTTGGCTCTTTCTCTCCCACTCCTGAATTCCCCGCCCCAGAGCCTGGTGATGATCATGAAACACCTTTTGTAGAGGTAGAGAAAAAGAAAAGAAAAGCTTGTTATAAAATAAATATATATAAATATATATATATATATATATTATAAAATCACGACAAACCCACACCATAACCCCCCAAACATTTATGACCTTCCCCAAAGTTTCATCTTGGAATGCCCATGGCATCCAATCAAATTCTTTTAGAGCCCAACAAATTAAATTCTTGTTGAAAACTGACTTTGACATATTATGTTGTCAAGAACTGAGACTGAACACAAGTAAAGAGTAAAGGTATCCAGCATGTGGAACAAAGGTCTAAGTGTAATTTCTATTGGCGAAAGTAAAGCTGATGGTGGGATCTTTTTTCTAAAACTGGTGATGTCACTATTATTCGTAAAACGAATGATTTCCTAATTTAATTCCTTGTAGATTGCTCATGTTGGATTGTTTTTACCGAGGAGAAAAAATACGAACGATACACGTGTACACCTCTCATGAGAGAACAAACATTTTTCAACTTTTTAAAAGACTTAAAGAACCGCTATTGGTCGGATACAAAATTATTTTATGTGGCGACTTTAACACTGTCATCGATGTAAACGACAGAGTGAGCTCTAAAGTCTTGAAACTCAGCTCTGATGGTAATCGCTTGACTCAATTCAATTCTTATGTAGACTAATTGTGATCTTAACAAGTCCTGGCAAATTAAAGTAGGCACAAGCACCATGACGTCCAATCTGAAGCAGCATCCTGCAATTTGTCTTCTTATGTCATCACTTTTTTTCAAAGGATGTATGTTACAGTATTTTAAATAAAATACACATAATGGAAATATATTGGTACAAAATCTGAAGGAATTTTTCATCATCTCCAGAAAAGAGCATATTTCGTATTTTAAATATGTATTTTTTTTAATACATGTATCAGAAATACTTCCCATCACTGCTTAGAGACATTACGTGAAGGTTGAAAATTGTGTCGCTTTAAATAAAACCCATAACATGAGAATGTGCTTAAATTGAAGCACAATATATAATGATTATGTAAAGAAAATGCACTCTGATTTTCGCAGTTGAAGCACAAGAATCTGGATCTTTACAAAACAAATCCGCAATTCCTATACTCCTATTCCAAATATGTTTGTGATTTAAACAGCATTTGTCTAGTGTAACATTAGTGATACTTTTGCAGTAGTATATTTATTGTGAGACACAATTATAAATTTTTCCCAAATCTGTCCATGCCTCATCCATCTCTTCCTCTCCCTACTTGTCTTCCTCCTCAGCACATGGAGAAGATCTCCATGCTGGCTTTCCATCCAGTTAAGATGCACAGCTGCTATGAGAAGGTGGTGAACCTGAGCCTTGAGGGTCTGCAGCAACAGTTTGACGTGAGCAGCCCGTCAGTGTTTGTCCAAAGGGCCCAGATCCCCATGAGAGAGGTGAAACCTCAACTACTGACTAACCAGTCTAATATAGGTTATTGGTTAACTGGTTAACACAATGGGAAGTTTCTATGAGAGCTAATCATTTTATTGACACTCATTATATTTCTTGATCATTTTCCTACACTGTAGCTCCTGTTTGACTAGAGTTTGTCAAATAGTTGAATGATGAGGTTCTGACTGTGGCATTGATCAAGGACACAGTAGAACTAAAGGCGAACATCTTTTGGCGGTTTGATAACTCAGTGGACAGTTAAACAGTTAAACATGCCACAATACAGACTGTGGACCTGGGTGTAGTACATTATCACATTATTTCATGGGATATTCCTATATGAGTCAGTTTGTCTGGTGTTACATGCATGTATGTCACAAAGTTAGGTACAAAACTACAAATTGTGTTTTACTAGATGCTTGAGCAGATCCTTCATCAGAGTCTCGAGTCTCAGGGTACAGAGGAGCTGTGTAAGATCATCCAGCACTGCCAGGACAGAGTCATTAAGGTAACACACAAAGAAAACAGGCTTGTGCATCAAATTATTGCATCACATCTACATTAATATCTAATAATATTACACCTGGCATACTCCAGCCCTGGGAGTGAAACTTTTGGTCTGGCCTTGTTTTAGAGTTAAGGAAAATTCAGGTTCAACTTTATCAATTTATTAATTTTTGAGCAAGAGTCCAGGATACCGGGCTATTGCCCAGCTTAATCCCTTCTGTGCATCGTCCTCTGATATTTTCAAGCCTCAACTTGCCAGCTCCATGTTTATTTTTATTATATCAGAAAGTATGAGTGTGTGGATGAGCTAACTCATGCTTTTGAAGCATGATGATGGTCGCCACAGCGGTCGTCTTCCAGATAGAGATTAGATAGAAAATAAAAACTCCAAACTCAAGGAATAAACACTTGACTTTTGCGAGAACAGGTGAACGTCACATAGTGTACCCTGAGACATTATTGCTCTGGACCATAATCAAGTGGACTGATAAGAGATTACCGGCATCTTGGTTGATCTTAGTTCCTCTTCAGTAGAGCTGCATGTCCACAATGTAAATTTAATTTTACATTTAAATGCAGAGCTGTCAGTCCCACCGTGTGTGATTGACAGCTCTGCATTTCATGTTTGCAAAGTTGCAGTTATAGGTGGATTTGTAGTGGACAAGCTATCAGTATCCATCCCTTCTCTTATAACTATGGTTGTTTCTGGTTTCAAAAACTAACATGGTGTTGCCCAAAATACTAAACTCCAACATTTAAACAGGGGAGTCTACCCATCAGTGGCAACCCAAATAGTTGACACATCCCAACCTTATGAGAACCTGCCTCTCAAAATGGGTTATGGATTCATATTTTATCTCTGACAAATGGAATGTGAACTATGATGAGGAAGGCATGACAATATTATAGCTATATCATGACATGAGACAAGATATGATCTTAGAATTTTGATATTGTCATATCGTGATCGGGTATTTGTGATGAATTTTCCTGGTTTGAGAATTTTGGAGAAAATCAAGCTCAAAAGTCAAGATTTTGACAATTATTTTGCAACAATTTGTGACTTTGCACTGCCCTCTAGTGGCCTAATATGATTTCCCATGAAATATTTCACCTGCTTTGCATACTACAGCTCCTTATTTTTCCAGTGATCCCCTATATGTCCATATCTACTTTGGACTATAGGAGAAAGTCCATCTCAAATATGAATGCTGACTGAATTCTATTGCAACCATTCCTGAATTTGCACTTCTCCCTACTGGCCGAAACGTGCATTTTTTTAAGGTGGAATCGAAACTTAATGAAAATCGGAAGCGAATGCTGAAGGTGGCCCTACAGCATCATCATGTCATTGTTCCCAATAGAATGAGTGCGCGAGTTTTTGTTTTTTTATGTTAATATAATGTCAATGTATTAATGATATAAATATAATGATGGTGATGATAACAATAATAATATTAACAGCAATAATAATAATAATATTAATAATAATGATATGATTACAACAATAATGTGTGCTGTGAAAGCAACATTTGTTGAAAAAAACATTGTAGAAATATTTTTTTGAAGTTTGATTATGACAAATAACCATACAGTTAACTGAACAAATGAAATGTACATCTTATAAGATATACTTCTGTATTCTCAGTGTTTGATTTTGCAATGATTTCACTGTTTGGATGTGTTTTTCTATTGGTGTCTGTTTGTGTGCGCATTCAGCTGAGATAAGGCTGTTTCCGGATTTTTTTCATTTTTCTACTTTCCCATAACATTAACCTCACAAATGAAGTTAACATCTTAAAAGATTTAGTTATGTACCCTCAGTGTTTGATTTTGCAATGATTTCACTGTTTGGATGTGTTTTTCTATTGGTATATGTTTGTGTGCGCATTCAGCTGAGATAAGGCTGTTTCCGGATTTTTTTCATTTTTCTACTTTCCTATAATATAAACCTCACAAAAGAAGTTAACATCTTAAAAGATTTAGTTCTGTACCCTCAGTGTTTGATTTTGCAAAGATTTCACTGTTGGGATGTGTTTTTCTATTGGTGTCTGTTTGTGTGCGCATTCAGCTGAGATAAGGCTGTTTCCGGATTTTTTTCATTTTTCTACTTTCCCATAACATAAACCTCACAAATGAAGTTCACATCTTAAAAGATTTAGTTCTGTACCCTCAGTGTGTGATTTTGCAAAGATTTCACTGTTTGGATGTGTTTTTCTATGGATGTCTGTTTGTGTGCACATTCAGCTGAGATAAGGCTGTTTCCGGATTTTTTTCATTTTTCTACTTTCCCATAACATAAAACTCACAGATGAAGTTAACATCTTAAGAGATTTAGTTCTGTACCCTCAGTGTTTGATTTTGCAAATATTTCACTGTTTGGATGTGTTTTTCTATTGGTGTCTGTTTGTGTGCGCATTCAGCTGAGATAAGGCTGTTTCCGGATTTTTTTCATTTTTCTACTTTCCCATAACATAAACCTCACAAATGAAGTTCACATCTTAAAAGATTTAGTTCTGTACACTCACTGTTTGATTTTGCAATGATTTCACTATTGGGATGTGTTTTTCTATAAGTGTCTGTTTGTGTGCGCATGCAGCTGAGATAAGGCTGTTTCCGGATTGTTTTCATTTTTCTACTTTCCCATAACATAAACCTCACAAATGAAGTTAACATCTTAAAAGATTTAGTTCTGTACCCTCAGTGTTTGATTTTGCAATGATTTCACTGTTTGGATGTGTTTTTCTATGGGTGTCTGTTTGTGTACACATTCAGCTGAGATAAGGCTGTTTCCGGATTTTTTTTATTTTTCTGCTGTCCCATAACATAAACCTCACAAATGAAGTTAACATCTTAAAAGATTTAATTCTGTACCCTCAGTGTTTGATTTTGCAAAGATTTCACTGTTGGGATGTGTTTTTCTATTGGTGTCTGTTTGTGTGCGCATTCAGCTGAGATAAGGCTGTTTCCGGATTTTTTTAATTTTTCTGCTGTCCCATCACATAAACCTCACAAATGAAGTTAACATCTTAAAAGATTTAGTTCTGTACCCTCAGTGTTTGATTTTGCAAAGATTTCACTGTTGGGATGTGTTTTTCTATTGGTGTCTGTTTGTGTGCGCATTCAGCTGAGATAAGGCTGTTTCCGGATTTTTTTAATTTTTCTGCTGTCCCATAACATAAACCTCACAAATGAAGTTAACATCTAAAAAGATTTACTATTGTACCCTCAGTGTTTGATTTTGCAAAGATTTCACTGTTTGGATGTGTTTTTCTATTGGTGTCTGTTTGTGTGCGCATTCAGCTGAGATAAGGCTGTTCCCGGATTTTTTTTATTTTTCTGCTGTCCCATCACATAAACCTCACAAATGAAGTTAACATCTTAAAAGATTTAGTTTTGTACCCTCAGTGTTTGATTTTGCAAAGATTTCACTGTTTAGATGTGTTTTTCTATTGGTGTCTGTTTGTGTGCGCATTCAGCTGAGATAAGGCTTTTTCCGGATTTTTTTCATTTTTCTACTTTCCCATAACATAAACCTCACAAATGAAGTTCACATCTTAAAAGATTTAGTTCTGTACACTCACTGTTTGATTTTGCAATGATTTCACTGTTTGGATGTGTTTTTCTATTGGTGTCTGTTTGTGTGCGCATTCTGCTGAGAAATGGCTGTTTCCGGATTTTATTAAATTTTTCTGCTGTCCCATAACATAAACCTTACAAATGAAGTTAACATCTAAAAGGATTTACTATTGTACCCTCAGTGTTTGATTTTGCAAAGATTTCACTGTTTGGATGTGTTTTTCTATTGGTGTCTGTTTGTGTGCACATTCAGCTGAGATAAGGCGGTTTCCGGATTTTTTAATTTTTCTGCTGTCCCATAACATAAACCTCACAAATGAAGTTAACATCTTAAAAGATTTAGTTCTGTACCCTCAGTGTTTGATTTTGCAAAGATTTCACTATTGGGATGTGTTTTTCTATAAGTGTCTGTTTGTGTGCGCATGCAGCTGAGATAAGGCTGTTTCCGGATTTTTTTCATTTTTCTACTTTCCCATAACATAAAACTCACAGATGAAGTTAACATCTTAAGAGATTTAGTTCTGTACCCTCAGTGTTTGATTTTGCAAATATTTCACTGTTTGGATGTGTTTTTCTATTGGTGTCTGTTTGTGTGCGCATTCAGCTGAGATAAGGCTGTTTCCGGATTTTTTTCATTTTTCTACTTTCCCATAACATAAACCTCACAAATGAAGTTCACATCTTAAAAGATTTAGTTCTGTACACTCACTGTTTGATTTTGCAATGATTTCACTATTGGGATGTGTTTTTCTATAAGTGTCTGTTTGTGTGCGCATGCAGCTGAGATAAGGCTGTTTCCGGATTGTTTTCATTTTTCTACTTTCCCATAACATAAACCTCACAAATGAAGTTAACATCTTAAAAGATTTAGTTCTGTACCCTCAGTGTTTGATTTTGCAATGATTTCACTGTTTGGATGTGTTTTTCTATGGGTGTCTGTTTGTGTACACATTCAGCTGAGATAAGGCTGTTTCCGGATTTTTTTTATTTTTCTGCTGTCCCATAACATAAACCTCACAAATGAAGTTAACATCTTAAAAGATTTAATTCTGTACCCTCAGTGTTTGATTTTGCAAAGATTTCACTGTTGGGATGTGTTTTTCTATTGGTGTCTGTTTGTGTGCGCATTCAGCTGAGATAAGGCTGTTTCCGGATTTTTTTAATTTTTCTGCTGTCCCATCACATAAACCTCACAAATGAAGTTAACATCTTAAAAGATTTAGTTCTGTACCCTCAGTGTTTGATTTTGCAAAGATTTCACTGTTGGGATGTGTTTTTCTATTGGTGTCTGTTTGTGTGCGCATTCAGCTGAGATAAGGCTGTTTCCGGATTTTTTTAATTTTTCTGCTGTCCCATAACATAAACCTCACAAATGAAGTTAACATCTAAAAAGATTTACTATTGTACCCTCAGTGTTTGATTTTGCAAAGATTTCACTGTTTGGATGTGTTTTTCTATTGGTGTCTGTTTGTGTGCGCATTCAGCTGAGATAAGGCTGTTCCCGGATTTTTTTTATTTTTCTGCTGTCCCATCACATAAACCTCACAAATGAAGTTAACATCTTAAAAGATTTAGTTTTGTACCCTCAGTGTTTGATTTTGCAAAGATTTCACTGTTTAGATGTGTTTTTCTATTGGTGTCTGTTTGTGTGCGCATTCAGCTGAGATAAGGCTTTTTCCGGATTTTTTTCATTTTTCTACTTTCCCATAACATAAACCTCACAAATGAAGTTCACATCTTAAAAGATTTAGTTCTGTACACTCACTGTTTGATTTTGCAATGATTTCACTGTTTGGATGTGTTTTTCTATTGGTGTCTGTTTGTGTGCGCATTCTGCTGAGAAATGGCTGTTTCCGGATTTTTTTTATTTTTCTGCTGTCCCATAACATAAACCTCACAATTGAAGTTAACATCTTAAAAGATTTAGTTCTGTACCCTCAGTGTTTGATTTTGCAAAGATTTCACTGTTGGGATGTGTTTTTCTATTGGTGTCTGTTTGTGTGCGCATTCAGCTGAGATAAGGCTGTTTCCGGATTTTTTTAATTTTTCTGCTGTCCCATAACATAAACCTCACAAATGAAGTTAACATCTAAAAAGATTTACTATTGTACCCTCAGTGTTTGATTTTGCAAAGATTTCACTGTTGGGATGTGTTTTTCTATTGGTGTCTGTTTGTGTGCGCTTTCAGCTGAGATAAGGCTGTTTCCGGATTTTTTTTCATTTTTCTACTTTCCCATAACATAAACCTCACAAATGAAGTTAACATCTTAAAAGATTTAGTTCTGTACACTCACTGTTTGATTTTGCAAAGATTTCACAGTTTGGATGTGTTTTTCTATGGGTGTCTGTTTGTGTGCGCATTCAGCTGAGATAAGGCTGTTTCCGGATTTTTTTCATTTTTCTACTTTCCCATAACATAAACCTCACAAATGAAGTTCACATCTTAAAAGATTTAGTTCTGTACCCTCAGTGTTTGATTTTGCAATGATTTCACTGTTTGGATGTGTTTTTCTATTGGTGTCTGTTTGTGTGCGCATTCAGCTGAGATAAGGCTGTTTCCGGATTTTTTTTATTTTTCTGCTGTCCCATAACATAAACCTCACAAATGAAGTTAACATCTTAAAAGATTTAGTTCTGTACCCTCAGTGTTTGATTTTGCAAAGATTTCACTGTTGGGATGTGTTTTTCTATTGGTGTCTGTTTGTGTGCGCATTCAGCTGAGATAAGGCTGTTTCCGGATTTTTTTAATTTTTCTGCTGTCCCATAACATAAACCTCACAAATGAAGTTAACATCTTAAAAGATTTAGTTCTGTACCCTCAGTGTTTGATTTTGCAATGATTTCACTGTTTGGATGTGTTTTTCTATGGATGTCTGTTTGTGTGCACATTCAGCTGAGATAAGGCTGTTTCCGGATTTTTTTCATTTTTCTACTTTCCCATAACATAAACCTCACAAAAGAAGTTAACATCTAAAAAGATTTACTATTGTACCCTCAGTGTTTGATTTTGCAAAGATTTCACTGTTGGGATGTGTTTTTCTATTGGTGTCTGTTTGTGTGCGCATTCAGCTGAGATAAGGCTGTTTCCGGATTTTTTTCATTTTTCTACTTTCCCATAACATAAACCTCACAAATGAAGTTAACATCTTAAAAGATTTAGTTCTGTACACTCACTGTTTGATTTTGCAAAGATTTCACAGTTTGGATGTGTTTTTCTATTGGTGTCTGTTTGTGTGCGCATTCAGCTGAGATAAGGCTGTTTCCGGATTTTTTTCATTTTTCTACTTTCCCATAACATAAACCTCACAAATGAAGTTAACATCTAAAAAGATTTACTATTGTACCCTCAGTGTTTGATTTTGCAAAGATTTCACTGTTGGGATGTGTTTTTCTATTGGTGTCTGTTTGTGTGCGCATTCAGCTGAGATAAGGCTGTTTCCGGATTTTTTTTCATTTTTCTACTTTCCCATAACATAAACCTCACAAATGAAGTTAACATCTAAAAAGATTTACTATTGTACCCTCAGTGTTTGATTTTGCAATGATTTCACTGTTTGGATGTGTTTTTCTATTGGTGTCTGTTTGTGTGCGCATTCAGCTGAGATAAGGCTGTTTCCGGATTTTTTTCATTTTTCTACTTTCCCAAAACATAAACCTCACAAATGAAGTTAACATCTTAAAAGATTTAGTTCTGTACACTCACTGTTTGATTTTGCAATGATTTCACTGTTTGGATGTGTTTTTCTATTGGTGTCTGTTTGTGTGCGCATTCAGCTGAGTTAAGGCTGTTTCCGGATTTTTTTTATTTTTCTGCTGTCCCATAACATAAACCTCACAAATGAAGTTAACATCTTAAAAGATTTAGTTCTGTACCCTCAGTGTTTGATTTTGCAAAGATTTCACTGTTGGGATGTGTTTTTCTATTGGTGTCTGTTTGTGTGCGCTTTCAGCTGAGATAAGGCTGTTTCCGGATTTTTTTTCATTTTTCTACTTTCCCATAACATAAACCTCACAAATGAAGTTAACCATCTTAAAAGATTTAGTTCTGTACCCTCAGTGTTTGATTTTGCAATTATTTCACTGTTTGGATGTGTTTTTCTATTGGTGTCTGTTTGTGTGCGCATTCAGCTGAGATAAGGCTGTTTCCGGATTTTTTCATTTTTCTACTTTCCCATAACATAAACCTCACAAATGAAGTTAACATCTTAAAAGATTTAGTTCTGTACACTCACTGTTTGATTTTGCAATGATTTCACTGTTTGGATGTGTTTTTCTATTGGTGTCTGTTTGTGTGCGCATTCAGCTGAGATAAGGCTGTTTCCGGATTTTTTTCATTTTTCTACTTTCCCATAACATAAACCTCACAAATGAAGTTAACATCTTAAAAGATTTAGTTCTGTACACTCACTGTTTGATTTTGCAAAGATTTCACAGTTTGGATGTGTTTTTCTATGGGTGTCTGTTTGTGTGCACATTCAGGCGAGATAAGGCTGTTTCCGGATTTTTTAAATTTTTCTACTGTCCCATAACATAAACCTCACAAATGAAGTTAACATCTTATAAGATATACTAATGTACCCTCGTCGTTCCGCTCGTCTTGGGACCCCACACGACATATGAAATATTCACACTCCTGCGACCTGTAGAAATGTAGTTCCTCCAAAACTTCCAACTCTGGCCAAAGAGTCTAAGACTGTATAGAGTCTGACATGACCTGATTTTCAGTTTTTGGACACAGGACTTTGGGCTTTTTTCCCCCTGGCCAAAAAAAACTGCCAAAAACACAGTCTGTAAAATTCAAACGTAAGAAAGGTGGGAAACTGTCTTTTCTTCAATAATTCCTAAAGGCAATGAGCCCGGATGCTGATTTCTCCGTATGTGTATCAGGGACTCCTGACTGATCCAGGGTGCCGAGTTTCAGACCCGTGCAACCTTTGGAAAGGTCAAAGGTCAGCCGCTGTGGTGTGTTTTTTGTAATAATTCCTAAAGGCATTGAGTCAGGAGTCTGATTTTTCCGTATGTGTATCAGGGACTAAAGCTTATCCCGGTTGCCGAGTTTCAGACCTGTGCAACTTTCGTAAAAGGTCAATGGTCAGCCGTTCGATGTGTTTTTTGTAATAATTCCTAAAGGCATTAAGCCAGGAGTCTGATTTTTCCGTATGTGTATCAGGGACTCCTGGCTGATCCAGGGTGCCGAGTTTCAGACCTGTGCAACCTTCGGGAAGGTCAAAGGTCAGCCGTTCGGGTGTGTTTAATAATTCCTAAAGGCATTGAGCCAGGAGTCTGATTTTTCTGTACGTGTATCAGGGATTTAGGCTTATCCCGGGTGCAGAGTTTCAGACCTGTGCAACCTTCGGAAAGGTCAATGGTCAGCCGTTCGGGTGTGTTTTTTGTAATAATTCCTAAAGGCATTGAGCCAGGAGTCTGATTTTTCCGTATGTGTATCAGGGACTCCTGGCTGATCCAGGGTGCCGAGTTTCAGACCTGTGCAACCTTTGGAAAGGTCAAAGGTCAGCCGCTGTGGTGTGTTTTTTGTAATAATTCCTAAAGGCATTGAGTCAGGAGTCTGATTTTTCCGTATGTGTATCAGGGACTAAAGCTTATCCCGGTTGCCGAGTTTCAGACCTGTGCAACTTTCGGAAAGGTCAATGGTCAGCCGTTCGGGTGTGTTTTTTTGTAATAATTCCTAAAGGCATTGAGCCAGGAGTTTGATCTTTCCGTATGTGTATCAGGGACTAAGGCTAATCTCGGGTGCCGAGTTTCAGACCTGTGTAACCTTCGGAAAGGTCAAAGGTCAGCCGTTTAGGTGTGTTTTTTGTAATAATTCCTAAAGGCATTAAGCCAGGAGTCTGATTTTTCCGTATGTGTATCAGGGACTAAGGCTGATCGAGGGTATTTTAATCTTTTTTCTACTGTCCTATAATATGAAGTTAACATCTTATAAGGTATATTGATGTACCCTCAGTGTTTGAATTTATAATGATTTCACTGTTTGGATGCGTTTTTCTATTTGTCTCTGTTTTTGTGTGCATTCAGCAGGGATACGGCTGTTTTCTGATTTTTTAAATTTTTTTATTGTCCCATAACATAAACCTCACAAATAAAGTTAACATCTCATAAGATATAGTTATATACCTTCAGTGTTTGATTTTGCAATGATTTCACTGTTTGAATGTGTTTTTCTATTTTTGTCTGTTTTTGTGCGCATTCAGCTGGAATACGACTGTTTTCTGATTTTTTTTCATTTTTCTACTGTCCCATAACATAAACCTCACAAATAAAGTTAACATCTTATAAGATATACTAATGTACCCTCGTCGTTCCGCTCGTCTTGGGACCCCAAACGACATATGAAATATTCACACTCCTGCGACCTGTAGAAATGTAGTTCCTCCAAAACTTCCACTCTGGCCAAAGAGTCTAAGACTGTATAGAGTCTGACATGACCTGATTTTCAGTTTTTGGACACAGGACTTTGGGCTTTTTTACCCCTGGCCAAAAAAAACTGCCAAAAACACAGTCTGTAAAATTCAAACGTAAGAAAGGTGGGAAACTGTCTTTTCTTCAATAATTCCTAAAGGCAATGAGCCCGGATGCTGATTTCCTCGATGTGTATCAGGGACTCCTGGCTGATCCAGGGTGCCGAGTTTCAGACCCGTGCAACCTTTGGAAAGGTCAAAGGTCAGCCACTGTGGTGTGTTTTTTGTAATAATTCCTAAAGGCATTAAGCCAGGAGTCTGATTTTTCCGTATGTGTATCAAGGACTAAGGCTTATCCAGGGTGCCGAGTTTCAGACCTGTGCAACCTTTGGAAAGGTCAAAGGTCAGCCGCTGTGGTGTGTTTTTTGTAATAATTCCTAAAGGCAATGAGCCCGGATGCTGATTTCTCCGTATGTGTATCAGGGACTCCTGGCTGATCCAGGGTGCCGAGTTTCAGACCCGTGCAACCTTTGGAAAGGTCAAAGGTCAGCCGCTGTGGTGTGTTTTTTGTAATAATTCCTAAAGGCATTGAGTCAGGAGTCTGATTTTTCCGTATGTGTATCAGGGACTAAAGCTTATCCCGGTTGCCGAGTTTCAGACCTGTGCAACTTTCGTAAAAGGTCAATGGTCAGCCGTTCGGGTGTGTTTTTTGTAATAATTTCTAAAGGCATTAAGCCAGGAGTCTGATTTTTCCGTATGTGTATCAGGGACTAAGGCTAATCCAGGGTGCCGAGTTTCATTCCCGTGCAACCTTTGGAAAGGTCAAAGGTCAGCCGTTCGGGTGTGTTTTTTGTAATAATTCCTAAAGGCATTGAGCCAGGAGTCTGATTTTTCCGTATGTGTATCAGGGACTAAGGCTAATCTAGGGTGCCGAGTGTCAGACCTGTGTAACCTTCGGAAAGGTCAAAGGTCAGCCGTTTAGGTGTGTTTTTTGTAATAATTCCTAAAGGCATTAAGCCAGTGGTCTGATTTTTCCGTATCTGTATCAGGGACTAAGGCTAATCCAGGGTGCCAAGTTTCAGACCTGTGCAACCTTTGGAAAGGTCAAAGGTCAGCCGTTTAGGTGTGTTTTTTGTAATAATTCCTAAAGGCATTAAGCCAGGAGTCTGATTTTTCCGTATGTGTATCAGGGACTAAGGCTGATCGAGGGTATTTTAATCTTTTTTCTACTGTCCTATAATATGAAGTTAACATCTTATAAGGTATATTGATGTACCCTCAGTGTTTGAATTTATAATGATTTCACTGTTTGGATGTGTTTTTCTATTTGTCTCTGTTTTTGTGTGCATTCAGCAGGGATACGGCTGTTTTCTGATTTTTTTAATTTTTTTATTGTCCCATAACATAAACCTCACAAATAAAGTTAACATCTCATAAGATATAGTTATATACCTTCAGTGTTTGATTTTGCAATGATTTCACTGTTTGAATGTGTTTTTCTATTTTTGTCTGTTTTTGTGCGCATTCAGCTGGAATACGACTGTTTTCTGATTTTTTTTCATTTTTCTACTGTCCCATAACATAAACCTCACAAATAAAGTTAACATCTTATAAGATATACTAATGTACCCTCGTCGTTCCGCTCGTCTTGGGACCCCAAACGACATATGAAATATTCACACTCCTGCGACCTGTAGAAATGTAGTTCCTCCAAAACTTCCACTCTGGCCAAAGAGTCTAAGACTGTATAGAGTCTGACATGACCTGATTTTCAGTTTTTGGACACAGGACTTTGGGCTTTTTTCCCCCTGGCCAAAAAAAACTGCCAAAAACACAGTCTGTAAAATTCAAACGTAAGAAAGGTGGGAAACTGTCTTTTCTTCAATAATTCCTAAAGGCAATGAGCCCGGATGCTGATTTCCTCGATGTGTATCAGGGACTCCTGGCTGATCCAGGGTGCCGAGTTTCAGACCCGTGCAACCTTTGGAAAGGTCAAAGGTCAGCCACTGTGGTGTGTTTTTTGTAATAATTCCTAAAGGCATTAAGCCAGGAGTCTGATTTTTCCGTATGTGTATCAAGGACTAAGGCTAATCCAGGGTGCCGAGTTTCAGACCTGTGCAACCTTTGGAAAGGTCAAAGGTCAGCCGCTGTGGTGTGTTTTTTGTAATAATTCCTAAAGGCAATGAGCCCGGATGCTGATTTCTCCGTATGTGTATCAGGGACTCCTGGCTGATCCAGGGTGCCGATTTTCAGACCCCTGCAACCTTTGGAAAGGTCAAAGGTCAGCCGCTGTGGTGTGTTTTTTGTAATAATTCCTAAAGGCATTGAGTCAGGAGTCTGATTTTTCCGTATGTGTATCAGGGACTAAAGCTTATCCCGGTTGCCGAGTTTCAGACCTGTGCAACTTTCGTAAAAGGTCAATGGTCAGCCGTTCGGGTGTGTTTTTTGTAATAATTTCTAAAGGCATTAAGCCAGGAGTCTGATTTTTCCGTATGTGTATCAGGGACTAAGGCTAATCCAGGGTGCCGAGTTTCATTCCCGTGCAACCTTTGGAAAGGTCAAAGGTCAGCCGTTCGGGTGTGTTTTTTGTAATAATTCCTAAAGGCATTGAGCCAGGAGTCTGATTTTTCCGTATGTGTATCAGGGACTAAGGCTAATCTAGGGTGCCGAGTGTCAGACCTGTGTAACCTTCGGAAAGGTCAAAGGTCAGCCGTTTAGGTGTGTTTTTTGTAATAATTCCTAAAGGCATTAAGCCAGTGGTCTGATTTTTCCGTATCTGTATCAGGGACTAAGGCTAATCCAGGGTGCCAAGTTTCAGACCTGTGCAACCTTTGGAAAGGTCAAAGGTCAGCCGTTCGGATGTGTTTTTTGTAATAATTCCTAAAGGCATTGAGCCAGGAGTCTGATTTTCCGTATGTGTATCAGGGACTAAGGCTGATCCAGGGTGCCGAGTTTCAGACCTGTGCAACCCTCGGAAAGGTCAATGGTCAGCCGTTCGGGTGTGTTTTTTGTAATAATTCCTAAAGGCATTGAGTCAGGAGTCTGATTTTTCCGTATGTGTATCAGGGACTACAGCTTATCCCGGTTGCCGAGTTTCAGACCTGTGCAACTTTCGGAAAGGTCAATGGTCAGCCGTTCGGGTGTGTTTTTTTGTAATAATTCCTAAAAGCATTAAGCCAGGAGTCTGATTTTTCCGTTTGTGTATCAAGGACTAAGGCTAATCCAGGGTGCCGAGTTTCAGACCCGTGCAACCTTTGGAAAGGTCAAAGGTCAGCCGTTCGGGTGTGTTTTTTGTAATAATTCCTAAAGGCATTGAGCCAGGAGTCTGATTTTTCCGTATGTGTATCAGGGACTAAGGCTAATCTAGGGTGCCGAGTTTCAGACCTGTGTAACCTTCGGAAAGGTCAAAGGTCAGCCGTTTAGGTGTGTTTTTTGTAATAATTCCTAAAGGCATTAAGCCAGGAGTCTGATTTTTCCGTATGTGTATCAGGGACTAAGGCCGATCGAGGGTATTTTAATCTTTTTTCTACTGTCCTATAATATGAAGTTAACATCTTATAAGGTATATTGATGTACCCTCAGTGTTTGAATTTATAATGATTTCACTGTTTGAATGTGTTTTTCTATTTTTGTCTGTTTTTGTGCGCATTCAGCTGGAATACGACTGTTTTCGGATTTTTTTCATTTTTCTACTGTCCCATAATATAAACCTCACAAATAAAGTTAACATCTTATAAGATATTCTTCGGTACCCTCAGTGTTTGATTTTGCAATGATTTCACTGTTTGGATGTGTTTTTCTATTTGTGTCTGTTTTTGGGCGCATTCAGCTGGAATACGACTGTTTTCTGATTTTTTTTCATTTTCTACTGTCCCATAACATAAACCTCACAAATAAAGTTAACATCTTATAAGATATACTAATGTACCCTCGTCGTTCCGCTCGTCTTGGGACCCCAAACGACATATGAAATATTCACACTCCTGCGACCTGTAGAAATGTAGTTCCTCCAAAACTTCCACTCTGGCCAAAGAGTCTAAGACTGTATAGAGTCTGACATGACCTGATTTTCAGTTTTTGGACACAGGACTTTGGGCTTTTTTCCCCCTGGCCAAAAAAAACTGCCAAAAACAGTCTGTAAAATTCAAACGTAAGAAAGGTGGGAAACTGTCTTTTCTTCAATAATTCCTAAAGGCAATGAGCCCGGATGCTGATTTCTCCGTATGTGTATCAGGGACTCCTGGCTGATTCAGGGTGCCGAGTTTCAGACCTGTGCAACCTTTGGAAAGGTCAAAGGTCAGCCGCTGTGGTGTGTTTTTTGTAATAATTCCTAAAGGCAATGAGCCCGGATGCTGATTTCTCCGTATGTGTATCAGGGACTCCTGGCTGATCCAGGGTGCCGAGTTTCAGACCCGTGCAACCTTTGGAAAGGTCAAAGGTCAGCCGCTGTGGTGTGTTTTTTGTAATAATTCCTAAAGGCATTGAGTCAGGAGTCTGATTTTTCCTTATGTCTATCAGGGACTAAAGCTTATCCCGGTTGCCGAGTTTCAGACCTGTGCAACTTTCGGAAAAGGTCAATGGTCAGCCGTTCGGGTGTGTTTTTTGTAATAATTTCTAAAGGCATTAAGCCAGGAGTCTGATTTTTCCGTATGTGTATCAGGGACTAAGGCTGATCCAGGGTGCCGAGTTTCAGACCTGTGCAACCCTCGGAAAGGTCAATGGTCAGCCGTTCGGGTGTGTTTTTTGTAATAATTCCTAAAGGCATTGAGTCAGGAGTCTGATTTTTCCGTATGTGTATCAGGGACTAAAGCTTATCCCGGTTGCCGAGTTTCAGACCTGTGCAACCTTAGGAAAGGTCAAAGGTCAGCCGTTCAGGTGTGTTTTTTGTAATAATTCCTAAAGGCATTAAGCCAGGAGTCTGAGTTTTTCCTTATGCGTATCAGGGACTAAGGCTGATCTAGGGTGCCGAGTTTCAGACCTGTGCAACCTTAGGAAAGGTCAAAGGTCAGCCGTTCGGGTGTGTTTTTTGTAATAATTCCTAAAGGCATTAAGCCAGAAGTCTGATTTTTCCGTATGTGTATCAGGGACTAAGGCTGATCGAGAGTATTTTAATCTTTTTTCTACTGTCCTATAATATGAAGTTAACATCTTATAAGGTATATTGATGTACCCTCAGTGTTTGAATTTATAATGATTTCACTGTTTGGATGTGTTTTTCTATTTGTGTCTGTTTTTGTGCGCATTCAGCAGGGATACGGCTGTTTTCGGATTTTTTTCATTTTTCTACTGTCCCATAACATAAACCTCACAAATAAAGTTAAAATCTTATAAGATATAGTTATATACCTTCAGTGTTTGATTTTGCAATGATTTCACTGTTTGGATGTGTTTTTCTATTTGTCTCTGTTTTTGTGTGCATTCAGCAGGGATACGGCTGTTTTCTGATTTTTTTCATTTTTTTATTGTCCCATAACATAAACCTCACAAATAAAGTTAACATCTCATAAGATTTAGTTCTGTACCTTCAGTGTTTGATTTGCAATGATTTCACTGTTTGAATGTGTTTTTCTCTTTTTGTCTGTTTTTGTGCGCATTCAGCTGGAATACGACTGTTTTCTGATTTTTTTTCATTTTTCTACTGTCCCATAACATAAACCTCACAAATAAAGTTAACATCTTATAAGATATTCTTTGGTCCCCTCAGTGTTTGATTTTGCAGTGATTTCACTGTTTGGATGTGTTTTTCTATTTGTGTCTGTTTTTGTGCGCATTCAGCTGGAATACGACTGTTTTCTGATTTTTTTTCATTTTCTACTGTCCCATAACATAAACCTCACAAATAAAGTCAACATCTTATAAGATATACTAATGTACCCTCGTCGTTCCGCTCGTCTTGGGACCCCAAACGACATATGAAATATTCACACTCCTGCGACCTGTAGAAATGTAGTTCCTCCAAAACTTCCACTCTGGCCAAAGAGTCTAAGACTGTATAGAGTCTGACATGACCTGATTTTCAGTTTTTGGACACAGGACTTTGGGCTTTTTTCCCCCTGGCCAAAAAAAACTGCCAAAAACACAGTCTGTAAAATTAAAACGTAAGAAAGGTGGGAAACTGTCTTTTCTTCAATAATTCCTAAAGGCAATGAGCCCGGATGCTGACTTCTCCGTATGTGTATCAGGGACTCCTGGCTGATCCAGGGTGCCGAGTTTCAGACCCGTGCAACCTTTGGAAAGGTCAAAGGTCAGCCGCTGTGGTGTGTTTTTTGTAATAATTCCTAAAGGCATTGAGTCAGGAGTCTGATTTTTCCGTATGTGTATCAGGGACTAAAGCTTATCCCAGTTGCCGAGTTTCAGACCTGTGCAACTTTCGGAAAAGGTCAATGGTCAGCCGTTCGGGTGTGTTTTTTGTAATAATTTCTAAAGGCATTAAGCCAGGAGTCTGATTTTTCCGTATGTGTATCAGGGACTAAGGCTAATCCAGGGTGCCGAGTTTCAGACCCGTGCAACCTTTGGAAAGGTCAAAGGTCAGCCGTTCGGGTGTGTTTTTTTTAATAATTCCTAAAGGCATTGAGCCAGGAGTCTGATTTTTCCGTGTGTGTATCAGGGCCTAAGGCTGATCCAGGGTGCCGAGTTTCAGACCTGTGTAACCTTCGGAAAGGTCAAAGGTCAGCCGTTTAGGTGTGTTTTTTGTAATAATTCCTAATGGCATTAAGCCAGGAGTCTGATTTTTCCTTATGTGTATCAGGGACTAAGGCTGATCTAGGGTGCCGAGTTTCAGACCTGTGCAACCTTAGGAAAGGTCAAAGGTCAGCCGTTCAGGTGTGTTTTTTGTAATAATTCCTAAAGGCATTAAGCCAGGAGTCTGAGTTTTTCCTTATGCGTATCAGGGACTAAGGCTGATCTAGGGTGCCGAGTTTCAGACCTGTGCAACCTTAGGAAAGGTCAAAGGTCAGCCGTTCAGGTGTGTTTTTTGTAATAATTCCTAAAGGCATTAAGCCAGAAGTCTGATTTTTCCGTATGTGTATCAGGGACTAAGGCTGATCGAGAGTATTTTAATCTTTTTTCTACTGTCCTATAATATGAAGTTACAATCTTATAAGGTATATTGATGTACCCTCAGTGTTTGAATTTATAATGATTTCACTGTTTGGATGTGTTTTTCTATTTGTGTCTGTTTTTGTGCGCATTCAGCAGGGATACGGCTGTTTTCGGATTTTTTTCATTTTTCTACTGTCCCATAACATAAACCTCACAAATAAAGTTAAAATCTTATAAGATATAGTTATATACCTTCAGTGTTTGATTTTGCAATGATTTCACTGTTTGGATGTGTTTTTCTATTTGTCTCTGTTTTTGTGTGCATTCAGCTGAGATAATGCTGTTTCCGGATTTTTTTAATTTTTCTGCTGTCCCATAACATAAACCTCACAAATGAAGATAACATCTTAAAAGATTTAGTTCTGTACCCTCAGTGTTTGATTTCTCAATGATTTCACTGTTTGGATGTGTTTTTCTATGGTGTCTGTTTGTGCCCCATTGAGCTGAGATAAGGCTGTTTTCGGATTTTTTTAATTTTTCTACTGTCCCATAATATAAACCTCACAAATGAAGTTCACATCTTAAAAGATTTAGTTCTGTACACTCACTGTTTGATTTTGCAATGATTTCACTGTTTGGATGTGTTTTTCTATTTGTGTCTGTTTTTGTGCGCATTCAGCAGGGATACGGCTGTTTTCGGATTTTTTTCATTTTTCTACTGTCCCATAACATAAACCTCACAAATAAAGTTAAAATCTTATAAGATATAGTTATATACCTTCAGTGTTTGATTTTGCAATGATTTCACTGTTTGGATGTGTTTTTCTATTTGTCTCTGTTTTTGTGTGCATTCAGCAGGGATACGGCTGTTTTCTGATTTTTTTCATTTTTTTATTGTCCCATAACATAAACCTCACAAATAAAGTTAACATCTCATAAGATTTAGTTCTGTACCTTCAGTGTTTGATTTTGCAATGATTTCACTGTTTGAATGTGTTTTTCTCTTTTTGTCTGTTTTTGTGCGCATTCAGCTGGAATACGACTGTTTTCTGATTTTTTTTCATTTTTCTACTGTCCCATAACATAAACCTCACAAATAAAGTTAACATCTTATAAGAGATAGTTACATACCTTCAGTGTTTGATTTTGCAATGATTTCACTGTTTGAATGTGTTTTTCTATTTTTGTCTGTTTTTGTGCGCATTCAGCTGGAATACGACTGTTTTCTGATTTTTTTTAATTTTTCTGCTGTCCCATAACATAAACCTCACAAATGAAGATAACATCTTAAAAGATTTAGTTCTGTACCCTCAGTGTTTGATTTCTCAATGATTTCACTGTTTGGATGTGTTTTTCTATGGTGTCTGTTTGTGCCCCATTGAGCTGAGATAAGGCTGTTTTCGGATTTTTTTAATTTTTCTACTGTCCCATAATATAAACCTCACAAATGAAGTTCACATCTTAAAAGATTTAGTTCTGTACACTCACTGTTTGATTTTGCAATGATTTCACTGTTTGGATGTGTTTTTCTATTTGTGTCTGTTTTTGTGCGCATTCAGCAGGGATATGGCTGTTTTCGGATTTTTTTCATTTTTCTACTGTCCCATAACATAAACCTCACAAATAAAGTTAAAATCTTATAAGATATAGTTATATACCTTCAGTGTTTGATTTTGCAATGATTTCACTGTTTGGATGTGTTTTTCTATTTGTCTCTGTTTTTGTGTGCATTCAGCAGGGATACGGCTGTTTTCTGATTTTTTTCATTTTTTTATTGTCCCATAACATAAACCTCACAAATAAAGTTAACATCTCATAAGATTTAGTTCTGTACCTTCAGTGTTTGATTTTGCAATGATTTCACTGTTTGAATGTGTTTTTCTATTTTTGTCTGTTTTTGTGCGCATTCAGCTGGAATACGACTGTTTTCTGATTTTTTTTAATTTTTCTACTGTCCCATAACATAAACCTCACAAATAAAGTTAACATCTTATAAGATATTCTTCGGTCCCCTCAGTGTTTGATTTTGCAGTGATTTCACTGTTTGGATGTGTTTTTCTATTTGTGTCTGTTTTTGTGCGCATTCAGCTGGAATACGACTGTTTTCTGATTTTTTTTCATTTTCTACTGTCCCATAACATAAACCTCACAAATAAAGTTAACATCTTATAAGATATACTAATGTACCCTCGTCGTTCGCTCGTCTTGGGACCCCAAACGACATATGAAATATTCACACTCCTGCGACCTGTAGAAATGTAGTTCCTCCAAAACTTCCACTCTGGCCAAAGAGTCTAAGACTGTATAGAGTCTGACATGACCTGATTTTCAGTTTTTGGACACAGGACTTTGGGCTTTTTTCCCCCTGGCCAAAAAAAACTGCCAAAAACAGTCTGTAAAATTCAAACGTAAGAAAGGTGGGAAACTGTCTTTTCTTCAATAATTCCTAAAGGCAATGAGCCAGGAGTCTGATTTTTCCGTATGTGTATCAGGGACTAAGGCTAATCCAGGGTGCCGAGTTTCATTCCCGTGCAACCTTTGGAAAGGTCAAAGGTCAGCCGTTCGGGTGTGTTTTTTGTAATAATTCCTAAAGGCATTAAGCCAGGAGTCTGATTTTTCCGTATGTGTATCAGGGACTAAGGCTGATCGAGGGTATTTTAATCTTTTTTCTACTGTCCTATAATATGAAGTTAACATCTTATAAGGTATATTGATGTACCCTCAGTGTTTGAATTTATAATGATTTCACTGTTTGGATGTGTTTTTCTATTTGTCTCTGTTTTTGTGTGCATTCAGCAGGGATACGGCTGTTTTCTGATTTTTTTCATTTTTTTATTGTCCCATAACATAAACCTCACAAATAAAGTTAACATCTCATAAGATATAGTTATATACCTTCAGTGTTTGATTTTGCAATGATTTCACTGTTTAAATGTGTTTTTCTCTTTTTGTCTGTTTTTGTGCGCATTCAGCTGGAATACGACTGTTTTCTAATTTTTTTTCATTTTTCTACTGTCCCATAACATAAACCTCACAAATAAAGTTAACATCTTATAAGAGATAGTTACATACCTTCAGTGTTTGATTTTGCAATGATTTCACTGTTTGAATGTGTTTTTCTATTTTTGTCTGTTTTTGTGCGCATTCAGCTGGAATACGACTGTTTTCTGATTTTTTTTAATTTTTCTACTTTCCCATAACATAAACCTCACAAATAAAGTTAACATCTTATAAGATATTCTTCGGTCCCCTCAGTGTTTGATTTTGCAGTGATTTCACTGTTTGGATGTGTTTTTCTATTTGTGTCTGTTTTTGTGCGCATTCAGCTGGAATACGACTGTTTTCTGATTTTTTTTCATTTTCTACTGTCCCATAACATAAACCTCACAAATAAAGTTAACATCTTATAAGATATACTAATGTACCCTCGTCGTTCGCTCGTCTTGGGACCCCAAACGACATATGAAATATTCACACTCCTGCGACCTGTAGAAATGTAGTTCCTCCAAAACTTCCACTCTGGCCAAAGAGTCTAAGACTGTATAGAGTCTGACATGACCTGATTTTCAGTTTTTGGACACAGGACTTTGGGCTTTTTTCCCCCTGGCCAAAAAAAACTGCCAAAAACAGTCTGTAAAATTCAAACGTAAGAAAGGTGGGAAACTGTCTTTTCTTCAATAATTCCTAAAGGCAATGAGCCAGGAGTCTGATTTTTCCGTATGTGTATCAGGGACTAAGGCTAATCCAGGGTGCCGAGTTTCATTCCCGTGCAACCTTTGGAAAGGTCAAAGGTCAGCCGTTCGGGTGTGTTTTTTGTAATAATTCCTAAAGGCATTAAGCCAGGAGTCTGATTTTTCCGTATGTGTATCAGGGACTAAGGCTGATCGAGGGTATTTTAATCTTTTTTCTACTGTCCTATAATATGAAGTTAACATCTTATAAGGTATATTGATGTACCCTCAGTGTTTGAATTTATAATGATTTCACTGTTTGGATGTGTTTTTCTATTTGTCTCTGTTTTTGTGTGCATTCAGCAGGGATACGGCTGTTTTCTGATTTTTTTCATTTTTTTATTGTCCCATAACATAAACCTCACAAATAAAGTTAACATCTCATAAGATATAGTTATATACCTTCAGTGTTTGATTTTGCAATGATTTCACTGTTTAAATGTGTTTTTCTCTTTTTGTCTGTTTTTGTGCGCATTCAGCTGGAATACGACTGTTTTCTAATTTTTTTTCATTTTTCTACTGTCCCATAACATAAACCTCACAAATAAAGTTAACATCTTATAAGAGATAGTTACATACCTTCAGTGTTTGATTTTGCAATGATTTCACTGTTTGAATGTGTTTTTCTATTTTTGTCTGTTTTTGTGCGCATTCAGCTGGAATACGACTGTTTTCTGATTTTTTTTAATTTTTCTACTTTCCCATAACATAAACCTCACAAATAAAGTTAACATCTTATAAGATATTCTTCGGTCCCCTCAGTGTTTGATTTTGCAGTGATTTCACTGTTTGGATGTGTTTTTCTATTTGTGTCTGTTTTTGTGCGCATTCAGCTGGAATACGACTGTTTTCTGATTTTTTTTCATTTTCTACTGTCCCATAACATAAACCTCACAAATAAAGTTAACATCTTATAAGATATACTAATGTACCCTCGTCGTTCGCTCGTCTTGGGACCCCAAACGACATATGAAATATTCACACTCCTGCGACCTGTAGAAATGTAGTTCCTCCAAAACTTCCACTCTGGCCAAAGAGTCTAAGACTGTATAGAGTCTGACATGACCTGATTTTCAGTTTTTGGACACAGGACTTTGGGCTTTTTTCCCCCTGGCCAAAAAAAACTGCCAAAAACAGTCTGTAAAATTCAAACGTAAGAAAGGTGGGAAACTGTCTTTTCTTCAATAATTCCTAAAGGCAATGAGCCAGGAGTCTGATTTTTCCGTATGTGTATCAGGGACTAAGGCTAATCCAGGGTGCCGAGTTTCATTCCCGTGCAACCTTTGGAAAGGTCAAAGGTCAGCCGTTCGGGTGTGTTTTTTGTAATAATTCCTAAAGGCATTAAGCCAGGAGTCTGATTTTTCCGTATGTGTATCAGGGACTAAGGCTGATCGAGGGTATTTTAATCTTTTTTCTACTGTCCTATAATATGAAGTTAACATCTTATAAGGTATATTGATGTACCCTCAGTGTTTGAATTTATAATGATTTCACTGTTTGGATGTGTTTTTCTATTTGTCTCTGTTTTTGTGTGCATTCAGCAGGGATACGGCTGTTTTCTGATTTTTTTCATTTTTTTATTGTCCCATAACATAAACCTCACAAATAAAGTTAAGATCTCATAAGATATAGTTATATACCTTCAGTGTTTGATTTTGCAATGATTTCACTGTTTGAATGTGTTTTTCTATTTTTGTCTGTTTTTGTGCGCATTCAGCTGGAATACGACTGTTTTCTGATTTTTTTTCATTTTTCTACTGTCCCATGACATAAACCTCACAAATAAAGTTAACATCTTATAAGATATACTAATGTACCCTCGTCGTTCCGCTCGTCTTGGGACCCCAAACGACATATGAAATATTCACACTCCTGCGACCTGTAGAAATGTAGTTCCTCCAAAACTTCCACTCTGGCCAAAGAGTCTAAGACTGTATAGAGTCTGACATGACCTGATTTTCAGTTTTTGGACACAGGACTTTGGGCTTTTTTCCCCCTGGCCAAAAAAAACTGCCAAAAACACAGTCTGTAAAATTCAAACGTAAGAAAGGTGGGAAACTGTCTTTTCTTCAATAATTCCTAAAGGCAATGAGCCCGGATGCTGATTTCCTCGATGTGTATCAGGGACTCCTGGCTGATCCAGGGTGCCGAGTTTCAGACCCGTGCAACCTTTGGAAAGGTCAAAGGTCAGCCGCTGTGGTGTGTTTTTTGTAATAATTCCTAAAGGCATTAAGCCAGGAGTCTGATTTTTCCGTATGTGTATCAAGGACTAAGGCTAATCCAGGGTGCCGAGTTTCAGACCTGTGCAACCTTTGGAAAGGTCAAAGGTCAGCCGCTGTGGTGTGTTTTTTGTAATAATTCCTAAAGGCAATGAGCCCGGATGCTGATTTCTCCGTATGTGTATCAGGGACTCCTGGCTGATCCAGGGTGCCGAGTTTCAGACCCGTGCAACCTTTGGAAAGGTCAAAGGTCAGCCGTTTAGGTGTGTTTTTTGTAATAATTCCTAAAGGCATTAAGCCAGTGGTCTGATTTTTCCGTATCTGTATCAGGGACTAAGGCTAATCCAGGGTGCCAAGTTTCAGACCTGTGCAACCCTCGGAAAGGTCAATGGTCAGCCGTTCGGGTGTGTTTTTTGTAATAATTCCTAAAGGCATTGAGTCAGGAGTCTGATTTTTCCGTATGTGTATCAGGGACTACAGCTTATCCCGGTTGCCGAATTTCAGACCTGTGCAACTTTCGGAAAGGTCAATGGTCAGCCGTTCGGGTGTGTTTTTTTGTAATAATTCCTAAAAGCATTAAGCCAGGAGTCTGATTTTTCCGTATGTGTATCAAGGACTAAGGCTAATCCAGGGTGCCGAGTTTCAGACCCGTGCAACCTTTGGAAAGGTCAAAGGTCAGCCGTTCGGGTGTGTTTTTTGTAATAATTCCTAAAGGCATTGAGCCAGGAGTCTGATTTTTCCGTATGTGTATCAGGGACTAAGGCTAATCTAGGGTGCCGAGTTTCAGACCTGTGTAACCTTCGGAAAGGTCAAAGGTCAGCCGTTTAGGTGTGTTTTTTGTAATAATTCCTAAAGGCATTAAGCCAGGAGTCTGATTTTTCCGTATGTGTATCAGGGACTAAGGCTGATCGAGGGTATTTTAATCTTTTTTCTACTGTCCTATAATATGAAGTTAACATCTTATAAGGTATATTGATGTACCCTCAGTGTTTGAATTTATAATGATTTCACTGTTTGGATGTGTTTTTCTATTTGTCTCTGTTTTTGTGTGCATTCAGCAGGGATACGGCTGTTTTCTGATTTTTTTCATTTTTTTATTGTCCCATAACATAAACCTCACAAATAAAGTTAACATCTCATAAGATATAGTTATATACCTTCAGTGTTTGATTTTGCAATGATTTCACTGTTTGAATGTGTTTTTCTATTTTTGTCTGTTTTTGTGCGCATTCAGCTGGAATACGACTGTTTTCGGATTTTTTTCATTTTTCTACTGTCCCATAATATAAACCTCACAAATAAAGTTAACATCTTATAAGATATTCTTCGGTACCCTCAGTGTTTGATTTTGCAATGATTTCACTGTTTGGATGTGTTTTTCTATTTGTGTCTGTTTTTGGGCGCATTCAGCTGGAATACGACTGTTTTCTGATTTTTTTTCATTTTCTACTGTCCCATAACATAAACCTCACAAATAAAGTTAACATCTTATAAGATATACTAATGTACCCTCGTCGTTCCGCTCGTCTTGGGACCCCAAACGACATATGAAATATTAACACTCCTGCGACCTGTAGAAATGTAGTTCCTCCAAAACTTCCACTCTGGCCAAAGAGTCTAAGACTGTATAGAGTCTGACATGACCTGATTTTCAGTTTTTGGACACAGGACTTTGGGCTTTTTTCCCCCTGGCCAAAAAAAACTGCCAAAAACAGTCTGTAAAATTCAAACGTAAGAAAGGTGGGAAACTGTCTTTTCTTCAATAATTCCTAAAGGCAATGAGCCCGGATGCTGATTTCTCCGTATGTGTATCAGGGACTCCTGGCTGATTCAGGGTGCCGAGTTTCAGACCTGTGCAACCTTTGGAAAGGTCAAAGGTCAGCCGCTGTGGTGTGTTTTTTGTAATAATTCCTAAAGGCAATGAGCCCGGATGCTGATTTCTCCGTATGTGTATCAGGGACTCCTGGCTGATCCAGGGTGCCGAGTTTCAGACCCGTGCAACCTTTGGAAAGGTCAAAGGTCAGCCGCTGTGGTGTGTTTTTTGTAATAATTCCTAAAGGCATTGAGTCAGGAGTCTGATTTTTCCTTATGTCTATCAGGGACTAAAGCTTATCCCGGTTGCCGAGTTTCAGACCTGTGCAACTTTCGGAAAAGGTCAATGGTCAGCCGTTCGGGTGTGTTTTTTGTAATAATTTCTAAAGGCATTAAGCCAGGAGTCTGATTTTTCCGTATGTGTATCAGGGACTAAGGCTAATCCAGGGTGCCGAGTTTCATTCCCGTGCAACCTTTGGAAAGGTCAAAGGTCAGCCGTTCGGGTGTGTTTTTTGTAATAATTCCTAAAGGCATTGAGCCAGGAGTCTGATTTTTCCGTATGTGTATCAGGGACTAAGGCTAATCTAGGGTGCCGAGTGTCAGACCTGTGTAACCTTCGGAAAGGTCAAAGGTCAGCCGTTTAGGTGTGTTTTTTGTAATAATTCCTAAAGGCATTAAGCCAGTGGTCTGATTTTTCCGTATCTGTATCAGGGACTAAGGCTAATCCAGGGTGCCAAGTTTCAGACCTGTGCAACCTTTGGAAAGGTCAAAGGTCAGCCGTTCGGATGTGTTTTTTGTAATAATTCCTAAAGGCATTGAGCCAGGAGTCTGATTTTTCCGTATGTGTATCAGGGACTAAGGCTGATCCAGGGTGCCGAGTTTCAGACCTGTGCAACCCTCGGAAAGGTCAATGGTCAGCCGTTCGGGTGTGTTTTTTGTAATAATTCCTAAAGGCATTGAGTCAGGAGTCTGATTTTTCCGTATGTGTATCAGGGACTAAAGCTTATCCCGGTTGCCGAGTTTCAGACCTGTGCAACTTTCGGAAAAGGTCAATGGTCAGCCGTTCGGGTGTGTTTTTTGTAATAATTTCTAAAGGCATTAAGCCAGGAGTCTGATTTTTCCGTATGTGTATCAGGGACTAAGGCTAATCCAGGGTGCCGAATTTCAGACCCGTGCAACCTTTGGAAAGGTCAAAGGTCAGCCGTTCGGGTGTGTTTTTTGTAATAATTCCTAAAGGCATTGAGCCAGGAGTCTGATTTTTCCGTATGTGTATCAGGGCCTAAGGCTGATCCAGGGTGCCGAGTTTCAGACCTGTGTAACCTTCGGAAAGGTCAAAGGTCAGCCGTTTAGGTGTGTTTTTTGTAATAATTCCTAATGGCATTAAGCCAGGAGTCTGATTTTTCCTTATGTGTATCAGGGACTAAGGCTGATCTAGGGTGCCGAGTTTCAGACCTGTGCAACCTTAGGAAAGGTCAAAGGTCAGCCGTTCAGGTGTGTTTTTTGTAATAATTCCTAAAGGCATTAAGCCAGGAGTCTGAGTTTTTCCTTATGCGTATCAGGGACTAAGGCTGATCTAGGGTGCCGAGTTTCAGACCTGTGCAACCTTAGGAAAGGTCAAAGGTCAGCCGTTCGGGTGTGTTTTTTGTAATAATTCCTAAAGGCATTAAGCCAGAAGTCTGATTTTTCCGTATGTGTATCAGGGACTAAGGCTGATCGAGAGTATTTTAATCTTTTTTCTACTGTCCTATAATATGAAGTTAACATCTTATAAGGTATATTGATGTACCCTCAGTGTTTGAATTTATAATGATTTCACTGTTTGGATGTGTTTTTCTATTTGTGTCTGTTTTTGTGCGCATTCAGCAGGGATACGGCTGTTTTCGGATTTTTTTCATTTTTCTACTGTCCCATAACATAAACCTCACAAATAAAGTTAAAATCTTATAAGATATAGTTATATACCTTCAGTGTTTGATTTTGCAATGATTTCACTGTTTGGATGTGTTTTTCTATTTGTGTCTGTTTTTGTGTGCATTCAGCAGGGATACGGCTGTTTTCTGATTTTTTTCATTTTTTTATTGTCCCATAACATAAACCTCACAAATAAAGTTAACATCTCATAAGATTTAGTTCTGTACCTTCAGTGTTTGATTTGCAATGATTTCACTGTTTGAATGTGTTTTTCTCTTTTTGTCTGTTTTTGTGCGCATTCAGCTGGAATACGACTGTTTTCTGATTTTTTTTCATTTTTCTACTGTCCCATAACATAAACCTCACAAATAAAGTTAACATCTTATAAGATATTCTTTGGTCCCCTCAGTGTTTGATTTTGCAGTGATTTCACTGTTTGGATGTGTTTTTCTATTTGTGTCTGTTTTTGTGCGCATTCAGCTGGAATACGACTGTTTTCTGATTTTTTTTCATTTTCTACTGTCCCATAACATAAACCTCACAAATAAAGTCAACATCTTATAAGATATACTAATGTACCCTCGTCGTTCCGCTCGTCTTGGGACCCCAAACGACATATGAAATATTCACACTCCTGCGACCTGTAGAAATGTAGTTCCTCCAAAACTTCCACTCTGGCCAAAGAGTCTAAGACTGTATAGAGTCTGACATGACCTGATTTTCAGTTTTTGGACACAGGACTTTGGGCTTTTTTCCCCCTGGCCAAAAAAAACTGCCAAAAACACAGTCTGTAAAATTCAAACGTAAGAAAGGTGGGAAACTGTCTTTTCTTCAATAATTCCTAAAGGCAATGAGCCCGGATGCTGACTTCTCCGTATGTGTATCAGGGACTCCTGGCTGATCCAGGGTGCCGAGTTTCAGACCCGTGCAACCTTTGGAAAGGTCAAAGGTCAGCCGCTGTGGTGTGTTTTTTGTAATAATTCCTAAAGGCATTGAGTCAGGAGTCTGATTTTCCGTATGTGTATCAGGGACTAAAGCTTATCCCAGTTGCCGAGTTTCAGACCTGTGCAACTTTCGGAAAAGGTCAATGGTCAGCCGTTCGGGTGTGTTTTTTGTAATAATTTCTAAAGGCATTAAGCCAGGAGTCTGGTTTTTCCGTATGTGTATCAGGGACTAAGGCTAATCCAGGGTGCCGAGTTTCAGACCCGTGCAACCTTTGGAAAGGTCAAAGGTCAGCCGTTCGGGTGTGTTTTTTGTAATAATTCCTAAAGGCATTGAGCCAGGAGTCTGATTTTTCCGTGTGTGTATCAGGGCCTAAGGCTGATCCAGGGTGCCGAGTTTCAGACCTGTGTAACCTTCGGAAAGGTCAAAGGTCAGCCGTTTAGGTGTGTTTTTTGTAATAATTCCTAATGGCATTAAGCCAGGAGTCTGATTTTTCCTTATGTGTATCAGGGACTAAGGCTGATCTAGGGTGCCGAGTTTCAGACCTGTGCAACCTTAGGAAAGGTCAAAGGTCAGCCGTTCAGGTGTGTTTTTTGTAATAATTCCTAAAGGCATTAAGCCAGGAGTCTGAGTTTTTCCTTATGCGTATCAGGGACTAAGGCTGATCTAGGGTGCCGAGTTTCAGACCTGTGCAACCTTAGGAAAGGTCAAAGGTCAGCCGTTCGGGTGTGTTTTTTGTAATAATTCCTAAAGGCATTAAGCCAGAAGTCTGATTTTTCCGTATGTGTATCAGGGACTAAGGCTGATCGAGAGTATTTTAATCTTTTTTCTACTGTCCTATAATATGAAGTTAACATCTTATAAGGTATATTGATGTACCCTCAGTGTTTGAATTTATAATGATTTCACTGTTTGGATGTGTTTTTCTATTTGTGTCTGTTTTTGTGCGCATTCAGCAGGGATACGGCTGTTTTCGGATTTTTTTCATTTTTCTACTGTCCCATAACATAAACCTCACAAATAAAGTTAAAATCTTATAAGACATAGTTATATACCTTCAGTGTTTGATTTTGCAATGATTTCACTGTTTGGATGTGTTTTTCTATTTGTCTCTGTTTTTGTGTGCATTCAGCTGAGATAATGCTGTTTCCGGATTTTTTTAATTTTTCTGCTGTCCCATAACATAAACCTCACAAATGAAGATAACATCTTAAAAGATTTAGTTCTGTACCCTCAGTGTTTGATTTCTCAATGATTTCACTGTTTGGATGTGTTTTTCTATGGTGTCTGTTTGTGCCCCATTGAGCTGAGATAAGGCTGTTTTCGGATTTTTTTAATTTTTCTACTGTCCCATAATATAAACCTCACAAATGAAGTTCACATCTTAAAAGATTTAGTTCTGTACACTCACTGTTTGATTTTGCAATGATTTCACTGTTTGGATGTGTTTTTCTATTTGTGTCTGTTTTTGTGCGCATTCAGCAGGGATACGGCTGTTTTCGGATTTTTTTCATTTTTCTACTGTCCCATAACATAAACCTCACAAATAAAGTTAAAATCTTATAAGATATAGTTATATACCTTCAGTGTTTGATTTTGCAATGATTTCACTGTTTGGATGTGTTTTTCTATTTGTCTCTGTTTTTGTGTGCATTCAGCAGGGATACGGCTGTTTTCTGATTTTTTTCATTTTTTTATTGTCCCATAACATAAACCTCACAAATAAAGTTAACATCTCATAAGATTTAGTTCTGTACCTTCAGTGTTTGATTTTGCAATGATTTCACTGTTTGAATGTGTTTTTCTCTTTTTGTCTGTTTTTGTGCGCATTCAGCTGGAATACGACTGTTTTCTGATTTTTTTTCATTTTTCTACTGTCCCATAACATAAACCTCACAAATAAAGTTAACATCTTATAAGAGATAGTTACATACCTTCAGTGTTTGATTTTGCAATGATTTCACTGTTTGAATGTGTTTTTCTATTTTTGTCTGTTTTTGTGCGCATTCAGCTGGAATACGACTGTTTTCTGATTTTTTTTAATTTTTCTACTTTCCCATAACATAAACCTCACAAATAAAGTTAACATCTTATAAGATATTCTTCGGTCCCCTCAGTGTTTGATTTTGCAGTGATTTCACTGTTTGGATGTGTTTTTCTATTTGTGTCTGTTTTTGTGCGCATTCAGCTGGAATACGACTGTTTTCTGATTTTTTTTCATTTTCTACTGTCCCATAACATAAACCTCACAAATAAAGTTAACATCTTATAAGATATACTAATGTACCCTCGTCGTTCGCTCGTCTTGGGACCCCAAACGACATATGAAATATTCACACTCCTGCGACCTGTAGAAATGTAGTTCCTCCAAAACTTCCACTCTGGCCAAAGAGTCTAAGACTGTATAGAGTCTGACATGACCTGATTTTCAGTTTTTGGACACAGGACTTTGGGCTTTTTTCCCCCTGGCCAAAAAAAACTGCCAAAAACAGTCTGTAAAATTCAAACGTAAGAAAGGTGGGAAACTGTCTTTTCTTCAATAATTCCTAAAGGCAATGAGCCAGGAGTCTGATTTTTCCATATGTGTATCAGGGACTAAGGCTAATCCAGGGTGCCGAGTTTCATTCCCGTGCAACCTTTGGAAAGGTCAAAGGTCAGCCGTTCGGGTGTGTTTTTTGTAATAATTCCTAAAGGCATTAAGCCAGGAGTCTGATTTTTCCGTATGTGTATCAGGGACTAAGGCTGATCGAGGGTATTTTAATCTTTTTTCTACTGTCCTATAATATGAAGTTAACATCTTATAAGGTATATTGATGTACCCTCAGTGTTTGAATTTATAATGATTTCACTGTTTGGATGTGTTTTTCTATTTGTCTCTGTTTTTGTGTGCATTCAGCAGGGATACGGCTGTTTTCTGATTTTTTTCATTTTTTTATTGTCCCATAACATAAACCTCACAAATAAAGTTAACATCTCATAAGATATAGTTATATACCTTCAGTGTTTGATTTTGCAATGATTTCACTGTTTGAATGTGTTTTTCTATTTTTGTCTGTTTTTGTGCGCATTCAGCTGGAATACGACTGTTTTCGGATTTTTTTCATTTTTCTACTGTCCCATAATATAAACCTCACAAATAAAGTTAACATCTTATAAGATATTCTTCGGTACCCTCAGTGTTTGATTTTGCAATGATTTCACTGTTTGGATGTGTTTTTCTATTTGTGTCTGTTTTTGGGCGCATTCAGCTGGAATACGACTGTTTTCTGATTTTTTTTCATTTTCTACTGTCCCATAACATAAACCTCACAAATAAAGTTAACATCTTATAAGATATACTAATGTACCCTCGTCGTTCCGCTCGTCTTGGGACCCCAAACGACATATGAAATATTAACACTCCTGCGACCTGTAGAAATGTAGTTCCTCCAAAACTTCCACTCTGGCCAAAGAGTCTAAGACTGTATAGAGTCTGACATGACCTGATTTTCAGTTTTTGGACACAGGACTTTGGGCTTTTTTCCCCCTGGCCAAAAAAAACTGCCAAAAACAGTCTGTAAAATTCAAACGTAAGAAAGGTGGGAAACTGTCTTTTCTTCAATAATTCCTAAAGGCAATGAGCCCGGATGCTGATTTCTCCGTATGTGTATCAGGGACTCCTGGCTGATTCAGGGTGCCGAGTTTCAGACCTGTGCAACCTTTGGAAAGGTCAAAGGTCAGCCGCTGTGGTGTGTTTTTTGTAATAATTCCTAAAGGCAATGAGCCCGGATGCTGATTTCTCCGTATGTGTATCAGGGACTCCTGGCTGATCCAGGGTGCCGAGTTTCAGACCCGTGCAACCTTTGGAAAGGTCAAAGGTCAGCCGCTGTGGTGTGTTTTTTGTAATAATTCCTAAAGGCATTGAGTCAGGAGTCTGATTTTTCCTTATGTCTATCAGGGACTAAAGCTTATCCCGGTTGCCGAGTTTCAGACCTGTGCAACTTTCGGAAAAGGTCAATGGTCAGCCGTTCGGGTGGGTTTTTTGTAATAATTTCTAAAGGCATTAAGCCAGGAGTCTGATTTTTCCGTATGTGTATCAGGGACTAAGGCTAATCCAGGGTGCCGAGTTTCATTCCCGTGCAACCTTTGGAAAGGTCAAAGGTCAGCCGTTCGGGTGTGTTTTTTGTAATAATTCCTAAAGGCATTGAGCCAGGAGTCTGATTTTTCCGTATGTGTATCAGGGCCTAAGGCTGATCCAGGGTGCCGAGTTTCAGACCTGTGTAACCTTCGGAAAGGTCAAAGGTCAGCCGTTTAGGTGTGTTTTTTGTAATAATTCCTAATGGCATTAAGCCAGGAGTCTGATTTTTCCTTATGTGTATCAGGGACTAAGGCTGATCTAGGGTGCCGAGTTTCAGACCTGTGCAACCTTAGGAAAGGTCAAAGGTCAGCCATTCAGGTGTGTTTTTTGTAATAATTCCTAAAGGCATTAAGCCAGGAGTCTGAGTTTTTCCTTATGCGTATCAGGGACTAAGGCTGATCTAGGGTGCCGAGTTTCAGACCTGTGCAACCTTAGGAAAGGTCAAAGGTCAGCCGTTCGGGTGTGTTTTTTGTAATAATTCCTAAAGGCATTAAGCCAGAAGTCTGATTTTTCCGTATGTGTATCAGGGACTAAGGCTGATCGAGAGTATTTTAATCTTTTTTCTACTGTCCTATAATATGAAGTTAACATCTTATAAGGTATATTGATGTACCCTCAGTGTTTGAATTTATAATGATTTCACTGTTTGGATGTGTTTTTCTATTTGTGTCTGTTTTTGTGCGCATTCAGCAGGGATACGGCTGTTTTCGGATTTTTTTCATTTTTCTACTGTCCCATAACATAAACCTCACAAATAAAGTTAACATCTTATAAGAGATAGTTACATACCTTCAGTGTTTGATTTTGCAATGATTTCACTGTTTGAATGTGTTTTTCTATTTTTGTCTGTTTTTGTGCGCATTCAGCTGGAATACGACTGTTTTCTGATTTTTTTTAATTTTTCTACTTTCCCATAACATAAACCTCACAAATAAAGTTAACATCTTATAAGATATTCTTCGGTCCCCTCAGTGTTTGATTTTGCAGTGATTTCACTGTTTGGATGTGTTTTTCTATTTGTGTCTGTTTTTGTGCGCATTCAGCTGGAATACGACTGTTTTCTGATTTTTTTTCATTTTCTACTGTCCCATAACATAAACCTCACAAATAAAGTTAACATCTTATAAGATATACTAATGTACCCTCGTCGTTCGCTCGTCTTGGGACCCCAAACGACATATGAAATATTCACACTCCTGCGACCTGTAGAAATGTAGTTCCTCCAAAACTTCCACTCTGGCCAAAGAGTCTAAGACTGTATAGAGTCTGACATGACCTGATTTTCAGTTTTTGGACACAGGACTTTGGGCTTTTTTCCCCCTGGCCAAAAAAAACTGCCAAAAACAGTCTGTAAAATTCAAACGTAAGAAAGGTGGGAAACTGTCTTTTCTTCAATAATTCCTAAAGGCAATGAGCCAGGAGTCTGATTTTTCCATATGTGTATCAGGGACTAAGGCTAATCCAGGGTGCCGAGTTTCATTCCCGTGCAACCTTTGGAAAGGTCAAAGGTCAGCCGTTCGGGTGTGTTTTTTGTAATAATTCCTAAAGGCATTAAGCCAGGAGTCTGATTTTTCCGTATGTGTATCAGGGACTAAGGCTGATCGAGGGTATTTTAATCTTTTTTCTACTGTCCTATAATATGAAGTTAACATCTTATAAGGTATATTGATGTACCCTCAGTGTTTGAATTTATAATGATTTCACTGTTTGGATGTGTTTTTCTATTTGTCTCTGTTTTTGTGTGCATTCAGCAGGGATACGGCTGTTTTCTGATTTTTTTCATTTTTTTATTGTCCCATAACATAAACCTCACAAATAAAGTTAAGATCTCATAAGATATAGTTATATACCTTCAGTGTTTGATTTTGCAATGATTTCACTGTTTGAATGTGTTTTTCTATTTTTGTCTGTTTTTGTGCGCATTCAGCTGGAATACGACTGTTTTCTGATTTTTTTTCATTTTTCTACTGTCCCATGACATAAACCTCACAAATAAAGTTAACATCTTATAAGATATACTAATGTACCCTCGTCGTTCCGCTCGTCTTGGGACCCCAAACGACATATGAAATATTCACACTCCTGCGACCTGTAGAAATGTAGTTCCTCCAAAACTTCCACTCTGGCCAAAGAGTCTAAGACTGTATAGAGTCTGACATGACCTGATTTTCAGTTTTTGGACACAGGACTTTGGGCTTTTTTCCCCCTGGCCAAAAAAAACTGCCAAAAACACAGTCTGTAAAATTCAAACGTAAGAAAGGTGGGAAACTGTCTTTTCTTCAATAATTCCTAAAGGCAATGAGCCCGGATGCTGATTTCCTCGATGTGTATCAGGGACTCCTGGCTGATCCAGGGTGCCGAGTTTCAGACCCGTGCAACCTTTGGAAAGGTCAAAGGTCAGCCGTTTAGGTGTGTTTTTTGTAATAATTCCTAAAGGCATTAAGCCAGTGGTCTGATTTTTCCGTATCTGTATCAGGGACTAAGGCTAATCCAGGGTGCCAAGTTTCAGACCTGTGCAACCCTCGGAAAGGTCAATGGTCAGCCGTTCGGGTGTGTTTTTTGTAATAATTCCTAAAGGCATTAAGCCAGGAGTCTGATTTTTCCGTATGTGTATCAGGGACTAAGGCTGATCGAGGGTATTTTAATCTTTTTTCTACTGTCCTATAATATGAAGTTAACATCTTATAAGGTATATTGATGTACCCTCAGTGTTTGAATTTATAATGATTTCACTGTTTGGATGTGTTTTTCTATTTGTCTCTGTTTTTGTGTGCATTCAGCAGGGATACGGCTGTTTTCTGATTTTTTTCATTTTTTTATTGTCCCATAACATAAACCTCACAAATAAAGTTAACATCTCATAAGATATAGTTATATACCTTCAGTGTTTGATTTTGCAATGATTTCACTGTTTGAATGTGTTTTTCTATTTTTGTCTGTTTTTGTGCGCATTCAGCTGGAATACGACTGTTTTCGGATTTTTTTCATTTTTCTACTGTCCCATAATATAAACCTCACAAATAAAGTTAACATCTTATAAGATATTCTTCGGTACCCTCAGTGTTTGATTTTGCAATGATTTCACTGTTTGGATGTGTTTTTCTATTTGTGTCTGTTTTTGGGCGCATTCAGCTGGAATACGACTGTTTTCTGATTTTTTTTCATTTTCTACTGTCCCATAACATAAACCTCACAAATAAAGTTAACATCTTATAAGATATACTAATGTACCCTCGTCGTTCCGCTCGTCTTGGGACCCCAAACGACATATGAAATATTAACACTCCTGCGACCTGTAGAAATGTAGTTCCTCCAAAACTTCCACTCTGGCCAAAGAGTCTAAGACTGTATAGAGTCTGACATGACCTGATTTTCAGTTTTTGGACACAGGACTTTGGGCTTTTTTCCCCCTGGCCAAAAAAAACTGCCAAAAACAGTCTGTAAAATTCAAACGTAAGAAAGGTGGGAAACTGTCTTTTCTTCAATAATTCCTAAAGGCAATGAGCCCGGATGCTGATTTCTCCGTATGTGTATCAGGGACTCCTGGCTGATTCAGGGTGCCGAGTTTCAGACCTGTGCAACCTTTGGAAAGGTCAAAGGTCAGCCGCTGTGGTGTGTTTTTTGTAATAATTCCTAAAGGCAATGAGCCCGGATGCTGATTTCTCCGTATGTGTATCAGGGACTCCTGGCTGATCCAGGGTGCCGAGTTTCAGACCCGTGCAACCTTTGGAAAGGTCAAAGGTCAGCCGCTGTGGTGTGTTTTTTGTAATAATTCCTAAAGGCATTGAGTCAGGAGTCTGATTTTTCCTTATGTCTATCAGGGACTAAAGCTTATCCCGGTTGCCGAGTTTCAGACCTGTGCAACTTTCGGAAAAGGTCAATGGTCAGCCGTTCGGGTGGGTTTTTTGTAATAATTTCTAAAGGCATTAAGCCAGGAGTCTGATTTTTCCGTATGTGTATCAGGGACTAAGGCTAATCCAGGGTGCCGAGTTTCATTCCCGTGCAACCTTTGGAAAGGTCAAAGGTCAGCCGTTCGGGTGTGTTTTTTGTAATAATTCCTAAAGGCATTGAGCCAGGAGTCTGATTTTTCCGTATGTGTATCAGGGACTAAGGCTAATCTAGGGTGCCGAGTGTCAGACCTGTGTAACCTTCGGAAAGGTCAAAGGTCAGCCGTTTAGGTGTGTTTTTTGTAATAATTCCTAAAGGCATTAAGCCAGTGGTCTGATTTTTCCGTATCTGTATCAGGGACTAAGGCTAATCCAGGGTGCCAAGTTTCAGACCTGTGCAACCTTTGGAAAGGTCAAAGGTCAGCCGTTCGGATGTGTTTTTTGTAATAATTCCTAAAGGCATTGAGCCAGGAGTCTGATTTTTCCGTATGTGTATCAGGGACTAAGGCTGATCCAGGGTGCCGAGTTTCAGACCTGTGCAACCCTCGGAAAGGTCAATGGTCAGCCGTTCGGGTGTGTTTTTTGTAATAATTCCTAAAGGCATTGAGTCAGGAGTCTGATTTTTCCGTATGTGTATCAGGGACTAAAGCTTATCCCGGTTGCCGAGTTTCAGACCTGTGCAACTTTCGGAAAAGGTCAATGGTCAGCCGTTCGGGTGTGTTTTTTGTAATAATTTCTAAAGGCATTAAGCCAGGAGTCTGATTTTTCCGTATGTGTATCAGGGACTAAGGCTAATCCAGGGTGCCGAATTTCAGACCCGTGCAACCTTTGGAAAGGTCAAAGGTCAGCCGTTCGGGTGTGTTTTTTGTAATAATTCCTAAAGGCATTGAGCCAGGAGTCTGATTTTTCCGTATGTGTATCAGGGCCTAAGGCTGATCCAGGGTGCCGAGTTTCAGACCTGTGTAACCTTCGGAAAGGTCAAAGGTCAGCCGTTTAGGTGTGTTTTTTGTAATAATTCCTAATGGCATTAAGCCAGGAGTCTGATTTTTCCTTATGTGTATCAGGGACTAAGGCTGATCTAGGGTGCCGAGTTTCAGACCTGTGCAACCTTAGGAAAGGTCAAAGGTCAGCCATTCAGGTGTGTTTTTTGTAATAATTCCTAAAGGCATTAAGCCAGGAGTCTGAGTTTTTCCTTATGCGTATCAGGGACTAAGGCTGATCTAGGGTGCCGAGTTTCAGACCTGTGCAACCTTAGGAAAGGTCAAAGGTCAGCCGTTCGGGTGTGTTTTTTGTAATAATTCCTAAAGGCATTAAGCCAGAAGTCTGATTTTTCCGTATGTGTATCAGGGACTAAGGCTGATCGAGAGTATTTTAATCTTTTTTCTACTGTCCTATAATATGAAGTTAACATCTTATAAGGTATATTGATGTACCCTCAGTGTTTGAATTTATAATGATTTCACTGTTTGGATGTGTTTTTCTATTTGTGTCTGTTTTTGTGCGCATTCAGCAGGGATACGGCTGTTTTCGGATTTTTTTCATTTTTCTACTGTCCCATAACATAAACCTCACAAATAAAGTTAAAATCTTATAAGATATAGTTATATACCTTCAGTGTTTGATTTTGCAATGATTTCACTGTTTGGATGTGTTTTTCTATTTGTGTCTGTTTTTGTGTGCATTCAGCAGGGATACGGCTGTTTTCTGATTTTTTTCATTTTTTTATTGTCCCATAACATAAACCTCACAAATAAAGTTAACATCTCATAAGATTTAGTTCTGTACCTTCAGTGTTTGATTTGCAATGATTTCACTGTTTGAATGTGTTTTTCTCTTTTTGTCTGTTTTTGTGCGCATTCAGCTGGAATACGACTGTTTTCTGATTTTTTTTCATTTTTCTACTGTCCCATAACATAAACCTCACAAATAAAGTTAACATCTTATAAGATATTCTTTGGTCCCCTCAGTGTTTGATTTTGCAGTGATTTCACTGTTTGGATGTGTTTTTCTATTTGTGTCTGTTTTTGTGCGCATTCAGCTGGAATACGACTGTTTTCTGATTTTTTTTCATTTTCTACTGTCCCATAACATAAACCTCACAAATAAAGTCAACATCTTATAAGATATACTAATGTACCCTCGTCGTTCCGCTCGTCTTGGGACCCCAAACGACATATGAAATATTCACACTCCTGCGACCTGTAGAAATGTAGTTCCTCCAAAACTTCCACTCTGGCCAAAGAGTCTAAGACTGTATAGAGTCTGACATGACCTGATTTTCAGTTTTTGGACACAGGACTTTGGGCTTTTTTCCCCCTGGCCAAAAAAAACTGCCAAAAACACAGTCTGTAAAATTCAAACGTAAGAAAGGTGGGAAACTGTCTTTTCTTCAATAATTCCTAAAGGCAATGAGCCCGGATGCTGACTTCTCCGTATGTGTATCAGGGACTCCTGGCTGATCCAGGGTGCCGAGTTTCAGACCCGTGCAACCTTTGGAAAGGTCAAAGGTCAGCCGCTGTGGTGTGTTTTTTGTAATAATTCCTAAAGGCATTGAGTCAGGAGTCTGATTTTCCGTATGTGTATCAGGGACTAAAGCTTATCCCAGTTGCCGAGTTTCAGACCTGTGCAACTTTCGGAAAAGGTCAATGGTCAGCCGTTCGGGTGTGTTTTTTGTAATAATTTCTAAAGGCATTAAGCCAGGAGTCTGGTTTTTCCGTATGTGTATCAGGGACTAAGGCTAATCCAGGGTGCCGAGTTTCAGACCCGTGCAACCTTTGGAAAGGTCAAAGGTCAGCCGTTCGGGTGTGTTTTTTGTAATAATTCCTAAAGGCATTGAGCCAGGAGTCTGATTTTTCCGTGTGTGTATCAGGGCCTAAGGCTGATCCAGGGTGCCGAGTTTCAGACCTGTGTAACCTTCGGAAAGGTCAAAGGTCAGCCGTTTAGGTGTGTTTTTTGTAATAATTCCTAATGGCATTAAGCCAGGAGTCTGATTTTTCCTTATGTGTATCAGGGACTAAGGCTGATCTAGGGTGCCGAGTTTCAGACCTGTGCAACCTTAGGAAAGGTCAAAGGTCAGCCGTTCAGGTGTGTTTTTTGTAATAATTCCTAAAGGCATTAAGCCAGGAGTCTGAGTTTTTCCTTATGCGTATCAGGGACTAAGGCTGATCTAGGGTGCCGAGTTTCAGACCTGTGCAACCTTAGGAAAGGTCAAAGGTCAGCCGTTCGGGTGTGTTTTTTGTAATAATTCCTAAAGGCATTAAGCCAGAAGTCTGATTTTTCCGTATGTGTATCAGGGACTAAGGCTGATCGAGAGTATTTTAATCTTTTTTCTACTGTCCTATAATATGAAGTTAACATCTTATAAGGTATATTGATGTACCCTCAGTGTTTGAATTTATAATGATTTCACTGTTTGGATGTGTTTTTCTATTTGTGTCTGTTTTTGTGCGCATTCAGCAGGGATACGGCTGTTTTCGGATTTTTTTCATTTTTCTACTGTCCCATAACATAAACCTCACAAATAAAGTTAAAATCTTATAAGATATAGTTATATACCTTCAGTGTTTGATTTTGCAATGATTTCACTGTTTGGATGTGTTTTTCTATTTGTCTCTGTTTTTGTGTGCATTCAGCTGAGATAATGCTGTTTCCGGATTTTTTTAATTTTTCTGCTGTCCCATAACATAAACCTCACAAATGAAGATAACATCTTAAAAGATTTAGTTCTGTACCCTCAGTGTTTGATTTCTCAATGATTTCACTGTTTGGATGTGTTTTTCTATGGTGTCTGTTTGTGCCCCATTGAGCTGAGATAAGGCTGTTTTCGGATTTTTTTAATTTTTCTACTGTCCCATAATATAAACCTCACAAATGAAGTTCACATCTTAAAAGATTTAGTTCTGTACACTCACTGTTTGATTTTGCAATGATTTCACTGTTTGGATGTGTTTTTCTATTTGTGTCTGTTTTTGTGCGCATTCAGCAGGGATACGGCTGTTTTCGGATTTTTTTCATTTTTCTACTGTCCCATAACATAAACCTCACAAATAAAGTTAAAATCTTATAAGATATAGTTATATACCTTCAGTGTTTGATTTTGCAATGATTTCACTGTTTGGATGTGTTTTTCTATTTGTCTCTGTTTTTGTGTGCATTCAGCAGGGATACGGCTGTTTTCTGATTTTTTTCATTTTTTTATTGTCCCATAACATAAACCTCACAAATAAAGTTAACATCTCATAAGATTTAGTTCTGTACCTTCAGTGTTTGATTTTGCAATGATTTCACTGTTTGAATGTGTTTTTCTCTTTTTGTCTGTTTTTGTGCGCATTCAGCTGGAATACGACTGTTTTCTGATTTTTTTTCATTTTTCTACTGTCCCATAACATAAACCTCACAAATAAAGTTAACATCTTATAAGAGATAGTTACATACCTTCAGTGTTTGATTTTGCAATGATTTCACTGTTTGAATGTGTTTTTCTATTTTTGTCTGTTTTTGTGCGCATTCAGCTGGAATACGACTGTTTTCTGATTTTTTTTAATTTTTCTACTTTCCCATAACATAAACCTCACAAATAAAGTTAACATCTTATAAGATATTCTTCGGTCCCCTCAGTGTTTGATTTTGCAGTGATTTCACTGTTTGGATGTGTTTTTCTATTTGTGTCTGTTTTTGTGCGCATTCAGCTGGAATACGACTGTTTTCTGATTTTTTTTCATTTTCTACTGTCCCATAACATAAACCTCACAAATAAAGTTAACATCTTATAAGATATACTAATGTACCCTCGTCGTTCGCTCGTCTTGGGACCCCAAACGACATATGAAATATTCACACTCCTGCGACCTGTAGAAATGTAGTTCCTCCAAAACTTCCACTCTGGCCAAAGAGTCTAAGACTGTATAGAGTCTGACATGACCTGATTTTCAGTTTTTGGACACAGGACTTTGGGCTTTTTTCCCCCTGGCCAAAAAAAACTGCCAAAAACAGTCTGTAAAATTCAAACGTAAGAAAGGTGGGAAACTGTCTTTTCTTCAATAATTCCTAAAGGCAATGAGCCAGGAGTCTGATTTTTCCGTATGTGTATCAGGGACTAAGGCTAATCCAGGGTGCCGAGTTTCATTCCCGTGCAACCTTTGGAAAGGTCAAAGGTCAGCCGTTCGGGTGTGTTTTTTGTAATAATTCCTAAAGGCATTAAGCCAGGAGTCTGATTTTTCCGTATGTGTATCAGGGACTAAGGCTGATCGAGGGTATTTTAATCTTTTTTCTACTGTCCTATAATATGAAGTTAACATCTTATAAGGTATATTGATGTACCCTCAGTGTTTGAATTTATAATGATTTCACTGTTTGGATGTGTTTTTCTATTTGTCTCTGTTTTTGTGTGCATTCAGCAGGGATACGGCTGTTTTCTGATTTTTTTCATTTTTTTATTGTCCCATAACATAAACCTCACAAATAAAGTTAACATCTCATAAGATATAGTTATATACCTTCAGTGTTTGTTTTTGCAATGATTTCACTGTTTGAATGTGTTTTTCTATTTTTGTCTGTTTTTGTGCGCATTCAGCTGGAATACGACTGTTTTCTGATTTTTTTTCATTTTTCTACTGTCCCATAACATAAACCTCACAAATAAAGTTAACATCTTATAAGATATACTAATGTACCCTCGTCGTTCCGCTCGTCTTGGGACCCCAAACGACATATGAAATATTCACACTCCTGCGACCTGTAGAAATGTAGTTCCTCCAAAACTTCCACTCTGGCCAAAGAGTCTAAGACTGTATAGAGTCTGACATGACCTGATTTTCAGTTTTTGGACACAGGACTTTGGGCTTTTTTCCCCCTGGCCAAAAAAAACTGCCAAAAACACAGTCTGTAAAATTCAAACGTAAGAAAGGTGGGAAACTGTCTTTTCTTCAATAATTCCTAAAGGCAATGAGCCCGGATGCTGATTTCCTCGATGTGTATCAGGGACTCCTGGCTGATCCAGGGTGCCGAGTTTCAGACCTGTGCAACTTTCGGAAAAGGTCAAAGGTCAGCCGTTTAGGTGTGTTTTTTGTAATAATTCCTAATGGCATTAAGCCAGGAGTCTGATTTTTCCTTATGTGTATCAGGGACTAAGGCTGATCTAGGGTGCCGAGTTTCAGACCTGTGCAACCTTAGGAAAGGTCAAAGGTCAGCCGTTCAGGTGTGTTTTTTGTAATAATTCCTAAAGGCATTAAGCCAGGAGTCTGAGTTTTTCCTTATGCGTATCAGGGACTAAGGCTGATCTAGGGTGCCGAGTTTCAGACCTGTGCAACCTTAGGAAAGGTCAAAGGTCAGCCGTTCGGGTGTGTTTTTTGTAATAATTCCTAAAGGCATTAAGCCAGAAGTCTGATTTTTCCGTATGTGTATCAGGGACTAAGGCTGATCGAGAGTATTTTAATCTTTTTTCTACTGTCCTATAATATGAAGTTAACATCTTATAAGGTATATTGATGTACCCTCAGTGTTTGAATTTATAATGATTTCACTGTTTGGATGTGTTTTTCTATTTGTGTCTGTTTTTGTGCGCATTCAGCAGGGATACGGCTGTTTTCGGATTTTTTTCATTTTTCTACTGTCCCATAACATAAACCTCACAAATAAAGTTAAAATCTTATAAGATATAGTTATATACCTTCAGTGTTTGATTTTGCAATGATTTCACTGTTTGGATGTGTTTTTCTATTTGTCTCTGTTTTTGTGTGCATTCAGCTGAGATAATGCTGTTTCCGGATTTTTTTAATTTTTCTGCTGTCCCATAACATAAACCTCACAAATGAAGATAACATCTTAAAAGATTTAGTTCTGTACCCTCAGTGTTTGATTTCTCAATGATTTCACTGTTTGGATGTGTTTTTCTATGGTGTCTGTTTGTGCCCCATTGAGCTGAGATAAGGCTGTTTTCTGATTTTTTTTCATTTTTCTACTGTCCCATAATATAAACCTCACAAATGAAGTTCACATCTTAAAAGATTTAGTTCTGTACACTCACTGTTTGATTTTGCAATGATTTCACTGTTTGGATGTGTTTTTCTATTTGTGTCTGTTTTTGTGCGCATTCAGCAGGGATACGGCTGTTTTCGGATTTTTTTCATTTTTCTACTGTCCCATAACATAAACCTCACAAATAAAGTTAAAATCTTATAAGATATAGTTATATACCTTCAGTGTTTGATTTTGCAATGATTTCACTGTTTGGATGTGTTTTTCTATTTGTCTCTGTTTTTGTGTGCATTCAGCAGGGATACGGCTGTTTTCTGATTTTTTTCATTTTTTTATTGTCCCATAACATAAACCTCACAAATAAAGTTAACATCTCATAAGATTTAGTTCTGTACCTTCAGTGTTTGATTTTGCAATGATTTCACTGTTTGAATGTGTTTTTCTCTTTTTGTCTGTTTTTGTGCGCATTCAGCTGGAATACGACTGTTTTCTGATTTTTTTTCATTTTTCTACTGTCCCATAACATAAACCTCACAAATAAAGTTAACATCTTATAAGAGATAGTTACATACCTTCAGTGTTTGATTTTGCAATGATTTCACTGTTTGAATGTGTTTTTCTATTTTTGTCTGTTTTTGTGCGCATTCAGCTGGAATACGACTGTTTTCTGATTTTTTTTAATTTTTCTGCTGTCCCATAACATAAACCTCACAAATGAAGATAACATCTTAAAAGATTTAGTTCTGTACCCTCAGTGTTTGATTTCTCAATGATTTCACTGTTTGGATGTGTTTTTCTATGGTGTCTGTTTGTGCCCCATTGAGCTGAGATAAGGCTGTTTTCGGATTTTTTTAATTTTTCTACTGTCCCATAATATAAACCTCACAAATGAAGTTCACATCTTAAAAGATTTAGTTCTGTACACTCACTGTTTGATTTTGCAATGATTTCACTGTTTGGATGTGTTTTTCTATTTGTGTCTGTTTTTGTGCGCATTCAGCAGGGATATGGCTGTTTTCGGATTTTTTTCATTTTTCTACTGTCCCATAACATAAACCTCACAAATAAAGTTAAAATCTTATAAGATATAGTTATATACCTTCAGTGTTTGATTTTGCAATGATTTCACTGTTTGGATGTGTTTTTCTATTTGTCTCTGTTTTTGTGTGCATTCAGCAGGGATACGGCTGTTTTCTGATTTTTTTCATTTTTTTATTGTCCCATAACATAAACCTCACAAATAAAGTTAACATCTCATAAGATTTAGTTCTGTACCTTCAGTGTTTGATTTTGCAATGATTTCACTGTTTGAATGTGTTTTTCTCTTTTTGTCTGTTTTTGTGCGCATTCAGCTGGAATACGACTGTTTTCTGATTTTTTTTCATTTTTCTACTGTCCCATAACATAAACCTCACAAATAAAGTTAACATCTTATAAGAGATAGTTACATACCTTCAGTGTTTGATTTTGCAATGATTTCACTGTTTGAATGTGTTTTTCTATTTTTGTCTGTTTTTGTGCGCATTCAGCTGGAATACGACTGTTTTCTGATTTTTTTTAATTTTTCTACTTTCCCATAACATAAACCTCACAAATAAAGTTAACATCTTATAAGATATTCTTCGGTCCCCTCAGTGTTTGATTTTGCAGTGATTTCACTGTTTGGATGTGTTTTTCTATTTGTGTCTGTTTTTGTGCGCATTCAGCTGGAATACGACTGTTTTCTGATTTTTTTTCATTTTCTACTGTCCCATAACATAAACCTCACAAATAAAGTTAACATCTTATAAGATATACTAATGTACCCTCGTCGTTCGCTCGTCTTGGGACCCCAAACGACATATGAAATATTCACACTCCTGCGACCTGTAGAAATGTAGTTCCTCCAAAACTTCCACTCTGGCCAAAGAGTCTAAGACTGTATAGAGTCTGACATGACCTGATTTTCAGTTTTTGGACACAGGACTTTGGGCTTTTTTCCCCCTGGCCAAAAAAAACTGCCAAAAACAGTCTGTAAAATTCAAACGTAAGAAAGGTGGGAAACTGTCTTTTCTTCAATAATTCCTAAAGGCAATGAGCCAGGAGTCTGATTTTTCCGTATGTGTATCAGGGACTAAGGCTAATCCAGGGTGCCGAGTTTCATTCCCGTGCAACCTTTGGAAAGGTCAAAGGTCAGCCGTTCGGGTGTGTTTTTTGTAATAATTCCTAAAGGCATTAAGCCAGGAGTCTGATTTTTCCGTATGTGTATCAGGGACTAAGGCTGATCGAGGGTATTTTAATCTTTTTTCTACTGTCCTATAATATGAAGTTAACATCTTATAAGGTATATTGATGTACCCTCAGTGTTTGAATTTATAATGATTTCACTGTTTGGATGTGTTTTTCTATTTGTCTCTGTTTTTGTGTGCATTCAGCAGGGATACGGCTGTTTTCTGATTTTTTTCATTTTTTTATTGTCCCATAACATAAACCTCACAAATAAAGTTAACATCTCATAAGATATAGTTATATACCTTCAGTGTTTGATTTTGCAATGATTTCACTGTTTAAATGTGTTTTTCTCTTTTTGTCTGTTTTTGTGCGCATTCAGCTGGAATACGACTGTTTTCTAATTTTTTTTCATTTTTCTACTGTCCCATAACATAAACCTCACAAATAAAGTTAACATCTTATAAGAGATAGTTACATACCTTCAGTGTTTGATTTTGCAATGATTTCACTGTTTGAATGTGTTTTTCTATTTTTGTCTGTTTTTGTGCGCATTCATCTGGAATACGACTGTTTTCTGATTTTTTTTAATTTTTCTACTTTCCCATAACATAAACCTCACAAATAAAGTTAACATCTTATAAGATATTCTTCGGTCCCCTCAGTGTTTGATTTTGCAGTGATTTCACTGTTTGGATGTGTTTTTCTATTTGTGTCTGTTTTTGTGCGCATTCAGCTGGAATACGACTGTTTTCTGATTTTTTTTCATTTTCTACTGTCCCATAACATAAACCTCACAAATAAAGTTAACATCTTATAAGATATACTAATGTACCCTCGTCGTTCGCTCGTCTTGGGACCCCAAACGACATATGAAATATTCACACTCCTGCGACCTGTAGAAATGTAGTTCCTCCAAAACTTCCACTCTGGCCAAAGAGTCTAAGACTGTATAGAGTCTGACATGACCTGATTTTCAGTTTTTGGACACAGGACTTTGGGCTTTTTTCCCCCTGGCCAAAAAAAACTGCCAAAAACAGTCTGTAAAATTCAAACGTAAGAAAGGTGGGAAACTGTCTTTTCTTCAATAATTCCTAAAGGCAATGAGCCAGGAGTCTGATTTTTCCGTATGTGTATCAGGGACTAAGGCTAATCCAGGGTGCCGAGTTTCATTCCCGTGCAACCTTTGGAAAGGTCAAAGGTCAGCCGTTCGGGTGTGTTTTTTGTAATAATTCCTAAAGGCATTAAGCCAGGAGTCTGATTTTTCCGTATGTGTATCAGGGACTAAGGCTGATCGAGGGTATTTTAATCTTTTTTCTACTGTCCTATAATATGAAGTTAACATCTTATAAGGTATATTGATGTACCCTCAGTGTTTGAATTTATAATGATTTCACTGTTTGGATGTGTTTTTCTATTTGTGTCTGTTTTTGTGCGCATTCAGCAGGGATACGGCTGTTTTCAGATTTTTTTCATTTTTCTACTGTCCCATAACATAAACCTCACAAATAAAGTTAAAATCTTATAAGATATAGTTATATACCTTCAGTGTTTTATTTTGCAATGATGTCACTGTTTGGATGTGTTTTTCTATTTGTCTCTGTTTTTGTGTGCATTCAGCAGGGATACGGCTGTTTTCTGATTTTTTTCATTTTTTTATTGTCCCATAAAATAAACCTCACAAATAAAGTTAACATCTCATAAGATATAGTTATATACCTTCAGTGTTTGATTTTGCAATGATTTCACTGTTTGAATGTGTTTTTCTATTTTTGTCTGTTTTTGTGCGCATTCAGCTGGAATACGACTGTTTTCTGATTTTTTTTCATTTTTCTACTGTCCCATAACATAAACCTCACAAATAAAGTTAACATCTTATAAGATATTCTTCGGTACCCTCAGTGTTTGATTTTGCAATGATTTCACTGTTTGGATGTGTTTTTCTATTTGTGTCTGTTTTTGTGCGCATTCAGCAGGGATACGGCTGTTTTCTGATTTTTTTCATTTTCTACTGTCCCATAACATAAACCTCACAAATAAAGTTAACATCTTATAAGATATACTAATGTACCCTCGTCGTTCCGCTCGTCTTGGGACCCCAAACGACATATGAAATATTCACACTCCTGCGACCTGTAGAAATGTAGTTCCTCCAAAACTTCCACTCTGGCCAAAGAGTCTAAGACTGTATAGAGTCTGACATGACCTGATTTTCAGTTTTTGGACACAGGACTTTGGGCTTTTTTCACCCTGGCCAAAAAAAACTGCCAAAAACACAGTCTGTAAAATTCAAACGTAAGAAAGGTGGGAAACTGTCTTTTCTTCAATAATTCCTAAAGGCAATGAGCCCGGATGCTGATTTCTCCGTATGTGTATCAGGGACTCCTGGCTGATCCCGGGTGCCGAGTTTCAGACCTGTGCAACCTTTGGAAAGGTCAAAGGTCAGCCGCTGTGGTGTGTTTTTTGTAATAATTCCTAAAGGCATTGAGTCAGGAGTCTGATTTTTCCGTATGTGTATCAGGGACTAAAGCTTATCCCGGTTGCCGAGTTTCAGACCTGTGCAGCTTTCGGAAAAGGTCAATGGTCAGCCGTTCGGGTGTGTTTTTTGTAATAATTCCTAAAGGCATTAAGCCAGGAGTCTGATTTTTCCGTATGTGTATCAGGGACTAAGGCTAATCCAGGGTGCCGAGTTTCAGACCCGTGCAACCTTTGGAAAGGTCAAAGGTCAGCCGTTCGGGTGTGTTTTTTGTAATAATTCCTAAAGGCATTGAGCCAGGAGTCTGATTTTTCTGTGTGTGTATAGGGACTAAGGCTGATCCAGGGTGCCGAGTTTCAGACCTGTGTAACCTTCGGAAAGGTCAAAGGTCAGCCGTTCGGGTGTGTTTTTTGTAATAATTCCTAAAGGCATTGAGCCAGGAGTCTGATTTTTCCGTATGTGTATCAGGGACTAAGGCTAATCTAGGGTGCCGAGTTTCAGACCTGTGTAACCTTCGGAAAGGTCAAAGGTCAGCCGTTTAGGTGTGTTTTTTGTAATAATTCCTAAGGCATTAAGCCAGGAGTCTGATTTTTCCGTATGTGTATCAGGGACTAAGGCTAATCTAGGGTGCCGAGTTTCGGACCTGTGTAACCTTCGGAAAGGTTAAGGCTGATCGAGGGTATTTTAATCTTTTTTCTACTGTCCTATAATATGAAGTTAACATCTTATAAGGTATATTGATGTACCCTCAGTGTTTGAATTTATAATGATTTCACTGTTTGGATGTGTTTTTCTATTTGTGTCTGTTTTTGTCCGCATTCAGCAGGGATACGGCTGTTTTCAGATTTTTTTCATTTTTCTACTGTCCCATAACATAAACCTCACAAATAAAGGTAAAATCTTATAAGATATAGTTATATACCTTCAGTGTTTTATTTTGCAATGATGTCACTGTTTGGATGTGTTTTTCTATTTGTCTCTGTTTTTGTGTGCATTCAGCAGGGATACGGCTGTTTTCTGATTTTTTTCATTTTTTTATCGTCCCAAAAAATAAACCTCACAAATAAAGTTAACATCTCATAAGATATATTTATATACCTTCAGTGTTTGATTTTGCAATGATTTCACTGTTTGAATGTGTTGTTCTATTTTTGTCTGTTTTTGTGCGCATTCAGCTGGAATACGACTGTTTTCTGATTTTTTTTTCATTTTTCTACTGTCCCATAACATAAACCTCACAAATAAAGTTAACATCTTATAAGATATTCTTCGGTACCCTCAGTGTTTGATTTTGCAATGATTTCACTGTTTGGATGTGTTTTTCTATTTTTGTCTGTTTTTGTGCGCATTCAGCAGGAATACGGCTGTTATCAGATTTTTTTCATTTTTCTACTGTCCCATAACATAAACCTCACAAATAAAGTTAAAATCTTATAAGATATAGTTATATACCTTCAGTGTTTTATTTTGCAATGATGTCACTGTTTGGATGTGTTTTTCTATTTGTCTCTGTTTTTGTGTGCATTCAGCAGGGATACGGCTGTTTTCTGATTTTTTTCATTTTTTTATTGTCCCATAAAATAAACCTCACAAATAAAGTTAACATCTCATAAGATATAGTTATATACCTTCAGTGTTTGATTTTGCAATGATTTCACTGTTTGAATGTGTTTTTCTATTTTTGTCTGTTTTTGTGCGCATTCAGCTGGAATACGACTGTTTTCTGATTTTTTTTCATTTTTCTACTGTCCCATAACATAAACCTCACAAATAAAGTTAACATCTTATAAGATATTCTTCGGTACCCTCAGTGTTTGATTTTGCAATGATTTCACTGTTTGGATGTGTTTTTCTATTTTTGTCTGTTTTTGTGCGCATTCAGCAGGGATACCGCTGTTTTCTGATTTTTTTCATTTTCTACTGTCCCATAACATAAACCTCACAAATAAAGTTAACATCTTATAAGATATACTAATGTACCCTCGTTGTTCCGCTCGTCTTGGGACCCCAAACGACATATGAAATATTCACACTCCTGCGACCTGTAGAAATGTAGTTCCTCCAAAACTTCCACACTGGCCAAAGAGTCTAAGACTGTATAGAGTCTGACATGACCTGATTTTCAGTTTTTGGACACAGGACTTTGGGCTTTTTTCCCCCTGGCCAAAAAAAACTGCCAAAAACACAGTCTGTAAAATTCAAACGTAAGAAAGGTGGGAAACTGTCTTTTCTTCAATAATTCCTAAAGGCAATGAGCCCGGATGCTGATTTCTCCGTATGTGTATCAGGGACTCCTGGCTGATCCCGGGTGCCGAGTTTCAGACCTGTGCAACCTTTGGAAAGGTCAAAGGTCAGCCGCTGTGGTGTGTTTTTTGTAATAATTCCTAAAGGCATTGAGTCAGGAGTCTGATTTTTCCGTATGTGTATCAGGGACTAAAGCTAATCCCGGTTGCCGAGTTTCAGACCTGTGCAACTTTCGGAAAAGGTCAATGGTCAGCCGTTCGGGTGTGTTTTTTGTAATAATTCCTAAAGGCATTAAGCCAGGAGTCTGATTTTTCCGTATGTGTATCAGGGACTAAGGCTAATCCAGGGTGCCGAGTTTCAGACCCGTGCAACCTTTGAAAGGTCAAAGGTCAGCCGTTCGGGTGTGTTTTTTGTAATAATTCCTAAAGGCATTGAGCCAGGAGTCTGATTTTTCTGTGTGTGTATAGGGACTAAGGCTGATCCAGGGTGCCGAGTTTCAGACCTGTGTAACCTTCGGAAAGGTCAAAGGTCAGCCGTTCGGGTGTGTTTTTTGTAATAATTCCTAAAGGCATTGAGCCAGGAGTCTGATTTTTCCGTATGTGTATCAGGGACTAAGGCTAATCTAGGGTGCCGAGTTTCAGACCTGTGTAACCTTCGGAAAGGTCAAAGGTCAGCCGTTCGGGTGTGTCTTTTGTAATAATTCCTAAAGGCATTAAGCCAGGAGTCTGATTTTTCCGTATGTGTATCAGGGACTAAGGCTGATCGAGGGTATTTTAATCTTTTTTCTACTGTCCTATAATATGAAGTTAACATCTTATAAGGTATATTGATGTACCCTCAGTGTTTGAATTTATAATGATTTCACTGTTTGGATGTGTTTTTCTATTTGTGTCTGTTTTTGTGCGCATTCAGCAGGGATACGGCTGTTTTCGGAATTTTTTTCATTTTTCTACTGTCCCATAACATAAACTTCACAAATAAAGTTAAAATCTTATAAGATATAGTTATATACCTTCAGTGTTTGATTTTGCAATGATTTCACTGTTTGGATGTGTTTTTCTATTTGTCTCTGTTTTTGTGTGCATTCAGCAGGGATACGGCTGTTTTCTGATTTTTTTTTCATTTTTTTATTGTCCCATAACATAAACCTCACAAATAAAGTTAACATCTCATAAGACATAGTTATATACCTTCAGTGTTTGATTTTGCAATGATTTCACTGTTTGAATGTGTTTTTCTATTTTTGTCTGTTTTTGTGCGCATTCAGCTGGAATACGACTGTTTTCTGATTTCTTTTCATTTTTCTACTGTCCCATAACATAAACCTCACAAATAAAGTTAACATCATATAAGATATAGTTATATACCTTCAGTGTTTGATTTTGCAATGATTTCACTGTTTGAATGTGTTTTTCTATTTTTCTCTGTTTTTGTGCGCATTCAGCTGGAATACGACTGTTTTCTGATTTTTTTTCATTTTCTACTGTCCCATAACATAAACCTCACAAATAAAGTTAACATCTTATAAGATATACTAATGTACCCTCGTCGTTCCGCTCGTCTTGGGACCCCAAACGACATATGAAATATTCACACTCCTGCGACCTGTAGAAATGTAGTTCCTCCAAAACTTCCACTCTGGCCAAAGAGTCTAAGACTGTATAGAGTCTGACATGACCTGATTTTCAGTTTTTGGACACAGGACTTTGGGCTTTTTTCCCCCTGGCCAAAAAAAACTGCCAAAAACACAGTCTGTAAAATTCAAACGTAAGAAAGGTGGGAAACTGTCTTTTCTTCAATAATTCCTAAAGGCAATGAGCCCGGATGCTGATTTCTCCGTATGTGTATCAGGGACTCCTGGCTGATCCAGGGTGCCGAGTTTCAGACCCGTGCAACCTTTGGAAAGGTCAAAGGTCAGCCGCTGTGGTGTGTTTTTTGTAATAATTCCTAAAGGCATTGAGTCAGGAGTCTGATTTTTCCGTATGTGTATCAGGGACTAAAGCTTATCCCGGTTGCCGAGTTTCAGACCTGTGCAACTTTCGGAAAAGGTCAATGGTCAGCCGTTAGGGTGTGTTTTTTGTAATAATTCCTAAAGGCATTAAGCCAGGAGTCTGATTTGTCCGTATGTGTATCAGGGACTAAGGCTAATCCAGGGTGCCGAGTTTCAGACCCGTGCAACCTTTGGAAAGGTCAAAGGTCAGCCGTTCGGGTGTGTTTTTGTAATAATTCCTAAAGGCATTGAGCCAGGAGTCTGATTTTTCCGTGTGTATATCAGGGACTAAGGCTGATCCAGGGTGCCGAGTTTCAGACCTGTGCAACCTTCGGAAAGGTCAATGGTCAGCCGTTCGGGTGTGTTTTTTGTAATAATTCCTAAAGGCATTGAGCCAGGAGTCTGATTTTTCCGTATGTGTATCAGGGACTAAGGCTAATCTAGGGTGCTGAGTTTCAGACCTGTGTAACCTTCGGAAAGGTCAAAGGTCAGCCGTTTAGGTGTGTTTTTTGTAATAATTCCTAAGGCATTAAGCCAGGAGTCTGATTTTTCCGTATGTGTATCAGGGACTAAGGCTGATCGAGGGTATTTTAATCTTTTTTCTACTGTCCTATAATATGAAGTTAACATCTTATAAGGTATATTGATGTACCCTCAGTGTTTGAATTTATAATGATTTCACTATTTGGATGTGTTTTTCTATTTGTGTCTGTTTTTGTGCGCATTCAGCAGGGATACGGCTGTTTTCAGATTTTTTTCATTTTTCTACTGTCCCATAACATAAACCTCACAAATAAAGTTAAAATCTTATAAGATATAGTTATATACCTTCTGTGTTTTATTTTGCAATGATGTCACTGTTTGGATGTGTTTTTCTATTTGTCTCTGTTTTTGTGTGCATTCAGCAGGGATACGGCTGTTTTCTGATTTTTTTTCATTTTTCTACTGTCCCATAACATAAACCTCACAAATAAAGTTAACATCTTATAAGATATTCTTCGGTACCCTCAGTGTTTGATTTTGCAATGATTTCACTGTTTGGATGTGTTTTTCTATTTTTGTCTGTTTTTGTGGGCATTCAGCAGGGATACGGCTGTTTTCTGATTTTTTTTCATTTTCTACTGTCCCATAACATAAACCTCACAAATAAAGTTAACATCTTATAAGATATACTAATGTACCCTCGTCGTTCCGCTCGTCTTGGGACCCCAAACGACATATGAAATATTCACACTCCTGCGACCTGTAGAAATGTAGTTCCTCCAAAACTTCCACTCTGGCCAAAGAGTCTAAGACTGTATAGAGTCTGACATGACCTGATTTTCAGTTTTTGGACACAGGACTTTGGGCTTTTTTCCCCCTGGCCAAAAAAAACTGCCAAAAACACAGTCTGTAAAATTCAAACGTAAGAAAGGTGGGAAACTGTCTTTTCTTCAATAATTCCTAAAGGCAATGAGCCCGGATGCTGATTTCTCCGTATGTGTATCAGGGACTCCTGGCTGATCCCGGGTGCCGAGTTTCAGACCTGTGCAACCTTCGGGAAGGTCAAAGGTCAGCCTTTCGGGTGTGTTTTTTGTAATAATTCCTAAAGGCATTGAGCCAGGAGTCTGATTTTTCTGTACGTGTATCAGGGATTTAGGCTTATCCCGGGTGCAGAGTTTCAGACCTGTGCAACCTTCGGAAAGGTCAATGGTCAGCCGTTCGGGTGTGTTTTTTGTAATAATTCCTAAAGGCATTAAGCCAGGAGTCTGATTTTTCCATATGTGTATCAGGGACTAAGGCTAATCTAGGGTGCCGAGTTTCAGACCTGTGTAACCTTCGGAAAAGTCAAAGGTCAGCCGTTTAGGTGTGTTTTTTGTAATAATTCCTAAAGGCATTAAGCCAGGAGTCTGATTTTTCCTTATGTGTATCAGGGACTAAGGCTGATCTAGGGTGCCGAGTTTCAGACCCATGCAACCTTTGGAAAGGTCAAAGTGTGTGTCTTTTGTAATAATTCCTAAAGGCATTAAGCCAGGAGACTGATTTTTCCGTATGTGTATCAGGGACTAAGGCTGATCGAGGGTATTTTAATCTTTTTTCTACTGTCCTATAATATGAAGTTAACATCTTATAAGGTATATTGATGTACCCTCAGTGTTTGAATTTATAATGATTTCACTGTTTGGATGTGTTTTTCTATTTGTGTCTGTTTTTGTGCGCATTCAGCAGGGATACGGCTGTTTTCGTTTTTTTCATTTTTCTACTGTCCCATAACATAAACCTCACAAATAAAGTTAAAATCTTATAAGATATTCTTCGCTACCCTCAGTGTTTGATTTTGCAATGATTTCACTGTTTGGATGTGTTTTTCCTATTTGTCTCTGTTTTTGTGCGCATTCAGCAGGGATACGGCTGTTTTCTGATTTTTTTCATTTTTCTTCTGTCCCATAACATAAACCTCACAAAGGGTGATTTAGATTTCTCTTTTGTTTATTCACTGCATTTTGTTGATTGATGATTGATTCATTTTTTTCACAACTGCCTAAAACCTTTGCACAGTACTGTGGACAGTAGAAAAAAATCCGAAAACAGCCTTATCTCGGCTGGATGCGCACACAAGCAGACACCAATAGAAAAACACATCCCAACAGTGAAATCATTGCAAAATCAAAGACAGAAGTATATCTTATATTATGTTAACTTCATTAGTGAGGTTTATATTATGGGACAGTAGAAAAAAGAAAAAAATCCGAAAACAGCCTAACCTTAGCTGAATACGTCCAGTGAAAGTAAAATCATAAACTACTGATAAAAAATAAGGATTTTATACTTCATCAAAAAATGTTACCCTATTGTTTGTTGCAAAAAGTGAACTTTGACCCTATATTCCTCCAAAACGTATACAGTAAAAGTACTCCATACTACTAGTATATGAAGTATAAGTGGTACTGAGTTCAGTGAAAGTGAAATCATACACTACTAATACAAATTATGGATTTTAAACTTCATCAAAAACGGATGATCACACAGGTCATACAAAACATCTAGCTTATGTTTGATTTGATGTAATTATTTTACATGTAATCACTATAATATGATAGGGTTAGGGTTAGTTTTGATAAATTATTTAACCTTTTTCTTTTTCAGTACATTGTGACTGATGAGGTCGAGGTCTTCAGCGTCTGAGGCTGTGTCTTTGACAGTCAGGATGAATTGAGCCCCAAACAAAGTGAAACATTGTGTTTACCTGTAATTGCACCTGTGTAAACAAAACCAGACTTTTGTTTGGGTTCACGTAGAGGGCAAGTCTTTGAAGTCCCTCAAGATGCCTGTTGGTTTTTTTTACTCAAAGGAGTGAATGTGTGTATGAGCCTCTTTGTAGGTGTAGGTGCCTGTGTATCATGTCGATTTGAACTTGATGTGAGAACAAGAAGTGCCTGGAGTTGCACATACACACAGACACACAGACACAGACACACACACACACACACACACACACACACACACACACACACACACACATTTATTCCTAAACCCACATTCACACCATACTATGATATCCCTAAAATACACCCACATCATTTTAGCTTCAGATATTGATTGAACAGTGTGTTATATGATAATGAAAAATGTTGATATTCCCTGACAGTGGAAAATAACTTCACCTACACCAAATTTGAAGCAATTTGGTGTAAGATATCCTCAAAAAAAAATCCAAACGCACAAAAAATGCAGAGGATTAATCTGTAATGTTTTTATTACAAAAAAATCTTGGAAGCGAACATTTCTGCCATGCATGTATGGTGAAAGAAAAGGGGCAGTTTATTTCAACTACTACTGTAGCTTTAAGATAATTATCGACCATCATCACACTCCAACGCAACGTAGTTTCCCACCACAGCAGCAGCGGATTAATATCCAAAACGTGAACAGGTTAGTGTCTGCTCAGCAGGTGGATGAACATGTAATGGAGTTGCAGCATCAGTCGCTGACCAAGGAATTACTGGGGAAGTTGGTGGTAGAGGGAGGCTATTGACATGTCACAGGAAGATGCTCAAAAATGTAGAGGTAAGTGAAATTTTCCATTATTATAATGAGCTAAACAGCAGGCCATTGCTAAAATGTGTTCGTTAATTACAGTAACTACGTCTTTTCACTACATACATACACATGCATTTAAACACACACGCATTAATCGAAATATAGTTTATACTAATATATGCACATGTAAATGTTCCATGCTCTTTTTTTTCTTTTTCGCTTTGCTGTTTCTTGCGAAAGTTTAGTGTTTAAATGCAGTCAGTATCCTATCTCTGAGATGGTGTTGTCTGCGACGTTACACGGGAGCCAGACTTTCTGTCTGAACAGTTCCACTGTGAGAACCGATGTCCTCTCACCCGGACCCGCAGCTGCAAAGCTCCCGTTTTCGCGGAACCGCTTGCTGTGTTTCGGCTGCGTCTTCGGTTGTGAGGACTGTGGGTCACATTGCTGATCTGTTCAGAGAGCTTCGCTGGTGCTGCTGCTGCACTGTCCTGTCTATTTAACAAGTAGGCTATACACTAAATCTATCCCTCTATTCTTAAAAATTAGGTCCACTCTGAATGTTGATACAGTGTGGGTGTTGTAATTATTTTTTTTTTTTTATGACAGTCTTTTCCATTCTTACAACGCACAGTTAACGTGACTGGATTCTGCTTCATCCGGGGAAAGAGGTTGACCCTCAGGCTTTGGACACCTACAGTATTTAGTTGATGACAAACTGTTTCCTTAACCCTCAGGCTTCATTATGATTCATTTCCACTGTGTTAGTGCATATGGCACACTTTCTTGTAAGAAGGTCTCTTGGCAAATTGGAATTCAAATGAAAACATTTTATTAATAGATCAATAGAACACTGAACATTGTTTTCACCATACACTTGAGTATATGGCAGGGATGTTCACTCCCAAGAATTGTTGTCATAAAAGATTAATACTTTTGTCCTGCATCAGTCCTCCTCAAAACCACCAAATATTCAATCATTTCCATATTACAAATGTCCTCTTTTCAAATTAAGAGGGGAGGGAGTACATGTTTTAGCTGATGCTACACAAAACTAACAATGCTTCAAAGTTAATATTGTGGGTAATCTTTGACATATTCAAGACTGATTAAAAAAAAATCTCCCAGCCACCCAACATTTGTCATATCTGTTGCCAGTACAACCCATGAAATGCTCATTTGTACTTGTCAGGAAGTCACTGCAGCTCTGACCTTGTAACCTAAATATGTTTCTGCTTCAAAATCACTTTGTTTCATACATGAGGCTAATGTCTGGCAGATTATACCAATCTTAGCCAATATGTTAAATCCTGATTCCCATCTTTTTTTTTTATGTATTTTGTAGCATTTTTTTATATAGTCCCAATATAATTCTAATTGTGGTTTCTTTGTATGCGTTGATTATGATGATCTGGATCACACTATTCACTTCTCAGGAGGGGTCCATCCTGATCTCTTTCATATAGTAGTCTCTAAGTTGCAGGAATCCACAGAATTCATGATTGATTATCTAAATCCTTTTTTTCTGTCATATTTTGGAAACTCTCAAGCTGTCCATCTTTCACCAAAACACACCATGCTGTGATTCCCTTGGTTGTCCACTGTTTAAATCCTATATCGTACCTAGTCGGTGTAAAATTGCTATCATATTCAATAAATTAGTGTCTTTCTGTATCTTATATTTTTTTATTATGCTGAACCATATTTTGTATGTGAACATCGTGATTGTGTCTATTTGGTTTTGAATCTTCTTGTATGTTTCTTTATCCCCAATTATATTCTGTACTGGGTTTTCTCCAAACTCTTTTTCTATTTCATTTCACTGTGTCTGGTTTGCACCAACCTACAATATATCTCAATTGGGCCGCATGGTAGTATTCCTTTAATTTTGGAAGTCTCATCCCTCCTTCTTCTTTTGGCAGCTGGAGAGTTTCCAGTCTTATCGTGGGTCTTTTGCCACCCCAACTAAACTTTGATATCATTTTATTCCAGCTCATAAATTGGGGTTTGGGGGACCTCTACTGGTAGGGCTTGGAATAGGTATAAGGGTCAGGGTCAGCGAGTCGGCAGCACCCCGCTTTACTGTAGCTTTAGGCTGCAGCAGAGAGCCCCCCTTACAGCAACAACTTTGGCTCTTTCTCTCCCACTCCTGAATTCCCCGCCCCAGAGCCTGGTGATGATCATGAAACACCTTTTGTAGAGGTAGAGAAAAAGAAAAGAAAAGCTTGTTATAAAATAAATATATATAAATATATATATATATATATATTATAAAATCACGACAAACCCACACCATAACCCCCCAAACATTTATGACCTTCCCCAAAGTTTCATCTTGGAATGCCCATGGCATCCAATCAAATTCTTTTAGAGCCCAACAAATTAAATTCTTGTTGAAAACTGACTTTGACATATTATGTTGTCAAGAACTGAGACTGAACACAAGTAAAGAGTAAAGGTATCCAGCATGTGGAACAAAGGTCTAAGTGTAATTTCTATTGGCGAAAGTAAAGCTGATGGTGGGATCTTTTTTCTAAAACTGGTGATGTCACTATTATTCGTAAAACGAATGATTTCCTAATTTAATTCCTTGTAGATTGCTCATGTTGGATTGTTTTTACCGAGGAGAAAAAATACGAACGATACACGTGTACACCTCTCATGAGAGAACAAACATTTTTCAACTTTTTAAAAGACTTAAAGAACCGCTATTGGTCGGATACAAAATTATTTTATGTGGCGACTTTAACACTGTCATCGATGTAAACGACAGAGTGAGCTCTAAAGTCTTGAAACTCAGCTCTGATGGTAATCGCTTGACTCAATTCAATTCTTATGTAGACTAATTGTGATCTTAACAAGTCCTGGCAAATTAAAGTAGGCACAAGCACCATGACGTCCAATCTGAAGCAGCATCCTGCAATTTGTCTTCTTATGTCATCACTTTTTTTCAAAGGATGTATGTTACAGTATTTTAAATAAAATACACATAATGGAAATATATTGGTACAAAATCTGAAGGAATTTTTCATCATCTCCAGAAAAGAGCATATTTCGTATTTTAAATATGTATTTTTTTTAATACATGTATCAGAAATACTTCCCATCACTGCTTAGAGACATTACGTGAAGGTTGAAAATTGTGTCGCTTTAAATAAAACCCATAACATGAGAATGTGCTTAAATTGAAGCACAATATATAATGATTATGTAAAGAAAATGCACTCTGATTTTCGCAGTTGAAGCACAAGAATCTGGATCTTTACAAAACAAATCCGCAATTCCTATACTCCTATTCCAAATATGTTTGTGATTTAAACAGCATTTGTCTAGTGTAACATTAGTGATACTTTTGCAGTAGTATATTTATTGTGAGACACAATTATAAATTTTTCCCAAATCTGTCCATGCCTCATCCATCTCTTCCTCTCCCTACTTGTCTTCCTCCTCAGCACATGGAGAAGATCTCCATGCTGGCTTTCCATCCAGTTAAGATGCACAGCTGCTATGAGAAGGTGGTGAACCTGAGCCTTGAGGGTCTGCAGCAACAGTTTGACGTGAGCAGCCCGTCAGTGTTTGTCCAAAGGGCCCAGATCCCCATGAGAGAGGTGAAACCTCAACTACTGACTAACCAGTCTAATATAGGTTATTGGTTAACTGGTTAACACAATGGGAAGTTTCTATGAGAGCTAATCATTTTATTGACACTCATTATATTTCTTGATCATTTTCCTACACTGTAGCTCCTGTTTGACTAGAGTTTGTCAAATAGTTGAATGATGAGGTTCTGACTGTGGCATTGATCAAGGACACAGTAGAACTAAAGGCGAACATCTTTTGGCGGTTTGATAACTCAGTGGACAGTTAAACAGTTAAACATGCCACAATACAGACTGTGGACCTGGGTGTAGTACATTATCACATTATTTCATGGGATATTCCTATATGAGTCAGTTTGTCTGGTGTTACATGCATGTATGTCACAAAGTTAGGTACAAAACTACAAATTGTGTTTTACTAGATGCTTGAGCAGATCCTTCATCAGAGTCTCGAGTCTCAGGGTACAGAGGAGCTGTGTAAGATCATCCAGCACTGCCAGGACAGAGTCATTAAGGTAACACACAAAGAAAACAGGCTTGTGCATCAAATTATTGCATCACATCTACATTAATATCTAATAATATTACACCTGGCATACTCCAGCCCTGGGAGTGAAACTTTTGGTCTGGCCTTGTTTTAGAGTTAAGGAAAATTCAGGTTCAACTTTATCAATTTATTAATTTTTGAGCAAGAGTCCAGGATACCGGGCTATTGCCCAGCTTAATCCCTTCTGTGCATCGTCCTCTGATATTTTCAAGCCTCAACTTGCCAGCTCCATGTTTATTTTTATTATATCAGAAAGTATGAGTGTGTGGATGAGCTAACTCATGCTTTTGAAGCATGATGATGGTCGCCACAGCGGTCGTCTTCCAGATAGAGATTAGATAGAAAATAAAAACTCCAAACTCAAGGAATAAACACTTGACTTTTGCGAGAACAGGTGAACGTCACATAGTGTACCCTGAGACATTATTGCTCTGGACCATAATCAAGTGGACTGATAAGAGATTACCGGCATCTTGGTTGATCTTAGTTCCTCTTCAGTAGAGCTGCATGTCCACAATGTAAATTTAATTTTACATTTAAATGCAGAGCTGTCAGTCCCACCGTGTGTGATTGACAGCTCTGCATTTCATGTTTGCAAAGTTGCAGTTATAGGTGGATTTGTAGTGGACAAGCTATCAGTATCCATCCCTTCTCTTATAACTATGGTTGTTTCTGGTTTCAAAAACTAACATGGTGTTGCCCAAAATACTAAACTCCAACATTTAAACAGGGGAGTCTACCCATCAGTGGCAACCCAAATAGTTGACACATCCCAACCTTATGAGAACCTGCCTCTCAAAATGGGTTATGGATTCATATTTTATCTCTGACAAATGGAATGTGAACTATGATGAGGAAGGCATGACAATATTATAGCTATATCATGACATGAGACAAGATATGATCTTAGAATTTTGATATTGTCATATCGTGATCGGGTATTTGTGATGAATTTTCCTGGTTTGAGAATTTTGGAGAAAATCAAGCTCAAAAGTCAAGATTTTGACAATTATTTTGCAACAATTTGTGACTTTGCACTGCCCTCTAGTGGCCTAATATGATTTCCCATGAAATATTTCACCTGCTTTGCATACTACAGCTCCTTATTTTTCCAGTGATCCCCTATATGTCCATATCTACTTTGGACTATAGGAGAAAGTCCATCTCAAATATGAATGCTGACTGAATTCTATTGCAACCATTCCTGAATTTGCACTTCTCCCTACTGGCCGAAACGTGCATTTTTTTAAGGTGGAATCGAAACTTAATGAAAATCGGAAGCGAATGCTGAAGGTGGCCCTACAGCATCATCATGTCATTGTTCCCAATAGAATGAGTGCGCGAGTTTTTGTTTTTTTATGTTAATATAATGTCAATGTATTAATGATATAAATATAATGATGGTGATGATAACAATAATAATATTAACAGCAATAATAATAATAATATTAATAATAATGATATGATTACAACAATAATGTGTGCTGTGAAAGCAACATTTGTTGAAAAAAACATTGTAGAAATATTTTTTTGAAGTTTGATTATGACAAATAACCATACAGTTAACTGAACAAATGAAATGTACATCTTATAAGATATACTTCTGTATTCTCAGTGTTTGATTTTGCAATGATTTCACTGTTTGGATGTGTTTTTCTATTGGTGTCTGTTTGTGTGCGCATTCAGCTGAGATAAGGCTGTTTCCGGATTTTTTTCATTTTTCTACTTTCCCATAACATTAACCTCACAAATGAAGTTAACATCTTAAAAGATTTAGTTATGTACCCTCAGTGTTTGATTTTGCAATGATTTCACTGTTTGGATGTGTTTTTCTATTGGTATATGTTTGTGTGCGCATTCAGCTGAGATAAGGCTGTTTCCGGATTTTTTTCATTTTTCTACTTTCCTATAATATAAACCTCACAAAAGAAGTTAACATCTTAAAAGATTTAGTTCTGTACCCTCAGTGTTTGATTTTGCAAAGATTTCACTGTTGGGATGTGTTTTTCTATTGGTGTCTGTTTGTGTGCGCATTCAGCTGAGATAAGGCTGTTTCCGGATTTTTTTCATTTTTCTACTTTCCCATAACATAAACCTCACAAATGAAGTTCACATCTTAAAAGATTTAGTTCTGTACCCTCAGTGTGTGATTTTGCAAAGATTTCACTGTTTGGATGTGTTTTTCTATGGATGTCTGTTTGTGTGCACATTCAGCTGAGATAAGGCTGTTTCCGGATTTTTTTCATTTTTCTACTTTCCCATAACATAAAACTCACAGATGAAGTTAACATCTTAAGAGATTTAGTTCTGTACCCTCAGTGTTTGATTTTGCAAATATTTCACTGTTTGGATGTGTTTTTCTATTGGTGTCTGTTTGTGTGCGCATTCAGCTGAGATAAGGCTGTTTCCGGATTTTTTTCATTTTTCTACTTTCCCATAACATAAACCTCACAAATGAAGTTCACATCTTAAAAGATTTAGTTCTGTACACTCACTGTTTGATTTTGCAATGATTTCACTATTGGGATGTGTTTTTCTATAAGTGTCTGTTTGTGTGCGCATGCAGCTGAGATAAGGCTGTTTCCGGATTTTTTTTATTTTTCTGCTGTCCCATAACATAAACCTCACAAATGAAGTTAACATCTTAAAAGATTTAATTCTGTACCCTCAGTGTTTGATTTTGCAAAGATTTCACTGTTGGGATGTGTTTTTCTATTGGTGTCTGTTTGTGTGCGCATTCAGCTGAGATAAGGCTGTTTCCGGATTTTTTTAATTTTTCTGCTGTCCCATCACATAAACCTCACAAATGAAGTTAACATCTTAAAAGATTTAGTTCTGTACCCTCAGTGTTTGATTTTGCAAAGATTTCACTGTTGGGATGTGTTTTTCTATTGGTGTCTGTTTGTGTGCGCATTCAGCTGAGATAAGGCTGTTTCCGGATTTTTTTAATTTTTCTGCTGTCCCATAACATAAACCTCACAAATGAAGTTAACATCTAAAAAGATTTACTATTGTACCCTCAGTGTTTGATTTTGCAAAGATTTCACTGTTTGGATGTGTTTTTCTATTGGTGTCTGTTTGTGTGCGCATTCAGCTGAGATAAGGCTGTTCCCGGATTTTTTTTATTTTTCTGCTGTCCCATCACATAAACCTCACAAATGAAGTTAACATCTTAAAAGATTTAGTTTTGTACCCTCAGTGTTTGATTTTGCAAAGATTTCACTGTTTAGATGTGTTTTTCTATTGGTGTCTGTTTGTGTGCGCATTCAGCTGAGATAAGGCTTTTTCCGGATTTTTTTCATTTTTCTACTTTCCCATAACATAAACCTCACAAATGAAGTTCACATCTTAAAAGATTTAGTTCTGTACACTCACTGTTTGATTTTGCAATGATTTCACTGTTTGGATGTGTTTTTCTATTGGTGTCTGTTTGTGTGCGCATTCTGCTGAGAAATGGCTGTTTCCGGATTTTATTAAATTTTTCTGCTGTCCCATAACATAAACCTTACAAATGAAGTTAACATCTAAAAGGATTTACTATTGTACCCTCAGTGTTTGATTTTGCAAAGATTTCACTGTTTGGATGTGTTTTTCTATTGGTGTCTGTTTGTGTGCACATTCAGCTGAGATAAGGCGGTTTCCGGATTTTTTAATTTTTCTGCTGTCCCATAACATAAACCTCACAAATGAAGTTAACATCTTAAAAGATTTAGTTCTGTACCCTCAGTGTTTGATTTTGCAAAGATTTCACTATTGGGATGTGTTTTTCTATAAGTGTCTGTTTGTGTGCGCATGCAGCTGAGATAAGGCTGTTTCCGGATTTTTTTCATTTTTCTACTTTCCCATAACATAAACCTCACAAATGAAGTTAACATCTTAAAAGATTTAGTTCTGTACCCTCAGTGTTTGATTTTGCAATGATTTCACTGTTTGGATGTGTTTTTCTATTGGTGTCTGTTTGTGTGCGCATTCAGCTGAGATAAGGCTGTTTCCGGATTTTTTTTATTTTTCTGCTGTCCCATAACATAAACCTCACAAATGAAGTTAACATCTTAAAAGATTTAGTTCTGTACCCTCAGTGTTTGATTTTGCAAAGATTTCACTGTTGGGATGTGTTTTTCTATTGGTGTCTGTTTGTGTGCGCATTCAGCTGAGATAAGGCTGTTTCCGGATTTTTTTAATTTTTCTGCTGTCCCATAACATAAACCTCACAAATGAAGTTAACATCTAAAAAGATTTACTATTGTACCCTCAGTGTTTGATTTTGCAAAGATTTCACTGTTGGGATGTGTTTTTCTATTGGTGTCTGTTTGTGTGCGCTTTCAGCTGAGATAAGGCTGTTTCCGGATTTTTTTTCATTTTTCTACTTTCCCATAACATAAACCTCACAAATGAAGTTAACATCTTAAAAGATTTAGTTCTGTACACTCACTGTTTGATTTTGCAAAGATTTCACAGTTTGGATGTGTTTTTCTATGGGTGTCTGTTTGTGTGCGCATTCAGCTGAGATAAGGCTGTTTCCGGATTTTTTTCATTTTTCTACTTTCCCATAACATAAACCTCACAAATGAAGTTCACATCTTAAAAGATTTAGTTCTGTACCCTCAGTGTTTGATTTTGCAATGATTTCACTGTTTGGATGTGTTTTTCTATTGGTGTCTGTTTGTGTGCGCATTCAGCTGAGATAAGGCTGTTTCCGGATTTTTTTTATTTTTCTGCTGTCCCATAACATAAACCTCACAAATGAAGTTAACATCTTAAAAGATTTAGTTCTGTACCCTCAGTGTTTGATTTTGCAAAGATTTCACTGTTGGGATGTGTTTTTCTATTGGTGTCTGTTTGTGTGCGCATTCAGCTGAGATAAGGCTGTTTCCGGATTTTTTTAATTTTTCTGCTGTCCCATAACATAAACCTCACAAATGAAGTTAACATCTTAAAAGATTTACTATTGTACCCTCAGTGTTTGATTTTGCAATGATTTCACTGTTGGGATGTGTTTTTCTATTGGTGTCTGTTTGTGTGCGCTTTCAGCTGAGATAAGGCTGTTTCCGGATTTTTTTTCATTTTTCTACTTTCCCATAACATAAACCTCACAAATGAAGTTAACCATCTTAAAAGATTTAGTTCTGTACCCTCAGTGTTTGATTTTGCAAATATTTCACTGTTTGGATGTGTTTTTCTATTGGTGTCTGTTTGTGTGCGCATTCAGCTGAGATAAGGCTGTTTCCGGATTTTTTTCATTTTTCTACTTTCCCATAACATAAACCTCACAAAAGAAGTTAACATCTAAAAAGATTTACTATTGTACCCTCAGTGTTTGATTTTGCAAAGATTTCACTGTTGGGATGTGTTTTTCTATTGGTGTCTGTTTGTGTGCGCATTCAGCTGAGATAAGGCTGTTTCCGGATTTTTTTCATTTTTCTACTTTCCCATAACATAAACCTCACAAATGAAGTTAACATCTTAAAAGATTTAGTTCTGTACACTCACTGTTTGATTTTGCAAAGATTTCACAGTTTGGATGTGTTTTTCTATTGGTGTCTGTTTGTGTGCGCATTCAGCTGAGATAAGGCTGTTTCCGGATTTTTTTCATTTTTCTACTTTCCCATAACATAAACCTCACAAATGAAGTTAACATCTAAAAAGATTTACTATTGTACCCTCAGTGTTTGATTTTGCAAAGATTTCACTGTTGGGATGTGTTTTTCTATTGGTGTCTGTTTGTGTGCGCATTCAGCTGAGATAAGGCTGTTTCCGGATTTTTTTAATTTTTCTGCTGTCCCATAACATAAACCTCACAAATGAAGTTAACATCTAAAAAGATTTACTATTGTACCCTCAGTGTTTGATTTTGCAAAGATTTCACTGTTGGGATGTGTTTTTCTATTGGTGTCTGTTTGTGTGCGCTTTCAGCTGAGATAAGGCTGTTTCCGGATTTTTTTTCATTTTTCTACTTTCCCATAACATAAACCTCACAAATGAAGTTAACCATCTTAAAAGATTTAGTTCTGTACCCTCAGTGTTTGATTTTGCAAATATTTCACTGTTTGGATGTGTTTTTCTATTGGTGTCTGTTTGTGTGCGCATTCAGCTGAGATAAGGCTGTTTCCGGATTTTTTTCATTTTTCTACTTTCCCATAACATAAACCTCACAAATGAAGTTCACATCTTAAAAGATTTAGTTCTGTACACTCACTGTTTGATTTTGCAATGATTTCACTATTGGGATGTGTTTTTCTATAAGTGTCTGTTTGTGTGCGCATGCAGCTGAGATAAGGCTGTTTCCGGATTTTTTTCATTTTTCTACTTTCCCATAACATAAACCTCACAAAAGAAGTTAACATCTAAAAAGATTTACTATTGTACCCTCAGTGTTTGATTTTGCAAAGATTTCACTGTTGGGATGTGTTTTTCTATTGGTGTCTGTTTGTGTGCGCATTCAGCTGAGATAAGGCTGTTTCCGGATTTTTTTCATTTTTCTACTTTCCCATAACATAAACCTCACAAATGAAGTTAACATCTTAAAAGATTTAGTTCTGTACACTCACTGTTTGATTTTGCAAAGATTTCACAGTTTGGATGTGTTTTTCTATTGGTGTCTGTTTGTGTGCGCATTCAGCTGAGATAAGGCTGTTTCCGGATTTTTTTCATTTTTCTACTTTCCCATAACATAAACCTCACAAATGAAGTTAACATCTAAAAAGATTTACTATTGTACCCTCAGTGTTTGATTTTGCAAAGATTTCACTGTTGGGATGTGTTTTTCTATTGGTGTCTGTTTGTGTGCGCATTCAGCTGAGATAAGGCTGTTTCCGGATTTTTTTAATTTTTCTGCTGTCCCATAACATAAACCTCACAAATGAAGTTAACATCTAAAAAGATTTACTATTGTACCCTCAGTGTTTGATTTTGCAAAGATTTCACTGTTGGGATGTGTTTTTCTATTGGTGTCTGTTTGTGTGCGCTTTCAGCTGAGATAAGGCTGTTTCCGGATTTTTTTTCATTTTTCTACTTTCCCATAACATAAACCTCACAAATGAAGTTAACCATCTTAAAAGATTTAGTTCTGTACCCTCAGTGTTTGATTTTGCAAATATTTCACTGTTTGGATGTGTTTTTCTATTGGTGTCTGTTTGTGTGCGCATTCAGCTGAGATAAGGCTGTTTCCGGATTTTTTTCATTTTTCTACTTTCCCATAACATAAACCTCACAAATGAAGTTCACATCTTAAAAGATTTAGTTCTGTACACTCACTGTTTGATTTTGCAATGATTTCACTATTGGGATGTGTTTTTCTATAAGTGTCTGTTTGTGTGCGCATGCAGCTGAGATAAGGCTGTTTCCGGATTTTTTTCATTTTTCTGCTGTCCCATAACATAAACCTTACAAATGAAGTTAACATCTAAAAGGATTTACTATTGTACCCTCAGTGTTTGATTTTGCAAAGATTTCACTGTTTGGATGTGTTTTTCTATTGGTGTCTGTTTGTGTGCGCATTCAGCTGAGATAAGGCTGTTTCCGGATTTTTTTAATTTTTCTGCTGTCCCATAACATAAACCTCACAAATGAAGTTAACATCTAAAAAGATTTACTATTGTACCCTCAGTGTTTGATTTTGCAAAGATTTCACTGTTGGGATGTGTTTTTCTATTGGTGTCTGTTTGTGTGCGCATTCAGCTGAGATAAGGCTGTTCCCGGATTTTTTTTATTTTTCTGCTGTCCCATCACATAAACCTCACAAATGAAGTTAACATCTTAAAAGATTTAGTTTTGTACCCTCAGTGTTTGATTTTGCAAAGATTTCACTGAGATGTGTTTTTCTATTGGTGTCTGTTTGTGTGCGCATTCAGCTGAGATAAGGCTGTTTCCGGATTTTTTTCATTTTTCTACTTTCCCATAACATAAACCTCACAAATGAAGTTCACATCTTAAAAGATTTAGTTCTGTACACTCACTGTTTGATTTTGCAATGATTTCACTGTTTGGATGTGTTTTTCTATTGGTGTCTGTTTGTGTGCGCATTCTGCTGAGAAATGGCTGTTTCCGGATTTTATTAAATTTTTCTGCTGTCCCATAACATAAACCTTACAAATGAAGTTAACATCTAAAAGGATTTACTATTGTACCCTCAGTGTTTGATTTTGCAAAGATTTCACTGTTTGGATGTGTTTTTCTATTGGTGTCTGTTTGTGTGCGCATTCAGCTGAGATAAGGCTGTTTCCGGATTTTTTTAATTTTTCTGCTGTCCCATAACATAAACCTCACAAATGAAGTTAACATCTAAAAAGATTTACTATTGTACCCTCAGTGTTTGATTTTGCAAAGATTTCACTGTTGGGATGTGTTTTTCTATTGGTGTCTGTTTGTGTGCGCTTTCAGCTGAGATAAGGCTGTTTCCGGATTTTTTTTCATTTTTCTACTTTCCCATAACATAAACCTCACAAATGAAGTTAACATCTTAAAAGATTTAGTTCTGTACCCTCAGTGTTTGATTTTGCAATTATTTCACTGTTTGGATGTGTTTTTCTATTGGTGTCTGTTTGTGTGCGCATTCAGCTGAGATAAGGCTGTTTCCGGATTTTTTTCATTTTTCTACTTTCCCATAACATAAACCTCACAAATGAAGTTCACATCTTAAAAGATTTAGTTCTGTACCCTCAGTGTTTGATTTTGCAATGATTTCACTGTTTGGATGTGTTTTTCTATTGGTGTCTGTTTGTGTGCGCATTCAGCTGAGATAAGGCTGTTTCCGGATTTTTTTCATTTTTCTACTTTCCCATAACATAAACCTCACAAATGAAGTTAACATCTTAAAAGATTTAGTTCTGTACACTCACTGTTTGATTTTGCAAAGATTTCACAGTTTGGATGTGTTTTTCTATTGGTGTCTGTTTGTGTGCGCATTCAGCTGAGATAAGGCTGTTTCCGGATTTTTTTTATTTTTCTGCTGTCCCATAACATAAACCTCACAAATGAAGTTAACATCTTAAAAGATTTAGTTCTGTACCCTCAGTGTTTGATTTTGCAAAGATTTCACTGTTGGGATGTGTTTTTCTATTGGTGTCTGTTTGTGTGCGCATTCAGCTGAGATAAGGCTGTTTCCGGATTTTTTTAATTTTTCTGCTGTCCCATAACATAAACCTCACAAATGAAGTTAACATCTAAAAAGATTTACTATTGTACCCTCAGTGTTTGATTTTGCAAAGATTTCACTGTTGGGATGTGTTTTTCTATTGGTGTCTGTTTGTGTGCGCTTTCAGCTGAGATAAGGCTGTTTCCGGATTTTTTTTCATTTTTCTACTTTCCCATAACATAAACCTCACAAATGAAGTTAACCATCTTAAAAGATTTAGTTCTGTACCCTCAGTGTTTGATTTTGCAAATATTTCACTGTTTGGATGTGTTTTTCTATTGGTGTCTGTTTGTGTGCGCATTCAGCTGAGATAAGGCTGTTTCCGGATTTTTTTCATTTTTCTACTTTCCCATAACATAAACCTCACAAATGAAGTTCACATCTTAAAAGATTTAGTTCTGTACACTCACTGTTTGATTTTGCAATGATTTCACTATTGGGATGTGTTTTTCTATAAGTGTCTGTTTGTGTGCGCATGCAGCTGAGATAAGGCTGTTTCCGGATTGTTTTCATTTTTCTAATTTCCCATAACATAAACCTCACAAATGAAGTTAACATCTTAAAAGATTTAGTTCTGTACCCTCAGTGTTTGATTTTGCAATGATTTCACTGTTTGGATGTGTTTTTCTATTGGTGTCTGTTTGTGTGCGCATTCAGCTGAGATAAGGCTGTTTCCGGATTTTTTTTATTTTTCTGCTGTCCCATAACATAAACCTCACAAATGAAGTTAACATCTTAAAAGATTTAGTTCTGTACCCTCAGTGTTTGATTTTGCAAAGATTTCACTGTTGGGATGTGTTTTTCTATTGGTGTCTGTTTGTGTGCGCATTCAGCTGAGATAAGGCTGTTTCCGGATTTTTTTAATTTTTCTGCTGTCCCATAACATAAACCTCACAAATGAAGTTAACATCTAGAAAGATTTACTATTGTACCCTCAGTGTTTGATTTTGCAAAGATTTCACTGTTTGGATGTGTTTTTCTATTGGTGTCTGTTTGTGTGCGCATTCAGCTGAGATAAGGCTGTTTCCGGATTTTTTTCATTTTTCTACTTTCCCATAACATAAACCTCACAAATGAAGTTAACATCTTAAAAGATTTAGTTCTGTACACTCACTGTTTGATTTTGCAAAGATTTCACAGTTTGGATGTGTTTTTCTATGGGTGTCTGTTTGTGTGCGCATTCAGCTGAGATAAGGCTGTTTCCGGATTTTTTTCATTTTTCTACTTTCCCATAACATAAACCTCACAAATGAAGTTCACATCTTAAAAGATTTAGTTCTGTACCCTCAGTGTTTGATTTTGCAATGATTTCACTGTTTGGATGTGTTTTTCTATTGGTGTCTGTTTGTGTGCGCATTCAGCTGAGATAAGGCTGTTTCCGGATTTTTTTTATTTTTCTGCTGTCCCATAACATAAACCTCACAAATGAAGTTAACATCTTAAAAGATTTAGTTCTGTACCCTCAGTGTTTGATTTTGCAATGATTTCACTGTTTGGATGTGTTTTTCTATTGGTGTCTGTTTGTGTGCGCATTCAGCTGAGATAAGGCTGTTTCCGGATTTTTTTCATTTTTCTACTTTCCCATAACATAAACCTCACAAATGAAGTTAACATCTTAAAAGATTTAGTTCTGTACACTCACTGTTTGATTTTGCAAAGATTTCACAGTTTGGATGTGTTTTTCTATTGGTGTCTGTTTGTGTGCGCATTCAGCTGAGATAAGGCTGTTTCCGGATTTTTTTTATTTTTCTGCTGTCCCATAACATAAACCTCACAAATGAAGTTAACATCTTAAAAGATTTAGTTCTGTACCCTCAGTGTTTGATTTTGCAAAGATTTCACTGTTGGGATGTGTTTTTCTATTGGTGTCTGTTTGTGTGCGCATTCAGCTGAGATAAGGCTGTTTCCGGATTTTTTTAATTTTTCTGCTGTCCCATAACATAAACCTCACAAATGAAGTTAACATCTAAAAAGATTTACTATTGTACCCTCAGTGTTTGATTTTGCAAAGATTTCACTGTTGGGATGTGTTTTTCTATTGGTGTCTGTTTGTGTGCGCTTTCAGCTGAGATAAGGCTGTTTCCGGATTTTTTTTCATTTTTCTACTTTCCCATAACATAAACCTCACAAATGAAGTTAACCATCTTAAAAGATTTAGTTCTGTACCCTCAGTGTTTGATTTTGCAAATATTTCACTGTTTGGATGTGTTTTTCTATTGGTGTCTGTTTGTGTGCGCATTCAGCTGAGATAAGGCTGTTTCCGGATTTTTTTCATTTTTCTACTTTCCCATAACATAAACCTCACAAATGAAGTTCACATCTTAAAAGATTTAGTTCTGTACACTCACTGTTTGATTTTGCAATGATTTCACTATTGGGATGTGTTTTTCTATAAGTGTCTGTTTGTGTGCGCATGCAGCTGAGATAAGGCTGTTTCCGGATTGTTTTCATTTTTCTAATTTCCCATAACATAAACCTCACAAATGAAGTTAACATCTTAAAAGATTTAGTTCTGTACCCTCAGTGTTTGATTTTGCAATGATTTCACTGTTTGGATGTGTTTTTCTATTGGTGTCTGTTTGTGTGCGCATTCAGCTGAGATAAGGCTGTTTCCGGATTTTTTTTATTTTTCTGCTGTCCCATAACATAAACCTCACAAATGAAGTTAACATCTTAAAAGATTTAGTTCTGTACCCTCAGTGTTTGATTTTGCAAAGATTTCACTGTTGGGATGTGTTTTTCTATTGGTGTCTGTTTGTGTGCGCATTCAGCTGAGATAAGGCTGTTTCCGGATTTTTTTAATTTTTCTGCTGTCCCATAACATAAACCTCACAAATGAAGTTAACATCTAGAAAGATTTACTATTGTACCCTCAGTGTTTGATTTTGCAAAGATTTCACTGTTTGGATGTGTTTTTCTATTGGTGTCTGTTTGTGTGCGCATTCAGCTGAGATAAGGCTGTTTCCGGATTTTTTTCATTTTTCTACTTTCCCATAACATAAACCTCACAAATGAAGTTAACATCTTAAAAGATTTAGTTCTGTACACTCACTGTTTGATTTTGCAAAGATTTCACAGTTTGGATGTGTTTTTCTATGGGTGTCTGTTTGTGTGCGCATTCAGCTGAGATAAGGCTGTTTCCGGATTTTTTTCATTTTTCTACTTTCCCATAACATAAACCTCACAAATGAAGTTCACATCTTAAAAGATTTAGTTCTGTACCCTCAGTGTTTGATTTTGCAATGATTTCACTGTTTGGATGTGTTTTTCTATTGGTGTCTGTTTGTGTGCGCATTCAGCTGAGATAAGGCTGTTTCCGGATTTTTTTTATTTTTCTGCTGTCCCATAACATAAACCTCACAAATGAAGTTAACATCTTAAAAGATTTAGTTCTGTACCCTCAGTGTTTGATTTTGCAAAGATTTCACTGTTGGGATGTGTTTTTCTATTGGTGTCTGTTTGTGTGCGCATTCAGCTGAGATAAGGCTGTTTCCGGATTTTTTTAATTTTTCTGCTGTCCCATAACATAAACCTCACAAATGAAGTTAACATCTTAAAAGATTTAGTTCTGTACCCTCAGTGTTTGATTTTGCAATGATTTCACTGTTTGGATGTGTTTTTCTATGGATGTCTGTTTGTGTGCACATTCAGTTGAGATAAGGCTGTTTCCGGATTTTTTTCATTTTTCTACTTTCCCATAACATAAACCTCACAAAAGAAGTTAACATCTAAAAAGATTTACTATTGTACCCTCAGTGTTTGATTTTGCAAAGATTTCACTGTTGGGATGTGTTTTTCTATTGGTGTCTGTTTGTGTGCGCATTCAGCTGAGATAAGGCTGTTTCCGGATTTTTTTCATTTTTCTACTTTCCCATAACATAAACCTCACAAATGAAGTTAACATCTTAAAAGATTTAGTTCTGTACACTCACTGTTTGATTTTGCAAAGATTTCACAGTTTGGATGTGTTTTTCTATTGGTGTCTGTTTGTGTGCGCATTCAGCTGAGATAAGGCTGTTTCCGGATTTTTTTCATTTTTCTACTTTCCCATAACATAAACCTCACAAATGAAGTTAACATCTAAAAAGATTTACTATTGTACCCTCAGTGTTTGATTTTGCAAAGATTTCACTGTTGGGATGTGTTTTTCTATTGGTGTCTGTTTGTGTGCGCATTCAGCTGAGATAAGGCTGTTTCCGGATTTTTTTTCATTTTTCTACTTTCCCATAACATAAACCTCACAAATGAAGTTAACATCTAAAAAGATTTACTATTGTACCCTCAGTGTTTGATTTTGCAATTATTTCACTGTTTGGATGTGTTTTTCTATTGGTGTCTGTTTGTGTGCGCATTCAGCTGAGATAAGGCTGTTTCCGGATTTTTTTCATTTTTCTACTTTCCCAAAACATAAACCTCACAAATGAAGTTAACATCTTAAAAGATTTAGTTCTGTACACTCACTGTTTGATTTTGCAATGATTTCACTGTTTGGATGTGTTTTTCTATTGGTGTCTGTTTGTGTGCGCATTCAGCTGAGTTAAGGCTGTTTCCGGATTTTTTTTATTTTTCTGCTGTCCCATAACATAAACCTCACAAATGAAGTTAACATCTTAAAAGATTTAGTTCTGTACCCTCAGTGTTTGATTTTGCAAAGATTTCACTGTTGGGATGTGTTTTTCTATTGGTGTCTGTTTGTGTGCGCTTTCAGCTGAGATAAGGCTGTTTCCGGATTTTTTTTCATTTTTCTACTTTCCCATAACATAAACCTCACAAATGAAGTTAACCATCTTAAAAGATTTAGTTCTGTACCCTCAGTGTTTGATTTTGCAATTATTTCACTGTTTGGATGTGTTTTTCTATTGGTGTCTGTTTGTGTGCGCATTCAGCTGAGATAAGGCTGTTTCCGGATTTTTTCATTTTTCTACTTTCCCATAACATAAACCTCACAAATGAAGTTAACATCTTAAAAGATTTAGTTCTGTACACTCACTGTTTGATTTTGCAATGATTTCACTGTTTGGATGTGTTTTTCTATTGGTGTCTGTTTGTGTGCGCATTCAGCTGAGATAAGGCTGTTTCCGGATTTTTTTCATTTTTCTACTTTCCCATAACATAAACCTCACAAATGAAGTTAACATCTTAAAAGATTTAGTTCTGTACACTCACTGTTTGATTTTGCAAAGATTTCACAGTTTGGATGTGTTTTTCTATGGGTGTCTGTTTGTGTGCACATTCAGGCGAGATAAGGCTGTTTCCGGATTTTTTAAATTTTTCTACTGTCCCATAACATAAACCTCACAAATGAAGTTAACATCTTATAAGATATACTAATGTACCCTCGTCGTTCCGCTCGTCTTGGGACCCCACACGACATATGAAATATTCACACTCCTGCGACCTGTAGAAATGTAGTTCCTCCAAAACTTCCAACTCTGGCCAAAGAGTCTAAGACTGTATAGAGTCTGACATGACCTGATTTTCAGTTTTTGGACACAGGACTTTGGGCTTTTTTCCCCCTGGCCAAAAAAAACTGCCAAAAACACAGTCTGTAAAATTCAAACGTAAGAAAGGTGGGAAACTGTCTTTTCTTCAATAATTCCTAAAGGCAATGAGCCCGGATGCTGATTTCTCCGTATGTGTATCAGGGACTCCTGACTGATCCAGGGTGCCGAGTTTCAGACCCGTGCAACCTTTGGAAAGGTCAAAGGTCAGCCGCTGTGGTGTGTTTTTTGTAATAATTCCTAAAGGCATTGAGTCAGGAGTCTGATTTTTCCGTATGTGTATCAGGGACTAAAGCTTATCCCGGTTGCCGAGTTTCAGACCTGTGCAACTTTCGTAAAAGGTCAATGGTCAGCCGTTCGATGTGTTTTTTGTAATAATTCCTAAAGGCATTAAGCCAGGAGTCTGATTTTTCCGTATGTGTATCAGGGACTCCTGGCTGATCCAGGGTGCCGAGTTTCAGACCTGTGCAACCTTCGGGAAGGTCAAAGGTCAGCCGTTCGGGTGTGTTTAATAATTCCTAAAGGCATTGAGCCAGGAGTCTGATTTTTCTGTACGTGTATCAGGGATTTAGGCTTATCCCGGGTGCAGAGTTTCAGACCTGTGCAACCTTCGGAAAGGTCAATGGTCAGCCGTTCGGGTGTGTTTTTTGTAATAATTCCTAAAGGCATTGAGCCAGGAGTCTGATTTTTCCGTATGTGTATCAGGGACTCCTGGCTGATCCAGGGTGCCGAGTTTCAGACCTGTGCAACCTTTGGAAAGGTCAAAGGTCAGCCGCTGTGGTGTGTTTTTTGTAATAATTCCTAAAGGCATTGAGTCAGGAGTCTGATTTTTCCGTATGTGTATCAGGGACTAAAGCTTATCCCGGTTGCCGAGTTTCAGACCTGTGCAACTTTCGGAAAAGTCAATGGTCAGCCGTTCGGGTGTGTTTTTTTGTAATAATTCCTAAAGGCATTGAGCCAGGAGTTTGATCTTTCCGTATGTGTATCAGGGACTAAGGCTAATCTCGGGTGCCGAGTTTCAGACCTGTGTAACCTTCGGAAAGGTCAAAGGTCAGCCGTTTAGGTGTGTTTTTTGTAATAATTCCTAAAGGCATTAAGCCAGGAGTCTGATTTTTCCGTATGTGTATCAGGGACTAAGGCTGATCGAGGGTATTTTAATCTTTTTTCTACTGTCCTATAATATGAAGTTAACATCTTATAAGGTATATTGATGTACCCTCAGTGTTTGAATTTATAATGATTTCACTGTTTGGATGTGTTTTTCTATTTGTCTCTGTTTTTGTGTGCATTCAGCAGGGATACGGCTGTTTTCTGATTTTTTAAATTTTTTTATTGTCCCATAACATAAACCTCACAAATAAAGTTAACATCTCATAAGATATAGTTATATACCTTCAGTGTTTGATTTTGCAATGATTTCACTGTTTGAATGTGTTTTTCTATTTTTGTCTGTTTTTGTGCGCATTCAGCTGGAATACGACTGTTTTCTGATTTTTTTTCATTTTTCTACTGTCCCATAACATAAACCTCACAAATAAAGTTAACATCTTATAAGATATACTAATGTACCCTCGTCGTTCCGCTCGTCTTGGGACCCCAAACGACATATGAAATATTCACACTCCTGCGACCTGTAGAAATGTAGTTCCTCCAAAACTTCCACTCTGGCCAAAGAGTCTAAGACTGTATAGAGTCTGACATGACCTGATTTTCAGTTTTTGGACACAGGACTTTGGGCTTTTTTACCCCTGGCCAAAAAAAACTGCCAAAAACACAGTCTGTAAAATTCAAACGTAAGAAAGGTGGGAAACTGTCTTTTCTTCAATAATTCCTAAAGGCAATGAGCCCGGATGCTGATTTCCTCGATGTGTATCAGGGACTCCTGGCTGATCCAGGGTGCCGAGTTTCAGACCCGTGCAACCTTTGGAAAGGTCAAAGGTCAGCCACTGTGGTGTGTTTTTTGTAATAATTCCTAAAGGCATTAAGCCAGGAGTCTGATTTTTCCGTATGTGTATCAAGGACTAAGGCTTATCCAGGGTGCCGAGTTTCAGACCTGTGCAACCTTTGGAAAGGTCAAAGGTCAGCCGCTGTGGTGTGTTTTTTGTAATAATTCCTAAAGGCAATGAGCCCGGATGCTGATTTCTCCGTATGTGTATCAGGGACTCCTGGCTGATCCAGGGTGCCGAGTTTCAGACCCGTGCAACCTTTGGAAAGGTCAAAGGTCAGCCGCTGTGGTGTGTTTTTTGTAATAATTCCTAAAGGCATTGAGTCAGGAGTCTGATTTTTCCGTATGTGTATCAGGGACTAAAGCTTATCCCGGTTGCCGAGTTTCAGACCTGTGCAACTTTCGTAAAAGGTCAATGGTCAGCCGTTCGGGTGTGTTTTTTGTAATAATTTCTAAAGGCATTAAGCCAGGAGTCTGATTTTTCCGTATGTGTATCAGGGACTAAGGCTAATCCAGGGTGCCGAGTTTCATTCCCGTGCAACCTTTGGAAAGGTCAAAGGTCAGCCGTTCGGGTGTGTTTTTTGTAATAATTCCTAAAGGCATTGAGCCAGGAGTCTGATTTTTCCGTATGTGTATCAGGGACTAAGGCTAATCTAGGGTGCCGAGTGTCAGACCTGTGTAACCTTCGGAAAGGTCAAAGGTCAGCCGTTTAGGTGTGTTTTTTGTAATAATTCCTAAAGGCATTAAGCCAGTGGTCTGATTTTTCCGTATCTGTATCAGGGACTAAGGCTAATCCAGGGTGCCAAGTTTCAGACCTGTGCAACCTTTGGAAAGGTCAAAGGTCAGCCGTTTAGGTGTGTTTTTTGTAATAATTCCTAAAGGCATTAAGCCAGGAGTCTGATTTTTCCGTATGTGTATCAGGGACTAAGGCTGATCGAGGGTATTTTAATCTTTTTTCTACTGTCCTATAATATGAAGTTAACATCTTATAAGGTATATTGATGTACCCTCAGTGTTTGAATTTATAATGATTTCACTGTTTGGATGTGTTTTTCTATTTGTCTCTGTTTTTGTGTGCATTCAGCAGGGATACGGCTGTTTTCTGATTTTTTTAATTTTTTTATTGTCCCATAACATAAACCTCACAAATAAAGTTAACATCTCATAAGATATAGTTATATACCTTCAGTGTTTGATTTTGCAATGATTTCACTGTTTGAATGTGTTTTTCTATTTTTGTCTGTTTTTGTGCGCATTCAGCTGGAATACGACTGTTTTCTGATTTTTTTTCATTTTTCTACTGTCCCATAACATAAACCTCACAAATAAAGTTAACATCTTATAAGATATACTAATGTACCCTCGTCGTTCCGCTCGTCTTGGGACCCCAAACGACATATGAAATATTCACACTCCTGCGACCTGTAGAAATGTAGTTCCTCCAAAACTTCCACTCTGGCCAAAGAGTCTAAGACTGTATAGAGTCTGACATGACCTGATTTTCAGTTTTTGGACACAGGACTTTGGGCTTTTTTCCCCCTGGCCAAAAAAAACTGCCAAAAACACAGTCTGTAAAATTCAAACGTAAGAAAGGTGGGAAACTGTCTTTTCTTCAATAATTCCTAAAGGCAATGAGCCCGGATGCTGATTTCCTCGATGTGTATCAGGGACTCCTGGCTGATCCAGGGTGCCGAGTTTCAGACCCGTGCAACCTTTGGAAAGGTCAAAGGTCAGCCGCTGTGGTGTGTTTTTTGTAATAATTCCTAAAGGCATTAAGCCAGGAGTCTGATTTTTCCGTATGTGTATCAAGGACTAAGGCTAATCCAGGGTGCCGAGTTTCAGACCTGTGCAACCTTTGGAAAGGTCAAAGGTCAGCCGCTGTGGTGTGTTTTTTGTAATAATTCCTAAAGGCAATGAGCCCGGATGCTGATTTCTCCGTATGTGTATCAGGGACTCCTGGCTGATCCAGGGTGCCGAGTTTCAGACCCGTGCAACCTTTGGAAAGGTCAAAGGTCAGCCGTTTAGGTGTGTTTTTTGTAATAATTCCTAAAGGCATTAAGCCAGTGGTCTGATTTTTCCGTATCTGTATCAGGGACTAAGGCTAATCCAGGGTGCCAAGTTTCAGACCTGTGCAACCCTCGGAAAGGTCAATGGTCAGCCGTTCGGGTGTGTTTTTTGTAATAATTCCTAAAGGCATTGAGTCAGGAGTCTGATTTTTCCGTATGTGTATCAGGGACTACAGCTTATCCCGGTTGCCGAATTTCAGACCTGTGCAACTTTCGGAAAGGTCAATGGTCAGCCGTTCGGGTGTGTTTTTTTGTAATAATTCCTAAAAGCATTAAGCCAGGAGTCTGATTTTTCCGTATGTGTATCAAGGACTAAGGCTAATCCAGGGTGCCGAGTTTCAGACCCGTGCAACCTTTGGAAAGGTCAAAGGTCAGCCGTTCGGGTGTGTTTTTTGTAATAATTCCTAAAGGCATTGAGCCAGGAGTCTGATTTTTCCGTATGTGTATCAGGGACTAAGGCTGATCGAGGGTATTTTAATCTTTTTTCTACTGTCCTATAATATGAAGTTAACATCTTATAAGGTATATTGATGTACCCTCAGTGTTTGAATTTATAATGATTTCACTGTTTGGATGTGTTTTTCTATTTGTCTCTGTTTTTGTGTGCATTCAGCAGGGATACGGCTGTTTTCTGATTTTTTTCATTTTTTTATTGTCCCATAACATAAACCTCACAAATAAAGTTAACATCTCATAAGATATAGTTATATACCTTCAGTGTTTGATTTTGCAATGATTTCACTGTTTGAATGTGTTTTTCTATTTTTGTCTGTTTTTGTGCGCATTCAGCTGGAATACGACTGTTTTCGGATTTTTTTCATTTTTCTACTGTCCCATAATATAAACCTCACAAATAAAGTTAACATCTTATAAGATATTCTTCGGTACCCTCAGTGTTTGATTTTGCAATGATTTCACTGTTTGGATGTGTTTTTCTATTTGTGTCTGTTTTTGGGCGCATTCAGCTGGAATACGACTGTTTTCTGATTTTTTTTCATTTTCTACTGTCCCATAACATAAACCTCACAAATAAAGTTAACATCTTATAAGATATACTAATGTACCCTCGTCGTTCCGCTCGTCTTGGGACCCCAAACGACATATGAAATATTAACACTCCTGCGACCTGTAGAAATGTAGTTCCTCCAAAACTTCCACTCTGGCCAAAGAGTCTAAGACTGTATAGAGTCTGACATGACCTGATTTTCAGTTTTTGGACACAGGACTTTGGGCTTTTTTCCCCCTGGCCAAAAAAAACTGCCAAAAACAGTCTGTAAAATTCAAACGTAAGAAAGGTGGGAAACTGTCTTTTCTTCAATAATTCCTAAAGGCAATGAGCCCGGATGCTGATTTCTCCGTATGTGTATCAGGGACTCCTGGCTGATTCAGGGTGCCGAGTTTCAGACCTGTGCAACCTTTGGAAAGGTCAAAGGTCAGCCGCTGTGGTGTGTTTTTTGTAATAATTCCTAAAGGCAATGAGCCCGGATGCTGATTTCTCCGTATGTGTATCAGGGACTCCTGGCTGATCCAGGGTGCCGAGTTTCAGACCCGTGCAACCTTTGGAAAGGTCAAAGGTCAGCCGCTGTGGTGTGTTTTTTGTAATAATTCCTAAAGGCATTGAGTCAGGAGTCTGATTTTTCCTTATGTCTATCAGGGACTAAAGCTTATCCCGGTTGCCGAGTTTCAGACCTGTGCAACTTTCGGAAAAGGTCAATGGTCAGCCGTTCGGGTGGGTTTTTTGTAATAATTTCTAAAGGCATTAAGCCAGGAGTCTGATTTTTCCGTATGTGTATCAGGGACTAAGGCTTATCCAGGGTGCCGAGTTTCATTCCCGTGCAACCTTTGGAAAGGTCAAAGGTCAGCCGTTCGGGTGTGTTTTTTGTAATAATTCCTAAAGGCATTGAGCCAGGAGTCTGATTTTTCCGTATGTGTATCAGGGACTAAGGCTAATCTAGGGTGCCGAGTGTCAGACCTGTGTAACCTTCGGAAAGGTCAAAGGTCAGCCGTTTAGGTGTGTTTTTTGTAATAATTCCTAAAGGCATTAAGCCAGTGGTCTGATTTTTCCGTATCTGTATCAGGGACTAAGGCTAATCCAGGGTGCCAAGTTTCAGACCTGTGCAACCTTTGGAAAGGTCAAAGGTCAGCCGTTCGGATGTGTTTTTTGTAATAATTCCTAAAGGCATTGAGCCAGGAGTCTGATTTTTCCGTATGTGTATCAGGGACTAAGGCTGATCCAGGGTGCCGAGTTTCAGACCTGTGCAACCCTCGGAAAGGTCAATGGTCAGCCGTTCGGGTGTGTTTTTTGTAATAATTCCTAAAGGCATTGAGTCAGGAGTCTGATTTTTCCGTATGTGTATCAGGGACTAAAGCTTATCCCGGTTGCCGAGTTTCAGACCTGTGCAACTTTCGGAAAAGGTCAATGGTCAGCCGTTCGGGTGTGTTTTTTGTAATAATTTCTAAAGGCATTAAGCCAGGAGTCTGATTTTTCCGTATGTGTATCAGGGACTAAGGCTAATCCAGGGTGCCGAATTTCAGACCCGTGCAACCTTTGGAAAGGTCAAAGGTCAGCCGTTCGGGTGTGTTTTTTGTAATAATTCCTAAAGGCATTGAGCCAGGAGTCTGATTTTTCCGTATGTGTATCAGGGCCTAAGGCTGATCCAGGGTGCCGAGTTTCAGACCTGTGTAACCTTCGGAAAGGTCAAAGGTCAGCCGTTTAGGTGTGTTTTTTGTAATAATTCCTAATGGCATTAAGCCAGGAGTCTGATTTTTCCTTATGTGTATCAGGGACTAAGGCTGATCTAGGGTGCCGAGTTTCAGACCTGTGCAACCTTAGGAAAGGTCAAAGGTCAGCCGTTCAGGTGTGTTTTTTGTAATAATTCCTAAAGGCATTAAGCCAGGAGTCTGAGTTTTTCCTTATGCGTATCAGGGACTAAGGCTGATCTAGGGTGCCGAGTTTCAGACCTGTGCAACCTTAGGAAAGGTCAAAGGTCAGCCGTTCGGGTGTGTTTTTTGTAATAATTCCTAAAGGCATTAAGCCAGAAGTCTGATTTTTCCGTATGTGTATCAGGGACTAAGGCTGATCGAGAGTATTTTAATCTTTTTTCTACTGTCCTATAATATGAAGTTAACATCTTATAAGGTATATTGATGTACCCTCAGTGTTTGAATTTATAATGATTTCACTGTTTGGATGTGTTTTTCTATTTGTGTCTGTTTTTGTGCGCATTCAGCAGGGATACGGCTGTTTTCGGATTTTTTTCATTTTTCTACTGTCCCATAACATAAACCTCACAAATAAAGTTAAAATCTTATAAGATATAGTTATATACCTTCAGTGTTTGATTTTGCAATGATTTCACTGTTTGGATGTGTTTTTCTATTTGTGTCTGTTTTTGTGTGCATTCAGCAGGGATACGGCTGTTTTCTGATTTTTTTCATTTTTTTATTGTCCCATAACATAAACCTCACAAATAAAGTTAACATCTCATAAGATTTAGTTCTGTACCTTCAGTGTTTGATTTGCAATGATTTCACTGTTTGAATGTGTTTTTCTCTTTTTGTCTGTTTTTGTGCGCATTCAGCTGGAATACGACTGTTTTCTGATTTTTTTTCATTTTTCTACTGTCCCATAACATAAACCTCACAAATAAAGTTAACATCTTATAAGATATTCTTTGGTCCCCTCAGTGTTTGATTTTGCAGTGATTTCACTGTTTGGATGTGTTTTTCTATTTGTGTCTGTTTTTGTGCGCATTCAGCTGGAATACGACTGTTTTCTGATTTTTTTTCATTTTCTACTGTCCCATAACATAAACCTCACAAATAAAGTCAACATCTTATAAGATATACTAATGTACCCTCGTCGTTCCGCTCGTCTTGGGACCCCAAACGACATATGAAATATTCACACTCCTGCGACCTGTAGAAATGTAGTTCCTCCAAAACTTCCACTCTGGCCAAAGAGTCTAAGACTGTATAGAGTCTGACATGACCTGATTTTCAGTTTTTGGACACAGGACTTTGGGCTTTTTTCCCCCTGGCCAAAAAAAACTGCCAAAAACACAGTCTGTAAAATTCAAACGTAAGAAAGGTGGGAAACTGTCTTTTCTTCAATAATTCCTAAAGGCAATGAGCCCGGATGCTGACTTCTCCGTATGTGTATCAGGGACTCCTGGCTGATCCAGGGTGCCGAGTTTCAGACCCGTGCAACCTTTGGAAAGGTCAAAGGTCAGCCGCTGTGGTGTGTTTTTTGTAATAATTCCTAAAGGCATTGAGTCAGGAGTCTGATTTTCCGTATGTGTATCAGGGACTAAAGCTTATCCCAGTTGCCGAGTTTCAGACCTGTGCAACTTTCGGAAAAGGTCAATGGTCAGCCGTTCGGGTGTGTTTTTTGTAATAATTTCTAAAGGCATTAAGCCAGGAGTCTGGTTTTTCCGTATGTGTATCAGGGACTAAGGCTAATCCAGGGTGCCGAGTTTCAGACCCGTGCAACCTTTGGAAAGGTCAAAGGTCAGCCGTTCGGGTGTGTTTTTTGTAATAATTCCTAAAGGCATTGAGCCAGGAGTCTGATTTTTCCGTGTGTGTATCAGGGCCTAAGGCTGATCCAGGGTGCCGAGTTTCAGACCTGTGTAACCTTCGGAAAGGTCAAAGGTCAGCCGTTTAGGTGTGTTTTTTGTAATAATTCCTAATGGCATTAAGCCAGGAGTCTGATTTTTCCTTATGTGTATCAGGGACTAAGGCTGATCTAGGGTGCCGAGTTTCAGACCTGTGCAACCTTAGGAAAGGTCAAAGGTCAGCCGTTCAGGTGTGTTTTTTGTAATAATTCCTAAAGGCATTAAGCCAGGAGTCTGAGTTTTTCCTTATGCGTATCAGGGACTAAGGCTGATCTAGGGTGCCGAGTTTCAGACCTGTGCAACCTTAGGAAAGGTCAAAGGTCAGCCGTTCGGGTGTGTTTTTTGTAATAATTCCTAAAGGCATTAAGCCAGAAGTCTGATTTTTCCGTATGTGTATCAGGGACTAAGGCTGATCGAGAGTATTTTAATCTTTTTTCTACTGTCCTATAATATGAAGTTAACATCTTATAAGGTATATTGATGTACCCTCAGTGTTTGAATTTATAATGATTTCACTGTTTGGATGTGTTTTTCTATTTGTGTCTGTTTTTGTGCGCATTCAGCAGGGATACGGCTGTTTTCGGATTTTTTTCATTTTTCTACTGTCCCATAACATAAACCTCACAAATAAAGTTAAAATCTTATAAGACATAGTTATATACCTTCAGTGTTTGATTTTGCAATGATTTCACTGTTTGGATGTGTTTTTCTATTTGTCTCTGTTTTTGTGTGCATTCAGCTGAGATAATGCTGTTTCCGGATTTTTTTAATTTTTCTGCTGTCCCATAACATAAACCTCACAAATGAAGATAACATCTTAAAAGATTTAGTTCTGTACCCTCAGTGTTTGATTTCTCAATGATTTCACTGTTTGGATGTGTTTTTCTATGGTGTCTGTTTGTGCCCCATTGAGCTGAGATAAGGCTGTTTTCGGATTTTTTTAATTTTTCTACTGTCCCATAATATAAACCTCACAAATGAAGTTCACATCTTAAAAGATTTAGTTCTGTACACTCACTGTTTGATTTTGCAATGATTTCACTGTTTGGATGTGTTTTTCTATTTGTGTCTGTTTTTGTGCGCATTCAGCAGGGATACGGCTGTTTTCGGATTTTTTTCATTTTTCTACTGTCCCATAACATAAACCTCACAAATAAAGTTAAAATCTTATAAGATATAGTTATATACCTTCAGTGTTTGATTTTGCAATGATTTCACTGTTTGGATGTGTTTTTCTATTTGTCTCTGTTTTTGTGTGCATTCAGCAGGGATACGGCTGTTTTCTGATTTTTTTCATTTTTTTATTGTCCCATAACATAAACCTCACAAATAAAGTTAACATCTCATAAGATTTAGTTCTGTACCTTCAGTGTTTGATTTTGCAATGATTTCACTGTTTGAATGTGTTTTTCTCTTTTTGTCTGTTTTTGTGCGCATTCAGCTGGAATACGACTGTTTTCTGATTTTTTTTCATTTTTCTACTGTCCCATAACATAAACCTCACAAATAAAGTTAACATCTTATAAGAGATAGTTACATACCTTCAGTGTTTGATTTTGCAATGATTTCACTGTTTGAATGTGTTTTTCTATTTTTGTCTGTTTTTGTGCGCATTCAGCTGGAATACGACTGTTTTCTGATTTTTTTTAATTTTTCTACTTTCCCATAACATAAACCTCACAAATAAAGTTAACATCTTATAAGATATTCTTCGGTCCCCTCAGTGTTTGATTTTGCAGTGATTTCACTGTTTGGATGTGTTTTTCTATTTGTGTCTGTTTTTGTGCGCATTCAGCTGGAATACGACTGTTTTCTGATTTTTTTTCATTTTCTACTGTCCCATAACATAAACCTCACAAATAAAGTTAACATCTTATAAGATATACTAATGTACCCTCGTCGTTCGCTCGTCTTGGGACCCCAAACGACATATGAAATATTCACACTCCTGCGACCTGTAGAAATGTAGTTCCTCCAAAACTTCCACTCTGGCCAAAGAGTCTAAGACTGTATAGAGTCTGACATGACCTGATTTTCAGTTTTTGGACACAGGACTTTGGGCTTTTTTCCCCCTGGCCAAAAAAAACTGCCAAAAACAGTCTGTAAAATTCAAACGTAAGAAAGGTGGGAAACTGTCTTTTCTTCAATAATTCCTAAAGGCAATGAGCCAGGAGTCTGATTTTTCCATATGTGTATCAGGGACTAAGGCTAATCCAGGGTGCCGAGTTTCATTCCCGTGCAACCTTTGGAAAGGTCAAAGGTCAGCCGTTCGGGTGTGTTTTTTGTAATAATTCCTAAAGGCATTAAGCCAGGAGTCTGATTTTTCCGTATGTGTATCAGGGACTAAGGCTGATCGAGGGTATTTTAATCTTTTTTCTACTGTCCTATAATATGAAGTTAACATCTTATAAGGTATATTGATGTACCCTCAGTGTTTGAATTTATAATGATTTCACTGTTTGGATGTGTTTTTCTATTTGTCTCTGTTTTTGTGTGCATTCAGCAGGGATACGGCTGTTTTCTGATTTTTTTCATTTTTTTATTGTCCCATAACATAAACCTCACAAATAAAGTTAACATCTCATAAGATATAGTTATATACCTTCAGTGTTTGATTTTGCAATGATTTCACTGTTTGAATGTGTTTTTCTATTTTTGTCTGTTTTTGTGCGCATTCAGCTGGAATACGACTGTTTTCGGATTTTTTTCATTTTTCTACTGTCCCATAATATAAACCTCACAAATAAAGTTAACATCTTATAAGATATTCTTCGGTACCCTCAGTGTTTGATTTTGCAATGATTTCACTGTTTGGATGTGTTTTTCTATTTGTGTCTGTTTTTGGGCGCATTCAGCTGGAATACGACTGTTTTCTGATTTTTTTTCATTTTCTACTGTCCCATAACATAAACCTCACAAATAAAGTTAACATCTTATAAGATATACTAATGTACCCTCGTCGTTCCGCTCGTCTTGGGACCCCAAACGACATATGAAATATTCACACTCCTGCGACCTGTAGAAATGTAGTTCCTCCAAAACTTCCACTCTGGCCAAAGAGTCTAAGACTGTATAGAGTCTGACATGACCTGATTTTCAGTTTTTGGACACAGGACTTTGGGCTTTTTTCCCCCTGGCCAAAAAAAACTGCCAAAAACAGTCTGTAAAATTCAAACGTAAGAAAGGTGGGAAACTGTCTTTTCTTCAATAATTCCTAAAGGCAATGAGCCCGGATGCTGATTTCTCCGTATGTGTATCAGGGACTCCTGGCTGATTCAGGGTGCCGAGTTTCAGACCTGTGCAACCTTTGGAAAGGTCAAAGGTCAGCCGCTGTGGTGTGTTTTTTGTAATAATTCCTAAAGGCAATGAGCCCGGATGCTGATTTCTCCGTATGTGTATCAGGGACTCCTGGCTGATCCAGGGTGCCGAGTTTCAGACCCGTGCAACCTTTGGAAAGGTCAAAGGTCAGCCGCTGTGGTGTGTTTTTTGTAATAATTCCTAAAGGCATTGAGTCAGGAGTCTGATTTTTCCTTATGTCTATCAGGGACTAAAGCTTATCCCGGTTGCCGAGTTTCAGACCTGTGCAACTTTCGGAAAAGGTCAATGGTCAGCCGTTCGGGTGGGTTTTTTGTAATAATTTCTAAAGGCATTAAGCCAGGAGTCTGATTTTTCCGTATGTGTATCAGGGACTAAGGCTAATCCAGGGTGCCGAGTTTCATTCCCGTGCAACCTTTGGAAAGGTCAAAGGTCAGCCGTTCGGGTGTGTTTTTTGTAATAATTCCTAAAGGCATTGAGCCAGGAGTCTGATTTTTCCGTATGTGTATCAGGGACTAAGGCTAATCTAGGGTGCCGAGTGTCAGACCTGTGTAACCTTCGGAAAGGTCAAAGGTCAGCCGTTTAGGTGTGTTTTTTGTAATAATTCCTAAAGGCATTAAGCCAGTGGTCTGATTTTTCCGTATCTGTATCAGGGACTAAGGCTAATCCAGGGTGCCAAGTTTCAGACCTGTGCAACCTTTGGAAAGGTCAAAGGTCAGCCGTTCGGATGTGTTTTTTGTAATAATTCCTAAAGGCATTGAGCCAGGAGTCTGATTTTTCCGTATGTGTATCAGGGACTAAGGCTGATCCAGGGTGCCGAGTTTCAGACCTGTGCAACCCTCGGAAAGGTCAATGGTCAGCCGTTCGGGTGTGTTTTTTGTAATAATTCCTAAAGGCATTGAGTCAGGAGTCTGATTTTTCCGTATGTGTATCAGGGACTAAAGCTTATCCCGGTTGCCGAGTTTCAGACCTGTGCAACTTTCGGAAAAGGTCAATGGTCAGCCGTTCGGGTGTGTTTTTTGTAATAATTTCTAAAGGCATTAAGCCAGGAGTCTGATTTTTCCGTATGTGTATCAGGGACTAAGGCTAATCCAGGGTGCCGAATTTCAGACCCGTGCAACCTTTGGAAAGGTCAAAGGTCAGCCGTTCGGGTGTGTTTTTTGTAATAATTCCTAAAGGCATTGAGCCAGGAGTCTGATTTTTCCGTATGTGTATCAGGGCCTAAGGCTGATCCAGGGTGCCGAGTTTCAGACCTGTGTAACCTTCGGAAAGGTCAAAGGTCAGCCGTTTAGGTGTGTTTTTTGTAATAATTCCTAATGGCATTAAGCCAGGAGTCTGATTTTTCCTTATGTGTATCAGGGACTAAGGCTGATCTAGGGTGCCGAGTTTCAGACCTGTGCAACCTTAGGAAAGGTCAAAGGTCAGCCATTCAGGTGTGTTTTTTGTAATAATTCCTAAAGGCATTAAGCCAGGAGTCTGAGTTTTTCCTTATGCGTATCAGGGACTAAGGCTGATCTAGGGTGCCGAGTTTCAGACCTGTGCAACCTTAGGAAAGGTCAAAGGTCAGCCGTTCGGGTGTGTTTTTTGTAATAATTCCTAAAGGCATTAAGCCAGAAGTCTGATTTTTCCGTATGTGTATCAGGGACTAAGGCTGATCGAGAGTATTTTAATCTTTTTTCTACTGTCCTATAATATGAAGTTAACATCTTATAAGGTATATTGATGTACCCTCAGTGTTTGAATTTATAATGATTTCACTGTTTGGATGTGTTTTTCTATTTGTGTCTGTTTTTGTGCGCATTCAGCAGGGATACGGCTGTTTTCGGATTTTTTTCATTTTTCTACTGTCCCATAACATAAACCTCACAAATAAAGTTAACATCTTATAAGAGATAGTTACATACCTTCAGTGTTTGATTTTGCAATGATTTCACTGTTTGAATGTGTTTTTCTATTTTTGTCTGTTTTTGTGCGCATTCAGCTGGAATACGACTGTTTTCTGATTTTTTTTAATTTTTCTACTTTCCCATAACATAAACCTCACAAATAAAGTTAACATCTTATAAGATATTCTTCGGTCCCCTCAGTGTTTGATTTTGCAGTGATTTCACTGTTTGGATGTGTTTTTCTATTTGTGTCTGTTTTTGTGCGCATTCAGCTGGAATACGACTGTTTTCTGATTTTTTTTCATTTTCTACTGTCCCATAACATAAACCTCACAAATAAAGTTAACATCTTATAAGATATACTAATGTACCCTCGTCGTTCGCTCGTCTTGGGACCCCAAACGACATATGAAATATTCACACTCCTGCGACCTGTAGAAATGTAGTTCCTCCAAAACTTCCACTCTGGCCAAAGAGTCTAAGACTGTATAGAGTCTGACATGACCTGATTTTCAGTTTTTGGACACAGGACTTTGGGCTTTTTTCCCCCTGGCCAAAAAAAACTGCCAAAAACAGTCTGTAAAATTCAAACGTAAGAAAGGTGGGAAACTGTCTTTTCTTCAATAATTCCTAAAGGCAATGAGCCAGGAGTCTGATTTTTCCATATGTGTATCAGGGACTAAGGCTAATCCAGGGTGCCGAGTTTCATTCCCGTGCAACCTTTGGAAAGGTCAAAGGTCAGCCGTTCGGGTGTGTTTTTTGTAATAATTCCTAAAGGCATTAAGCCAGGAGTCTGATTTTTCCGTATGTGTATCAGGGACTAAGGCTGATCGAGGGTATTTTAATCTTTTTTCTACTGTCCTATAATATGAAGTTAACATCTTATAAGGTATATTGATGTACCCTCAGTGTTTGAATTTATAATGATTTCACTGTTTGGATGTGTTTTTCTATTTGTCTCTGTTTTTGTGTGCATTCAGCAGGGATACGGCTGTTTTCTGATTTTTTTCATTTTTTTATTGTCCCATAACATAAACCTCACAAATAAAGTTAAGATCTCATAAGATATAGTTATATACCTTCAGTGTTTGATTTTGCAATGATTTCACTGTTTGAATGTGTTTTTCTATTTTTGTCTGTTTTTGTGCGCATTCAGCTGGAATACGACTGTTTTCTGATTTTTTTTCATTTTTCTACTGTCCCATGACATAAACCTCACAAATAAAGTTAACATCTTATAAGATATACTAATGTACCCTCGTCGTTCCGCTCGTCTTGGGACCCCAAACGACATATGAAATATTCACACTCCTGCGACCTGTAGAAATGTAGTTCCTCCAAAACTTCCACTCTGGCCAAAGAGTCTAAGACTGTATAGAGTCTGACATGACCTGATTTTCAGTTTTTGGACACAGGACTTTGGGCTTTTTTCCCCCTGGCCAAAAAAAACTGCCAAAAACACAGTCTGTAAAATTCAAACGTAAGAAAGGTGGGAAACTGTCTTTTCTTCAATAATTCCTAAAGGCAATGAGCCCGGATGCTGATTTCCTCGATGTGTATCAGGGACTCCTGGCTGATCCAGGGTGCCGAGTTTCAGACCCGTGCAACCTTTGGAAAGGTCAAAGGTCAGCCGTTTAGGTGTGTTTTTTGTAATAATTCCTAAAGGCATTAAGCCAGTGGTCTGATTTTTCCGTATCTGTATCAGGGACTAAGGCTAATCCAGGGTGCCAAGTTTCAGACCTGTGCAACCCTCGGAAAGGTCAATGGTCAGCCGTTCGGGTGTGTTTTTTGTAATAATTCCTAAAGGCATTAAGCCAGGAGTCTGATTTTTCCGTATGTGTATCAGGGACTAAGGCTGATCGAGGGTATTTTAATCTTTTTTCTACTGTCCTATAATATGAAGTTAACATCTTATAAGGTATATTGATGTACCCTCAGTGTTTGAATTTATAATGATTTCACTGTTTGGATGTGTTTTTCTATTTGTCTCTGTTTTTGTGTGCATTCAGCAGGGATACGGCTGTTTTCTGATTTTTTTCATTTTTTTATTGTCCCATAACATAAACCTCACAAATAAAGTTAACATCTCATAAGATATAGTTATATACCTTCAGTGTTTGATTTTGCAATGATTTCACTGTTTGAATGTGTTTTTCTATTTTTGTCTGTTTTTGTGCGCATTCAGCTGGAATACGACTGTTTTCGGATTTTTTTCATTTTTCTACTGTCCCATAATATAAACCTCACAAATAAAGTTAACATCTTATAAGATATTCTTCGGTACCCTCAGTGTTTGATTTTGCAATGATTTCACTGTTTGGATGTGTTTTTCTATTTGTGTCTGTTTTTGGGCGCATTCAGCTGGAATACGACTGTTTTCTGATTTTTTTTCATTTTCTACTGTCCCATAACATAAACCTCACAAATAAAGTTAACATCTTATAAGATATACTAATGTACCCTCGTCGTTCCGCTCGTCTTGGGACCCCAAACGACATATGAAATATTAACACTCCTGCGACCTGTAGAAATGTAGTTCCTCCAAAACTTCCACTCTGGCCAAAGAGTCTAAGACTGTATAGAGTCTGACATGACCTGATTTTCAGTTTTTGGACACAGGACTTTGGGCTTTTTTCCCCCTGGCCAAAAAAAACTGCCAAAAACAGTCTGTAAAATTCAAACGTAAGAAAGGTGGGAAACTGTCTTTTCTTCAATAATTCCTAAAGGCAATGAGCCCGGATGCTGATTTCTCCGTATGTGTATCAGGGACTCCTGGCTGATTCAGGGTGCCGAGTTTCAGACCTGTGCAACCTTTGGAAAGGTCAAAGGTCAGCCGCTGTGGTGTGTTTTTTGTAATAATTCCTAAAGGCAATGAGCCCGGATGCTGATTTCTCCGTATGTGTATCAGGGACTCCTGGCTGATCCAGGGTGCCGAGTTTCAGACCCGTGCAACCTTTGGAAAGGTCAAAGGTCAGCCGCTGTGGTGTGTTTTTTGTAATAATTCCTAAAGGCATTGAGTCAGGAGTCTGATTTTTCCTTATGTCTATCAGGGACTAAAGCTTATCCCGGTTGCCGAGTTTCAGACCTGTGCAACTTTCGGAAAAGGTCAATGGTCAGCCGTTCGGGTGGGTTTTTTGTAATAATTTCTAAAGGCATTAAGCCAGGAGTCTGATTTTTCCGTATGTGTATCAGGGACTAAGGCTAATCCAGGGTGCCGAGTTTCATTCCCGTGCAACCTTTGGAAAGGTCAAAGGTCAGCCGTTCGGGTGTGTTTTTTGTAATAATTCCTAAAGGCATTGAGCCAGGAGTCTGATTTTTCCGTATGTGTATCAGGGACTAAGGCTAATCTAGGGTGCCGAGTGTCAGACCTGTGTAACCTTCGGAAAGGTCAAAGGTCAGCCGTTTAGGTGTGTTTTTTGTAATAATTCCTAAAGGCATTAAGCCAGTGGTCTGATTTTTCCGTATCTGTATCAGGGACTAAGGCTAATCCAGGGTGCCAAGTTTCAGACCTGTGCAACCTTTGGAAAGGTCAAAGGTCAGCCGTTCGGATGTGTTTTTTGTAATAATTCCTAAAGGCATTGAGCCAGGAGTCAGATTTTTCCGTATGTGTATCAGGGACTAAGGCTGATCCAGGGTGCCGAGTTTCAGACCTGTGCAACCCTCGGAAAGGTCAATGGTCAGCCGTTCGGGTGTGTTTTTTGTAATAATTCCTAAAGGCATTGAGTCAGGAGTCTGATTTTTCCGTATGTGTATCAGGGACTAAAGCTTATCCCGGTTGCCGAGTTTCAGACCTGTGCAACTTTCGGAAAAGGTCAATGGTCAGCCGTTCGGGTGTGTTTTTTGTAATAATTTCTAAAGGCATTAAGCCAGGAGTCTGATTTTTCCGTATGTGTATCAGGGACTAAGGCTAATCCAGGGTGCCGAATTTCAGACCCGTGCAACCTTTGGAAAGGTCAAAGGTCAGCCGTTCGGGTGTGTTTTTTGTAATAATTCCTAAAGGCATTGAGCCAGGAGTCTGATTTTTCCGTATGTGTATCAGGGCCTAAGGCTGATCCAGGGTGCCGAGTTTCAGACCTGTGTAACCTTCGGAAAGGTCAAAGGTCAGCCGTTTAGGTGTGTTTTTTGTAATAATTCCTAATGGCATTAAGCCAGGAGTCTGATTTTTCCTTATGTGTATCAGGGACTAAGGCTGATCTAGGGTGCCGAGTTTCAGACCTGTGCAACCTTAGGAAAGGTCAAAGGTCAGCCATTCAGGTGTGTTTTTTGTAATAATTCCTAAAGGCATTAAGCCAGGAGTCTGAGTTTTTCCTTATGCGTATCAGGGACTAAGGCTGATCTAGGGTGCCGAGTTTCAGACCTGTGCAACCTTAGGAAAGGTCAAAGGTCAGCCGTTCGGGTGTGTTTTTTGTAATAATTCCTAAAGGCATTAAGCCAGAAGTCTGATTTTTCCGTATGTGTATCAGGGACTAAGGCTGATCGAGAGTATTTTAATCTTTTTTCTACTGTCCTATAATATGAAGTTAACATCTTATAAGGTATATTGATGTACCCTCAGTGTTTGAATTTATAATGATTTCACTGTTTGGATGTGTTTTTCTATTTGTGTCTGTTTTTGTGCGCATTCAGCAGGGATACGGCTGTTTTCGGATTTTTTTCATTTTTCTACTGTCCCATAACATAAACCTCACAAATAAAGTTAAAATCTTATAAGATATAGTTATATACCTTCAGTGTTTGATTTTGCAATGATTTCACTGTTTGGATGTGTTTTTCTATTTGTGTCTGTTTTTGTGTGCATTCAGCAGGGATACGGCTGTTTTCTGATTTTTTTCATTTTTTTATTGTCCCATAACATAAACCTCACAAATAAAGTTAACATCTCATAAGATTTAGTTCTGTACCTTCAGTGTTTGATTTGCAATGATTTCACTGTTTGAATGTGTTTTTCTCTTTTTGTCTGTTTTTGTGCGCATTCAGCTGGAATACGACTGTTTTCTGATTTTTTTTCATTTTTCTACTGTCCCATAACATAAACCTCACAAATAAAGTTAACATCTTATAAGATATTCTTTGGTCCCCTCAGTGTTTGATTTTGCAGTGATTTCACTGTTTGGATGTGTTTTTCTATTTGTGTCTGTTTTTGTGCGCATTCAGCTGGAATACGACTGTTTTCTGATTTTTTTTCATTTTCTACTGTCCCATAACATAAACCTCACAAATAAAGTCAACATCTTATAAGATATACTAATGTACCCTCGTCGTTCCGCTCGTCTTGGGACCCCAAACGACATATGAAATATTCACACTCCTGCGACCTGTAGAAATGTAGTTCCTCCAAAACTTCCACTCTGGCCAAAGAGTCTAAGACTGTATAGAGTCTGACATGACCTGATTTTCAGTTTTTGGACACAGGACTTTGGGCTTTTTTCCCCCTGGCCAAAAAAAACTGCCAAAAACACAGTCTGTAAAATTCAAACGTAAGAAAGGTGGGAAACTGTCTTTTCTTCAATAATTCCTAAAGGCAATGAGCCCGGATGCTGACTTCTCCGTATGTGTATCAGGGACTCCTGGCTGATCCAGGGTGCCGAGTTTCAGACCCGTGCAACCTTTGGAAAGGTCAAAGGTCAGCCGCTGTGGTGTGTTTTTTGTAATAATTCCTAAAGGCATTGAGTCAGGAGTCTGATTTTCCGTATGTGTATCAGGGACTAAAGCTTATCCCAGTTGCCGAGTTTCAGACCTGTGCAACTTTCGGAAAAGGTCAATGGTCAGCCGTTCGGGTGTGTTTTTTGTAATAATTTCTAAAGGCATTAAGCCAGGAGTCTGGTTTTTCCGTATGTGTATCAGGGACTAAGGCTAATCCAGGGTGCCGAGTTTCAGACCCGTGCAACCTTTGGAAAGGTCAAAGGTCAGCCGTTCGGGTGTGTTTTTTGTAATAATTCCTAAAGGCATTGAGCCAGGAGTCTGATTTTTCCGTGTGTGTATCAGGGCCTAAGGCTGATCCAGGGTGCCGAGTTTCAGACCTGTGTAACCTTCGGAAAGGTCAAAGGTCAGCCGTTTAGGTGTGTTTTTTGTAATAATTCCTAATGGCATTAAGCCAGGAGTCTGATTTTTCCTTATGTGTATCAGGGACTAAGGCTGATCTAGGGTGCCGAGTTTCAGACCTGTGCAACCTTAGGAAAGGTCAAAGGTCAGCCGTTCAGGTGTGTTTTTTGTAATAATTCCTAAAGGCATTAAGCCAGGAGTCTGAGTTTTTCCTTATGCGTATCAGGGACTAAGGCTGATCTAGGGTGCCGAGTTTCAGACCTGTGCAACCTTAGGAAAGGTCAAAGGTCAGCCGTTCGGGTGTGTTTTTTGTAATAATTCCTAAAGGCATTAAGCCAGAAGTCTGATTTTTCCGTATGTGTATCAGGGACTAAGGCTGATCGAGAGTATTTTAATCTTTTTTCTACTGTCCTATAATATGAAGTTAACATCTTATAAGGTATATTGATGTACCCTCAGTGTTTGAATTTATAATGATTTCACTGTTTGGATGTGTTTTTCTATTTGTGTCTGTTTTTGTGCGCATTCAGCAGGGATACGGCTGTTTTCGGATTTTTTTCATTTTTCTACTGTCCCATAACATAAACCTCACAAATAAAGTTAAAATCTTATAAGATATAGTTATATACCTTCAGTGTTTGATTTTGCAATGATTTCACTGTTTGGATGTGTTTTTCTATTTGTCTCTGTTTTTGTGTGCATTCAGCTGAGATAATGCTGTTTCCGGATTTTTTTAATTTTTCTGCTGTCCCATAACATAAACCTCACAAATGAAGATAACATCTTAAAAGATTTAGTTCTGTACCCTCAGTGTTTGATTTCTCAATGATTTCACTGTTTGGATGTGTTTTTCTATGGTGTCTGTTTGTGCCCCATTGAGCTGAGATAAGGCTGTTTTCGGATTTTTTTAATTTTTCTACTGTCCCATAATATAAACCTCACAAATGAAGTTCACATCTTAAAAGATTTAGTTCTGTACACTCACTGTTTGATTTTGCAATGATTTCACTGTTTGGATGTGTTTTTCTATTTGTGTCTGTTTTTGTGCGCATTCAGCAGGGATACGGCTGTTTTCGGATTTTTTTCATTTTTCTACTGTCCCATAACATAAACCTCACAAATAAAGTTAAAATCTTATAAGATATAGTTATATACCTTCAGTGTTTGATTTTGCAATGATTTCACTGTTTGGATGTGTTTTTCTATTTGTCTCTGTTTTTGTGTGCATTCAGCAGGGATACGGCTGTTTTCTGATTTTTTTCATTTTTTTATTGTCCCATAACATAAACCTCACAAATAAAGTTAACATCTCATAAGATTTAGTTCTGTACCTTCAGTGTTTGATTTTGCAATGATTTCACTGTTTGAATGTGTTTTTCTCTTTTTGTCTGTTTTTGTGCGCATTCAGCTGGAATACGACTGTTTTCTGATTTTTTTTCATTTTTCTACTGTCCCATAACATAAACCTCACAAATAAAGTTAACATCTTATAAGAGATAGTTACATACCTTCAGTGTTTGATTTTGCAATGATTTCACTGTTTGAATGTGTTTTTCTATTTTTGTCTGTTTTTGTGCGCATTCAGCTGGAATACGACTGTTTTCTGATTTTTTTTCATTTTTCTACTTTCCCATAACATAAACCTCACAAATAAAGTTAACATCTTATAAGATATTCTTCGGTCCCCTCAGTGTTTGATTTTGCAGTGATTTCACTGTTTGGATGTGTTTTTCTATTTGTGTCTGTTTTTGTGCGCATTCAGCTGGAATACGACTGTTTTCTGATTTTTTTTCATTTTCTACTGTCCCATAACATAAACCTCACAAATAAAGTTAACATCTTATAAGATATACTAATGTACCCTCGTCGTTCGCTCGTCTTGGGACCCCAAACGACATATGAAATATTCACACTCCTGCGACCTGTAGAAATGTAGTTCCTCCAAAACTTCCACTCTGGCCAAAGAGTCTAAGACTGTATAGAGTCTGACATGACCTGATTTTCAGTTTTTGGACACAGGACTTTGGGCTTTTTTCCCCCTGGCCAAAAAAAACTGCCAAAAACAGTCTGTAAAATTCAAACGTAAGAAAGGTGGGAAACTGTCTTTTCTTCAATAATTCCTAAAGGCAATGAGCCAGGAGTCTGATTTTTCCGTATGTGTATCAGGGACTAAGGCTAATCCAGGGTGCCGAGTTTCATTCCCGTGCAACCTTTGGAAAGGTCAAAGGTCAGCCGTTCGGGTGTGTTTTTTGTAATAATTCCTAAAGGCATTAAGCCAGGAGTCTGATTTTTCCGTATGTGTATCAGGGACTAAGGCTGATCGAGGGTATTTTAATCTTTTTTCTACTGTCCTATAATATGAAGTTAACATCTTATAAGGTATATTGATGTACCCTCAGTGTTTGAATTTATAATGATTTCACTGTTTGGATGTGTTTTTCTATTTGTCTCTGTTTTTGTGTGCATTCAGCAGGGATACGGCTGTTTTCTGATTTTTTTCATTTTTTTATTGTCCCATAACATAAACCTCACAAATAAAGTTAACATCTCATAAGATATAGTTATATACCTTCAGTGTTTGTTTTTGCAATGATTTCACTGTTTGAATGTGTTTTTCTATTTTTGTCTGTTTTTGTGCGCATTCAGCTGGAATACGACTGTTTTCTGATTTTTTTTCATTTTTCTACTGTCCCATAACATAAACCTCACAAATAAAGTTAACATCTTATAAGATATACTAATGTACCCTCGTCGTTCCGCTCGTCTTGGGACCCCAAACGACATATGAAATATTCACACTCCTGCGACCTGTAGAAATGTAGTTCCTCCAAAACTTCCACTCTGGCCAAAGAGTCTAAGACTGTATAGAGTCTGACATGACCTGATTTTCAGTTTTTGGACACAGGACTTTGGGCTTTTTTCCCCCTGGCCAAAAAAAACTGCCAAAAACACAGTCTGTAAAATTCAAACGTAAGAAAGGTGGGAAACTGTCTTTTCTTCAATAATTCCTAAAGGCAATGAGCCCGGATGCTGATTTCCTCGATGTGTATCAGGGACTCCTGGCTGATCCAGGGTGCCGAGTTTCAGACCTGTGCAACTTTCGGAAAAGGTCAAAGGTCAGCCGTTTAGGTGTGTTTTTTGTAATAATTCCTAATGGCATTAAGCCAGGAGTCTGATTTTTCCTTATGTGTATCAGGGACTAAGGCTGATCTAGGGTGCCGAGTTTCAGACCTGTGCAACCTTAGGAAAGGTCAAAGGTCAGCCGTTCAGGTGTGTTTTTTGTAATAATTCCTAAAGGCATTAAGCCAGGAGTCTGAGTTTTTCCTTATGCGTATCAGGGACTAAGGCTGATCTAGGGTGCCGAGTTTCAGACCTGTGCAACCTTAGGAAAGGTCAAAGGTCAGCCGTTCGGGTGTGTTTTTTGTAATAATTCCTAAAGGCATTAAGCCAGAAGTCTGATTTTTCCGTATGTGTATCAGGGACTAAGGCTGATCGAGAGTATTTTAATCTTTTTTCTACTGTCCTATAATATGAAGTTAACATCTTATAAGGTATATTGATGTACCCTCAGTGTTTGAATTTATAATGATTTCACTGTTTGGATGTGTTTTTCTATTTGTGTCTGTTTTTGTGCGCATTCAGCAGGGATACGGCTGTTTTCGGATTTTTTTCATTTTTCTACTGTCCCATAACATAAACCTCACAAATAAAGTTAAAATCTTATAAGATATAGTTATATACCTTCAGTGTTTGATTTTGCAATGATTTCACTGTTTGGATGTGTTTTTCTATTTGTCTCTGTTTTTGTGTGCATTCAGCTGAGATAATGCTGTTTCCGGATTTTTTTAATTTTTCTGCTGTCCCATAACATAAACCTCACAAATGAAGATAACATCTTAAAAGATTTAGTTCTGTACCCTCAGTGTTTGATTTCTCAATGATTTCACTGTTTGGATGTGTTTTTCTATGGTGTCTGTTTGTGCCCCATTGAGCTGAGATAAGGCTGTTTTCGGATTTTTTTAATTTTTCTACTGTCCCATAATATAAACCTCACAAATGAAGTTCACATCTTAAAAGATTTAGTTCTGTACACTCACTGTTTGATTTTGCAATGATTTCACTGTTTGGATGTGTTTTTCTATTTGTGTCTGTTTTTGTGCGCATTCAGCAGGGATACGGCTGTTTTCGGATTTTTTTCATTTTTCTACTGTCCCATAACATAAACCTCACAAATAAAGTTAAAATCTTATAAGATATAGTTATATACCTTCAGTGTTTGATTTTGCAATGATTTCACTGTTTGGATGTGTTTTTCTATTTGTCTCTGTTTTTGTGTGCATTCAGCAGGGATACGGCTGTTTTCTGATTTTTTTCATTTTTTTATTGTCCCATAACATAAACCTCACAAATAAAGTTAACATCTCATAAGATTTAGTTCTGTACCTTCAGTGTTTGATTTTGCAATGATTTCACTGTTTGAATGTGTTTTTCTCTTTTTGTCTGTTTTTGTGCGCATTCAGCTGGAATACGACTGTTTTCTGATTTTTTTTCATTTTTCTACTGTCCCATAACATAAACCTCACAAATAAAGTTAACATCTTATAAGAGATAGTTACATACCTTCAGTGTTTGATTTTGCAATGATTTCACTGTTTGAATGTGTTTTTCTATTTTTGTCTGTTTTTGTGCGCATTCAGCTGGAATACGACTGTTTTCTGATTTTTTTTAATTTTTCTGCTGTCCCATAACATAAACCTCACAAATGAAGATAACATCTTAAAAGATTTAGTTCTGTACCCTCAGTGTTTGATTTCTCAATGATTTCACTGTTTGGATGTGTTTTTCTATGGTGTCTGTTTGTGCCCCATTGAGCTGAGATAAGGCTGTTTTCGGATTTTTTTAATTTTTCTACTGTCCCATAATATAAACCTCACAAATGAAGTTCACATCTTAAAAGATTTAGTTCTGTACACTCACTGTTTGATTTTGCAATGATTTCACTGTTTGGATGTGTTTTTCTATTTGTGTCTGTTTTTGTGCGCATTCAGCAGGGATATGGCTGTTTTCGGATTTTTTTCATTTTTCTACTGTCCCATAACATAAACCTCACAAATAAAGTTAAAATCTTATAAGATATAGTTATATACCTTCAGTGTTTGATTTTGCAATGATTTCACTGTTTGGATGTGTTTTTCTATTTGTCTCTGTTTTTGTGTGCATTCAGCAGGGATACGGCTGTTTTCTGATTTTTTTCATTTTTTTATTGTCCCATAACATAAACCTCACAAATAAAGTTAACATCTCATAAGATTTAGTTCTGTACCTTCAGTGTTTGATTTTGCAATGATTTCACTGTTTGAATGTGTTTTTCTCTTTTTGTCTGTTTTTGTGCGCATTCAGCTGGAATACGACTGTTTTCTGATTTTTTTTCATTTTTCTACTGTCCCATAACATAAACCTCACAAATAAAGTTAACATCTTATAAGAGATAGTTACATACCTTCAGTGTTTGATTTTGCAATGATTTCACTGTTTGAATGTGTTTTTCTATTTTTGTCTGTTTTTGTGCGCATTCAGCTGGAATACGACTGTTTTCTGATTTTTTTTAATTTTTCTACTTTCCCATAACATAAACCTCACAAATAAAGTTAACATCTTATAAGATATTCTTCGGTCCCCTCAGTGTTTGATTTTGCAGTGATTTCACTGTTTGGATGTGTTTTTCTATTTGTGTCTGTTTTTGTGCGCATTCAGCTGGAATACGACTGTTTTCTGATTTTTTTTCATTTTCTACTGTCCCATAACATAAACCTCACAAATAAAGTTAACATCTTATAAGATATACTAATGTACCCTCGTCGTTCGCTCGTCTTGGGACCCCAAACGACATATGAAATATTCACACTCCTGCGACCTGTAGAAATGTAGTTCCTCCAAAACTTCCACTCTGGCCAAAGAGTCTAAGACTGTATAGAGTCTGACATGACCTGATTTTCAGTTTTTGGACACAGGACTTTGGGCTTTTTTCCCCCTGGCCAAAAAAAACTGCCAAAAACAGTCTGTAAAATTCAAACGTAAGAAAGGTGGGAAACTGTCTTTTCTTCAATAATTCCTAAAGGCAATGAGCCAGGAGTCTGATTTTTCCGTATGTGTATCAGGGACTAAGGCTAATCCAGGGTGCCGAGTTTCATTCCCGTGCAACCTTTGGAAAGGTCAAAGGTCAGCCGTTCGGGTGTGTTTTTTGTAATAATTCCTAAAGGCATTAAGCCAGGAGTCTGATTTTTCCGTATGTGTATCAGGGACTAAGGCTGATCGAGGGTATTTTAATCTTTTTTCTACTGTCCTATAATATGAAGTTAACATCTTATAAGGTATATTGATGTACCCTCAGTGTTTGAATTTATAATGATTTCACTGTTTGGATGTGTTTTTCTATTTGTCTCTGTTTTTGTGTGCATTCAGCAGGGATACGGCTGTTTTCTGATTTTTTTCATTTTTTTATTGTCCCATAACATAAACCTCACAAATAAAGTTAACATCTCATAAGATATAGTTATATACCTTCAGTGTTTGATTTTGCAATGATTTCACTGTTTAAATGTGTTTTTCTCTTTTTGTCTGTTTTTGTGCGCATTCAGCTGGAATACGACTGTTTTCTAATTTTTTTTCATTTTTCTACTGTCCCATAACATAAACCTCACAAATAAAGTTAACATCTTATAAGAGATAGTTACATACCTTCAGTGTTTGATTTTGCAATGATTTCACTGTTTGAATGTGTTTTTCTATTTTTGTCTGTTTTTGTGCGCATTCATCTGGAATACGACTGTTTTCTGATTTTTTTTAATTTTTCTACTTTCCCATAACATAAACCTCACAAATAAAGTTAACATCTTATAAGATATTCTTCGGTCCCCTCAGTGTTTGATTTTGCAGTGATTTCACTGTTTGGATGTGTTTTTCTATTTGTGTCTGTTTTTGTGCGCATTCAGCTGGAATACGACTGTTTTCTGATTTTTTTTCATTTTCTACTGTCCCATAACATAAACCTCACAAATAAAGTTAACATCTTATAAGATATACTAATGTACCCTCGTCGTTCGCTCGTCTTGGGACCCCAAACGACATATGAAATATTCACACTCCTGCGACCTGTAGAAATGTAGTTCCTCCAAAACTTCCACTCTGGCCAAAGAGTCTAAGACTGTATAGAGTCTGACATGACCTGATTTTCAGTTTTTGGACACAGGACTTTGGGCTTTTTTCCCCCTGGCCAAAAAAAACTGCCAAAAACAGTCTGTAAAATTCAAACGTAAGAAAGGTGAGAAACTGTCTTTTCTTCAATAATTCCTAAAGGCAATGAGCCAGGAGTCTGATTTTTCCGTATGTGTATCAGGGACTAAGGCTAATCCAGGGTGCCGAGTTTCATTCCCGTGCAACCTTTGGAAAGGTCAAAGGTCAGCCGTTCGGGTGTGTTTTTTGTAATAATTCCTAAAGGCATTAAGCCAGGAGTCTGATTTTTCCGTATGTGTATCAGGGACTAAGGCTGATCGAGGGTATTTTAATCTTTTTTCTACTGTCCTATAATATGAAGTTAACATCTTATAAGGTATATTGATGTACCCTCAGTGTTTTAATTTATAATGATTTCACTGTTTGGATGTGTTTTTCTATTTGTCTCTGTTTTTGTGTGCATTCAGCAGGGATACGGCTGTTTTCTGATTTTTTTCATTTTTTTATTGTCCCATAACATAAACCTCACAAATAAAGTTAAGATCTCATAAGATATAGTTATATACCTTCAGTGTTTGATTTTGCAATGATTTCACTGTTTGAATGTGTTTTTCTATTTTTGTCTGTTTTTGTGCGCATTCAGCTGGAATACGACTGTTTTCTGATTTTTTTTCATTTTTCTACTGTCCCATGACATAAACCTCACAAATAAAGTTAACATCTTATAAGATATACTAATGTACCCTCGTCGTTCCGCTCGTCTTGGGACCCCAAACGACATATGAAATATTCACACTCCTGCGACCTGTAGAAATGTAGTTCCTCCAAAACTTCCACTCTGGCCAAAGAGTCTAAGACTGTATAGAGTCTGACATGACCTGATTTTCAGTTTTTGGACACAGGACTTTGGGCTTTTTTCCCCCTGGCCAAAAAAAACTGCCAAAAACACAGTCTGTAAAATTCAAACGTAAGAAAGGTGGGAAACTGTCTTTTCTTCAATAATTCCTAAAGGCAATGAGCCCGGATGCTGATTTCCTCGATGTGTATCAGGGACTCCTGGCTGATCCAGGGTGCCGAGTTTCAGACCCGTGCAACCTTTGGAAAGGTCAAAGGTCAGCCGCTGTGGTGTGTTTTTTGTAATAATTCCTAAAGGCATTAAGCCAGGAGTCTGATTTTTCCGTATGTGTATCAAGGACTAAGGCTAATCCAGGGTGCCGAGTTTCAGACCTGTGCAACCTTTGGAAAGGTCAAAGGTCAGCCGCTGTGGTGTGTTTTTTGTAATAATTCCTAAAGGCAATGAGCCCGGATGCTGATTTCTCCGTATGTGTATCAGGGACTCCTGGCTGATCCAGGGTGCCGAGTTTCAGACCCGTGCAACCTTTGGAAAGGTCAAAGGTCAGCCGTTTAGGTGTGTTTTTTGTAATAATTCCTAAAGGCATTAAGCCAGTGGTCTGATTTTTCCGTATCTGTATCAGGGACTAAGGCTAATCCAGGGTGCCAAGTTTCAGACCTGTGCAACCCTCGGAAAGGTCAATGGTCAGCCGTTCGGGTGTGTTTTTTGTAATAATTCCTAAAGGCATTGAGTCAGGAGTCTGATTTTTCCGTATGTGTATCAGGGACTACAGCTTATCCCGGTTGCCGAATTTCAGACCTGTGCAACTTTCGGAAAGGTCAATGGTCAGCCGTTCGGGTGTGTTTTTTTGTAATAATTCCTAAAAGCATTAAGCCAGGAGTCTGATTTTTCCGTATGTGTATCAAGGACTAAGGCTAATCCAGGGTGCCGAGTTTCAGACCCGTGCAACCTTTGGAAAGGTCAAAGGTCAGCCGTTCGGGTGTGTTTTTTGTAATAATTCCTAAAGGCATTGAGTCAGGAGTCTGATTTTTCCGTATGTGTATCAGGGACTAAGGCTAATCTAGGGTGCCGAGTTTCAGACCTGTGTAACCTTCGGAAAGGTCAAAGGTCAGCCGTTTAGGTGTGTTTTTTGTAATAATTCCTAAAGGCATTAAGCCAGGAGTCTGATTTTTCCGTATGTGTATCAGGGACTAAGGCTGATCGAGGGTATTTTAATCTTTTTTCTACTGTCCTATAATATGAAGTTAACATCTTATAAGGTATATTGATGTACCCTCAGTGTTTGAATTTATAATGATTTCACTGTTTGGATGTGTTTTTCTATTTGTCTCTGTTTTTGTGTGCATTCAGCAGGGATACGGCTGTTTTCTGATTTTTTTCATTTTTTTATTGTCCCATAACATAAACCTCACAAATAAAGTTAACATCTCATAAGATATAGTTATATACCTTCAGTGTTTGATTTTGCAATGATTTCACTGTTTGAATGTGTTTTTCTATTTTTGTCTGTTTTTGTGCGCATTCAGCTGGAATACGACTGTTTTCGGATTTTTTTCATTTTTCTACTGTCCCATAATATAAACCTCACAAATAAAGTTAACATCTTATAAGATATTCTTCGGTACCCTCAGTGTTTGATTTTGCAATGATTTCACTGTTTGGATGTGTTTTTCTATTTGTGTCTGTTTTTGGGCGCATTCAGCTGGAATACGACTGTTTTCTGATTTTTTTTCATTTTCTACTGTCCCATAACATAAACCTCACAAATAAAGTTAACATCTTATAAGATATACTAATGTACCCTCGTCGTTCCGCTCGTCTTGGGACCCCAAACGACATATGAAATATTAACACTCCTGCGACCTGTAGAAATGTAGTTCCTCCAAAACTTCCACTCTGGCCAAAGAGTCTAAGACTGTATAGAGTCTGACATGACCTGATTTTCAGTTTTTGGACACAGGACTTTGGGCTTTTTTCCCCCTGGCCAAAAAAAACTGCCAAAAACAGTCTGTAAAATTCAAACGTAAGAAAGGTGGGAAACTGTCTTTTCTTCAATAATTCCTAAAGGCAATGAGCCCGGATGCTGATTTCTCCGTATGTGTATCAGGGACTCCTGGCTGATTCAGGGTGCCGAGTTTCAGACCTGTGCAACCTTTGGAAAGGTCAAAGGTCAGCCGCTGTGGTGTGTTTTTTGTAATAATTCCTAAAGGCAATGAGCCCGGATGCTGATTTCTCCGTATGTGTATCAGGGACTCCTGGCTGATCCAGGGTGCCGAGTTTCAGACCCGTGCAACCTTTGGAAAGGTCAAAGGTCAGCCGCTGTGGTGTGTTTTTTGTAATAATTCCTAAAGGCATTGAGTCAGGAGTCTGATTTTTCCTTATGTCTATCAGGGACTAAAGCTTATCCCGGTTGCCGAGTTTCAGACCTGTGCAACTTTCGGAAAAGGTCAATGGTCAGCCGTTCGGGTGTGTTTTTTGTAATAATTTCTAAAGGCATTAAGCCAGGAGTCTGATTTTTCCGTATGTGTATCAGGGACTAAGGCTAATCCAGGGTGCCGAGTTTCATTCCCGTGCAACCTTTGGAAAGGTCAAAGGTCAGCCGTTCGGGTGTGTTTTTTGTAATAATTCCTAAAGGCATTGAGCCAGGAGTCTGATTTTTCCGTATGTGTATCAGGGACTAAGGCTAATCTAGGGTGCCGAGTGTCAGACCTGTGTAACCTTCGGAAAGGTCAAAGGTCAGCCGTTTAGGTGTGTTTTTTGTAATAATTCCTAAAGGCATTAAGCCAGTGGTCTGATTTTTCCGTATTTGTATCAGGGACTAAGGCTAATCCAGGGTGCCAAGTTTCAGACCTGTGCAACCTTTGGAAAGGTCAAAGGTCAGCCGTTCGGATGTGTTTTTTGTAATAATTCCTAAAGGCATTGAGCCAGGAGTCTGATTTTTCCGTATGTGTATCAGGGACTAAGGCTGATCCAGGGTGCCGAGTTTCAGACCTGTGCAACCCTCGGAAAGGTCAATGGTCAGCCGTTCGGGTGTGTTTTTTGTAATAATTCCTAAAGGCATTGAGTCAGGAGTCTGATTTTTCCGTATGTGTATCAGGGACTAAAGCTTATCCCGGTTGCCGAGTTTCAGACCTGTGCAACTTTCGGAAAAGGTCAATGGTCAGCCGTTCGGGTGTGTTTTTTGTAATAATTTCTAAAGGCATTAAGCCAGGAGTCTGATTTTTCCGTATGTGTATCAGGGACTAAGGCTAATCCAGGGTGCCGAATTTCAGACCCGTGCAACCTTTGGAAAGGTCAAAGGTCAGCCGTTCGGGTGTGTTTTTTGTAATAATTCCTAAAGGCATTGAGCCAGGAGTCTGATTTTTCCGTATGTGTATCAGGGCCTAAGGCTGATCCAGGGTGCCGAGTTTCAGACCTGTGTAACCTTCGGAAAGGTCAAAGGTCAGCCGTTTAGGTGTGTTTTTTGTAATAATTCCTAATGGCATTAAGCCAGGAGTCTGATTTTTCCTTATGTGTATCAGGGACTAAGGCTGATCTAGGGTGCCGAGTTTCAGACCTGTGCAACCTTAGGAAAGGTCAAAGGTCAGCCGTTCAGGTGTGTTTTTTGTAATAATTCCTAAAGGCATTAAGCCAGGAGTCTGAGTTTTTCCTTATGCGTATCAGGGACTAAGGCTGATCTAGGGTGCCGAGTTTCAGACCTGTGCAACCTTAGGAAAGGTCAAAGGTCAGCCGTTCGGGTGTGTTTTTTGTAATAATTCCTAAAGGCATTAAGCCAGAAGTCTGATTTTTCCGTATGTGTATCAGGGACTAAGGCTGATCGAGAGTATTTTAATCTTTTTTCTACTGTCCTATAATATGAAGTTAACATCTTATAAGGTATATTGATGTACCCTCAGTGTTTGAATTTATAATGATTTCACTGTTTGGATGTGTTTTTCTATTTGTGTCTGTTTTTGTGCGCATTCAGCAGGGATACGGCTGTTTTCGGATTTTTTTCATTTTTCTACTGTCCCATAACATAAACCTCACAAATAAAGTTAAAATCTTATAAGATATAGTTATATACCTTCAGTGTTTGATTTTGCAATGATTTCACTGTTTGGATGTGTTTTTCTATTTGTGTCTGTTTTTGTGTGCATTCAGCAGGGATACGGCTGTTTTCTGATTTTTTTCATTTTTTTATTGTCCCATAACATAAACCTCACAAATAAAGTTAACATCTCATAAGATTTAGTTCTGTACCTTCAGTGTTTGATTTGCAATGATTTCACTGTTTGAATGTGTTTTTCTCTTTTTGTCTGTTTTTGTGCGCATTCAGCTGGAATACGACTGTTTTCTGATTTTTTTTCATTTTTCTACTGTCCCATAACATAAACCTCACAAATAAAGTTAACATCTTATAAGATATTCTTTGGTCCCCTCAGTGTTTGATTTTGCAGTGATTTCACTGTTTGGATGTGTTTTTCTATTTGTGTCTGTTTTTGTGCGCATTCAGCTGGAATACGACTGTTTTCTGATTTTTTTTCATTTTCTACTGTCCCATAACATAAACCTCACAAATAAAGTCAACATCTTATAAGATATACTAATGTACCCTCGTCGTTCCGCTCGTCTTGGGACCCCAAACGACATATGAAATATTCACACTCCTGCGACCTGTAGAAATGTAGTTCCTCCAAAACTTCCACTCTGGCCAAAGAGTCTAAGACTGTATAGAGTCTGACATGACCTGATTTTCAGTTTTTGGACACAGGACTTTGGGCTTTTTTCCCCCTGGCCAAAAAAAACTGCCAAAAACACAGTCTGTAAAATTCAAACGTAAGAAAGGTGGGAAACTGTCTTTTCTTCAATAATTCCTAAAGGCAATGAGCCCGGATGCTGACTTCTCCGTATGTGTATCAGGGACTCCTGGCTGATCCAGGGTGCCGAGTTTCAGACCCGTGCAACCTTTGGAAAGGTCAAAGGTCAGCCGCTGTGGTGTGTTTTTTGTAATAATTCCTAAAGGCATTGAGTCAGGAGTCTGATTTTCCGTATGTGTATCAGGGACTAAAGCTTATCCCAGTTGCCGAGTTTCAGACCTGTGCAACTTTCGGAAAAGGTCAATGGTCAGCCGTTCGGGTGTGTTTTTTGTAATAATTTCTAAAGGCATTAAGCCAGGAGTCTGGTTTTTCCGTATGTGTATCAGGGACTAAGGCTAATCCAGGGTGCCGAGTTTCAGACCCGTGCAACCTTTGGAAAGGTCAAAGGTCAGCCGTTCGGGTGTGTTTTTTGTAATAATTCCTAAAGGCATTGAGCCAGGAGTCTGATTTTTCCGTGTGTGTATCAGGGCCTAAGGCTGATCCAGGGTGCCGAGTTTCAGACCTGTGTAACCTTCGGAAAGGTCAAAGGTCAGCCGTTTAGGTGTGTTTTTTGTAATAATTCCTAATGGCATTAAGCCAGGAGTCTGATTTTTCCTTATGTGTATCAGGGACTAAGGCTGATCTAGGGTGCCGAGTTTCAGACCTGTGCAACCTTAGGAAAGGTCAAAGGTCAGCCGTTCAGGTGTGTTTTTTGTAATAATTCCTAAAGGCATTAAGCCAGGAGTCTGAGTTTTTCCTTATGCGTATCAGGGACTAAGGCTGATCTAGGGTGCCGAGTTTCAGACCTGTGCAACCTTAGGAAAGGTCAAAGGTCAGCCGTTCGGGTGTGTTTTTTGTAATAATTCCTAAAGGCATTAAGCCAGAAGTCTGATTTTTCCGTATGTGTATCAGGGACTAAGGCTGATCGAGAGTATTTTAATCTTTTTTCTACTGTCCTATAATATGAAGTTAACATCTTATAAGGTATATTGATGTACCCTCAGTGTTTGAATTTATAATGATTTCACTGTTTGGATGTGTTTTTCTATTTGTGTCTGTTTTTGTGCGCATTCAGCAGGGATACGGCTGTTTTCGGATTTTTTTCATTTTTCTACTGTCCCATAACATAAACCTCACAAATAAAGTTAAAATCTTATAAGATATAGTTATATACCTTCAGTGTTTGATTTTGCAATGATTTCACTGTTTGGATGTGTTTTTCTATTTGTCTCTGTTTTTGTGTGCATTCAGCTGAGATAATGCTGTTTCCGGATTTTTTTAATTTTTCTGCTGTCCCATAACATAAACCTCACAAATGAAGATAACATCTTAAAAGATTTAGTTCTGTACCCTCAGTGTTTGATTTCTCAATGATTTCACTGTTTGGATGTGTTTTTCTATGGTGTCTGTTTGTGCCCCATTGAGCTGAGATAAGGCTGTTTTCGGATTTTTTTAATTTTTCTACTGTCCCATAATATAAACCTCACAAATGAAGTTCACATCTTAAAAGATTTAGTTCTGTACACTCACTGTTTGATTTTGCAATGATTTCACTGTTTGGATGTGTTTTTCTATTTGTGTCTGTTTTTGTGCGCATTCAGCAGGGATACGGCTGTTTTCGGATTTTTTTCATTTTTCTACTGTCCCATAACATAAACCTCACAAATAAAGTTAAAATCTTATAAGATATAGTTATATACCTTCAGTGTTTGATTTTGCAATGATTTCACTGTTTGGATGTGTTTTTCTATTTGTCTCTGTTTTTGTGTGCATTCAGCAGGGATACGGCTGTTTTCTGATTTTTTTCATTTTTTTATTGTCCCATAACATAAACCTCACAAATAAAGTTAACATCTCATAAGATTTAGTTCTGTACCTTCAGTGTTTGATTTTGCAATGATTTCACTGTTTGAATGTGTTTTTCTCTTTTTGTCTGTTTTTGTGCGCATTCAGCTGGAATACGACTGTTTTCTGATTTTTTTTCATTTTTCTACTGTCCCATAACATAAACCTCACAAATAAAGTTAACATCTTATAAGAGATAGTTACATACCTTCAGTGTTTGATTTTGCAATGATTTCACTGTTTGAATGTGTTTTTCTATTTTTGTCTGTTTTTGTGCGCATTCAGCTGGAATACGACTGTTTTCTGATTTTTTTTAATTTTTCTACTTTCCCATAACATAAACCTCACAAATAAAGTCAACATCTTATAAGATATTCTTCGGTCCCCTCAGTGTTTGATTTTGCAGTGATTTCACTGTTTGGATGTGTTTTTCTATTTGTGTCTGTTTTTGTGCGCATTCAGCTGGAATACGACTGTTTTCTGATTTTTTTTCATTTTCTACTGTCCCATAACATAAACCTCACAAATAAAGTTAACATCTTATAAGATATACTAATGTACCCTCGTCGTTCGCTCGTCTTGGGACCCCAAACGACATATGAAATATTCACACTCCTGCGACCTGTAGAAATGTAGTTCCTCCAAAACTTCCACTCTGGCCAAAGAGTCTAAGACTGTATAGAGTCTGACATGACCTGATTTTCAGTTTTTGGACACAGGACTTTGGGCTTTTTTCCCCCTGGCCAAAAAAAACTGCCAAAAACAGTCTGTAAAATTCAAACGTAAGAAAGGTGGGAAACTGTCTTTTCTTCAATAATTCCTAAAGGCAATGAGCCAGGAGTCTGATTTTTCCGTATGTGTATCAGGGACTAAGGCTAATCCAGGGTGCCGAGTTTCATTCCCGTGCAACCTTTGGAAAGGTCAAAGGTCAGCCGTTCGGGTGTGTTTTTTGTAATAATTCCTAAAGGCATTAAGCCAGGAGTCTGATTTTTCCGTATGTGTATCAGGGACTAAGGCTGATCGAGGGTATTTTAATCTTTTTTCTACTGTCCTATAATATGAAGTTAACATCTTATAAGGTATATTGATGTACCCTCAGTGTTTGAATTTATAATGATTTCACTGTTTGGATGTGTTTTTCTATTTGTCTCTGTTTTTGTGTGCATTCAGCAGGGATACGGCTGTTTTCTGATTTTTTTCATTTTTTTATTGTCCCATAACATAAACCTCACAAATAAAGTTAACATCTCATAAGATATAGTTATATACCTTCAGTGTTTGTTTTTGCAATGATTTCACTGTTTGAATGTGTTTTTCTATTTTTGTCTGTTTTTGTGCGCATTCAGCTGGAATACGACTGTTTTCTGATTTTTTTTCATTTTTCTACTGTCCCATAACATAAACCTCACAAATAAAGTTAACATCTTATAAGATATACTAATGTACCCTCGTCGTTCCGCTCGTCTTGGGACCCCAAACGACATATGAAATATTCACACTCCTGCGACCTGTAGAAATGTAGTTCCTCCAAAACTTCCACTCTGGCCAAAGAGTCTAAGACTGTATAGAGTCTGACATGACCTGATTTTCAGTTTTTGGACACAGGACTTTGGGCTTTTTTCCCCCTGGCCAAAAAAAACTGCCAAAAACACAGTCTGTAAAATTCAAACGTAAGAAAGGTGGGAAACTGTCTTTTCTTCAATAATTCCTAAAGGCAATGAGCCTGGATGCTGATTTCCTCGATGTGTATCAGGGACTCCTGGCTGATCCAGGGTGCCGAGTTTCAGACCCGTGCAACCTTTGGAAAGGTCAAAGGTCAGCCGCTGTGGTGTGTTTTTTGTAATAATTCCTAAAGGCATTGAGTCAGGAGTCTGATTTTTCCGTATGTGTATCAGGGACTAAAGCTTATCCCAGTTGCCGAGTTTCAGACCTGTGCAACTTTCAGAAAAGGTCAATGGTCAGCCGTTCGGGTGTGTTTTTTGTAATAATTTCTAAAGGCATTAAGCCAGGAGTCTGATTTTTCCGTGTGTGTATCAGGGCCTAAGGCTGATCCAGGGTGCCGAGTTTCAGACCTGTGTAACCTTCGGAAAGGTCAAAGGTCAGCCGTTCGGGTGTGTTTTTTGTAATAATTCCTAAAGGCATTAAGCCAGAAGTCTGATTTTTCCGTATGTGTATCAGGGACTAAGGCTGATCGAGAGTATTTTAATCTTTTTTCTACTGTCCTATAATATGAAGTTAACATCTTATAAGGTATATTGATGTACCCTCAGTGTTTGAATTTATAATGATTTCACTGTTTGGATGTGTTTTTCTATTTGTGTCTGTTTTTGTGCGCATTCAGCAGGGATACGGCTGTTTTCGGATTTTTTTCATTTTTCTACTGTCCCATAACATAAACCTCACAAATAAAGTTAAAATCTTATAAGATATAGTTATATACCTTCAGTGTTTGATTTTGCAATGATTTCACTGTTTGGATGTGTTTTTCTATTTGTCTCTGTTTTTGTGTGCATTCAGCTGAGATAATGCTGTTTCCGGATTTTTTTAATTTTTCTGCTGTCCCATAACATAAACCTCACAAATGAAGATAACATCTTAAAAGATTTAGTTCTGTACCCTCAGTGTTTGATTTCTCAATGATTTCACTGTTTGGATGTGTTTTTCTATGGTGTCTGTTTGTGCCCCATTGAGCTGAGATAAGGCTGTTTTCGGATTTTTTTAATTTTTCTACTGTCCCATAATATAAACCTCACAAATGAAGTTCACATCTTAAAAGATTTAGTTCTGTACACTCACTGTTTGATTTTGCAATGATTTCACTGTTTGGATGTGTTTTTCTATTTGTGTCTGTTTTTGTGCGCATTCAGCAGGGATACGGCTGTTTTCGGATTTTTTTCATTTTTCTACTGTCCCATAACATAAACCTCACAAATAAAGTTAAAATCTTATAAGATATAGTTATATACCTTCAGTGTTTGATTTTGCAATGATTTCACTGTTTGGATGTGTTTTTCTATTTGTCTCTGTTTTTGTGTGCATTCAGCAGGGATACGGCTGTTTTCTGATTTTTTTCATTTTTTTATTGTCCCATAACATAAACCTCACAAATAAAGTTAACATCTCATAAGATTTAGTTCTGTACCTTCAGTGTTTGATTTTGCAATGATTTCACTGTTTGAATGTGTTTTTCTCTTTTTGTCTGTTTTTGTGCGCATTCAGCTGGAATACGACTGTTTTCTGATTTTTTTTCATTTTTCTACTGTCCCATAACATAAACCTCACAAATAAAGTTAACATCTTATAAGAGATAGTTACATACCTTCAGTGTTTGATTTTGCAATGATTTCACTGTTTGAATGTGTTTTTCTATTTTTGTCTGTTTTTGTGCGCATTCAGCTGGAATACGACTGTTTTCTGATTTTTTTTAATTTTTCTACTTTCCCATAACATAAACCTCACAAATAAAGTTAACATCTTATAAGATATTCTTCGGTCCCCTCAGTGTTTGATTTTGCAGTGATTTCACTGTTTGGATGTGTTTTTCTATTTGTGTCTGTTTTTGTGCGCATTCAGCTGGAATACGACTGTTTTCTGATTTTTTTTCATTTTCTACTGTCCCATAACATAAACCTCACAAATAAAGTTAACATCTTATAAGATATACTAATGTACCCTCGTCGTTCGCTCGTCTTGGGACCCCAAACGACATATGAAATATTCACACTCCTGCGACCTGTAGAAATGTAGTTCCTCCAAAACTTCCACTCTGGCCAAAGAGTCTAAGACTGTATAGAGTCTGACATGACCTGATTTTCAGTTTTTGGACACAGGACTTTGGGCTTTTTTCCCCCTGGCCAAAAAAAACTGCCAAAAACAGTCTGTAAAATTCAAACGTAAGAAAGGTGGGAAACTGTCTTTTCTTCAATAATTCCTAAAGGCAATGAGCCAGGAGTCTGATTTTTCCGTATGTGTATCAGGGACTAAGGCTAATCCAGGGTGCCGAGTTTCATTCCCGTGCAACCTTTGGAAAGGTCAAAGGTCAGCCGTTCGGGTGTGTTTTTTGTAATAATTCCTAAAGGCATTAAGCCAGGAGTCTGATTTTTCCGTATGTGTATCAGGGACTAAGGCTGATCGAGGGTATTTTAATCTTTTTTCTACTGTCCTATAATATGAAGTTAACATCTTATAAGGTATATTGATGTACCCTCAGTGTTTGAATTTATAATGATTTCACTGTTTGGATGTGTTTTTCTATTTGTCTCTGTTTTTGTGTGCATTCAGCAGGGATACGGCTGTTTTCTGATTTTTTTCATTTTTTTATTGTCCCATAACATAAACCTCACAAATAAAGTTAACATCTCATAAGATATAGTTATATACCTTCAGTGTTTGATTTTGCAATGATTTCACTGTTTGAATGTGTTTTTCTATTTTTGTCTGTTTTTGTGCGCATTCAGCTGGAATACGACTGTTTTCTGATTTTTTTTCATTTTTCTACTGTCCCATAACATAAACCTCACAAATAAAGTTAACATCTTATAAGATATACTAATGTACCCTCGTCGTTCCGCTCGTCTTGGGACCCCAAACGACATATGAAATATTCACACTCCTGCGACCTGTAGAAATGTAGTTCCTCCAAAACTTCCACTCTGGCCAAAGAGTCTAAGACTGTATAGAGTCTGACATGACCTGATTTTCAGTTTTTGGACACAGGACTTTGGGCTTTTTTCCCCCTGGCCAAAAAAAACTGCCAAAAACACAGTCTGTAAAATTCAAACGTAAGAAAGGTGGGAAACTGTCTTTTCTTCAATAATTCCTAAAGGCAATGAGCCCGGATGCTGATTTCCTCGATGTGTATCAGGGACTCCTGGCTGATCCAGGGTGCCGAGTTTCAGACCCGTGCAACCTTTGGAAAGGTCAAAGGTCAGCCGCTGTGGTGTGTTTTTTGTAATAATTCCTAAAGGCATTGAGTCAGGAGTCTGATTTTTCCGTATGTGTATCAGGGACTAAAGCTTATCCCAGTTGCCGAGTTTCAGACCTGTGCAACTTTCGGAAAAGGTCAATGGTCAGCCGTTCGGGTGTGTTTTTTGTAATAATTTCTAAAGGCATTAAGCCAGGAGTCTGATTTTTCCGTGTGTGTATCAGGGCCTAAGGCTGATCCAGGGTGCCGAGTTTCAGACCTGTGTAACCTTCGGAAAGGTCAAAGGTCAGCCGTTTAGGTGTGTTTTTTGTAATAATTCCTAATGGCATTAAGCCAGGAGTCTGATTTTTCCTTATGTGTATCAGGGACTAAGGCTGATCTAGGGTGCCGAGTTTCAGACCTGTGCAACCTTAGGAAAGGTCAAAGGTCAGCCGTTCAGGTGTGTTTTTTGTAATAATTCCTAAAGGCATTAAGCCAGGAGTCTGAGTTTTTCCTTATGCGTATCAGGGACTAAGGCTGATCTAGGGTGCCGAGTTTCAGACCTGTGCAACCTTAGGAAAGGTCAAAGGTCAGCCGTTCGGGTGTGTTTTTTGTAATAATTCCTAAAGGCATTAAGCCAGAAGTCTGATTTTTCCGTATGTGTATCAGGGACTAAGGCTGATCGAGAGTATTTTAATCTTTTTTCTACTGTCCTATAATATGAAGTTAACATCTTATAAGGTATATTGATGTACCCTCAGTGTTTGAATTTATAATGATTTCACTGTTTGGATGTGTTTTTCTATTTGTGTCTGTTTTTGTGCGCATTCAGCAGGGATACGGCTGTTTTCGGATTTTTTTCATTTTTCTACTGTCCCATAACATAAACCTCACAAATAAAGTTAAAATCTTATAAGATATAGTTATATACCTTCAGTGTTTGATTTTGCAATGATTTCACTGTTTGGATGTGTTTTTCTATTTGTCTCTGTTTTTGTGTGCATTCAGCTGAGATAATGCTGTTTCCGGATTTTTTTAATTTTTCTGCTGTCCCATAACATAAACCTCACAAATGAAGATAACATCTTAAAAGATTTAGTTCTGTACCCTCAGTGTTTGATTTCTCAATGATTTCACTGTTTGGATGTGTTTTTCTATGGTGTCTGTTTGTGCCCCATTGAGCTGAGATAAGGCTGTTTTCGGATTTTTTTAATTTTTCTACTGTCCCATAATATAAACCTCACAAATGAAGTTCACATCTTAAAAGATTTAGTTCTGTACACTCACTGTTTGATTTTGCAATGATTTCACTGTTTGGATGTGTTTTTCTATTTGTGTCTGTTTTTGTGCGCATTCAGCAGGGATACGGCTGTTTTCGGATTTTTTTCATTTTTCTACTGTCCCATAACATAAACCTCACAAATAAAGTTAAAATCTTATAAGATATAGTTATATACCTTCAGTGTTTGATTTTGCAATGATTTCACTGTTTGGATGTGTTTTTCTATTTGTCTCTGTTTTTGTGTGCATTCAGCAGGGATACGGCTGTTTTCTGATTTTTTTCATTTTTTTATTGTCCCATAACATAAACCTCACAAATAAAGTTAACATCTCATAAGATTTAGTTCTGTACCTTCAGTGTTTGATTTTGCAATGATTTCACTGTTTGAATGTGTTGTTCTCTTTTTGTCTGTTTTTGTGCGCATTCAGCTGGAATACGACTGTTTTCTGATTTTTTTTCATTTTTCTACTGTCCCATAACATAAACCTCACAAATAAAGTTAACATCTTATAAGAGATAGTTACATACCTTCAGTGTTTGATTTTGCAATGATTTCACTGTTTGAATGTGTTTTTCTATTTTTGTCTGTTTTTGTGCGCATTCAGCTGGAATACGACTGTTTTCTGATTTTTTTTAATTTTTCTACTTTCCCATAACATAAACCTCACAAATAAAGTTAACATCTTATAAGATATTCTTCGGTCCCCTCAGTGTTTGATTTTGCAGTGATTTCACTGTTTGGATGTGTTTTTCTATTTGTGTCTGTTTTTGTGCGCATTCAGCTGGAATACGACTGTTTTCTGATTTTTTTTCATTTTCTACTGTCCCATAACATAAACCTCACAAATAAAGTTAACATCTTATAAGATATACTAATGTACCCTCGTCGTTCGCTCGTCTTGGGACCCCAAACGACATATGAAATATTCACACTCCTGCGACCTGTAGAAATGTAGTTCCTCCAAAACTTCCACTCTGGCCAAAGAGTCTAAGACTGTATAGAGTCTGACATGACCTGATTTTCAGTTTTTGGACACAGGACTTTGGGCTTTTTTCCCCCTGGCCAAAAAAAACTGCCAAAAACAGTCTGTAAAATTCAAACGTAAGAAAGGTGGGAAACTGTCTTTTCTTCAATAATTCCTAAAGGCAATGAGCCAGGAGTCTGATTTTTCCGTATGTGTATCAGGGACTAAGGCTAATCCAGGGTGCCGAGTTTCATTCCCGTGCAACCTTTGGAAAGGTCAAAGGTCAGCCGTTCGGGTGTGTTTTTTGTAATAATTCCTAAAGGCATTAAGCCAGGAGTCTGATTTTTCCGTATGTGTATCAGGGACTAAGGCTGATCGAGGGTATTTTAATCTTTTTTCTACTGTCCTATAATATGAAGTTAACATCTTATAAGGTATATTGATGTACCCTCAGTGTTTGAATTTATAATGATTTCACTGTTTGGATGTGTTTTTCTATTTGTCTCTGTTTTTGTGTGCATTCAGCAGGGATACGGCTGTTTTCTGATTTTTTTCATTTTTTTATTGTCCCATAACATAAACCTCACAAATAAAGTTAACATCTCATAAGATATAGTTATATACCTTCAGTGTTTGATTTTGCAATGATTTCACTGTTTGAATGTGTTTTTCTATTTTTGTCTGTTTTTGTGCGCATTCAGCTGGAATACGACTGTTTTCTGATTTTTTTTCATTTTTCTACTGTCCCATAACATAAACCTCACAAATAAAGTTAACATCTTATAAGATATACTAATGTACCCTCGTCGTTCCGCTCGTCTTGGGACCCCAAACGACATATGAAATATTCACACTCCTGCGACCTGTAGAAATGTAGTTCCTCCAAAACTTCCACTCTGGCCAAAGAGTCTAAGACTGTATAGAGTCTGACATGACCTGATTTTCAGTTTTTGGACACAGGACTTTGGGCTTTTTTCCCCCTGGCCAAAAAAAACTGCCAAAAACACAGTCTGTAAAATTCAAACGTAAGAAAGGTGGGAAACTGTCTTTTCTTCAATAATTCCTAAAGGCAATGAGCCCGGATGCTGATTTCCTCGATGTGTATCAGGGACTCCTGGCTGATCCAGGGTGCCGAGTTTCAGACCCGTGCAACCTTTGGAAAGGTCAAAGGTCAGCCGCTGTGGTGTGTTTTTTGTAATAATTCCTAAAGGCATTAAGCCAGGAGTCTGATTTTTCCGTATGTGTATCAAGGACTAAGGCTAATCCAGGGTGCCGAGTTTCAGACCTGTGCAACCTTTGGAAAGGTCAAAGGTCAGCCGCTGTGGTGTGTTTTTTGTAATAATTCCTAAAGGCAATGAGCCCGGATGCTGATTTCTCCGTATGTGTATCAGGGACTCCTGGCTGATCCAGGGTGCCGAGTTTCAGACCCGTGCAACCTTTGGAAAGGTCAAAGGTCAGCCGTTTAGGTGTGTTTTTTGTAATAATTCCTAAAGGCTTTAAGCCAGTGGTCTGATTTTTCCGTATCTGTATCAGGGACTAAGGCTAATCCAGGGTGCCAAGTTTCAGACCTGTGCAACCCTCGGAAAGGTCAATGGTCAGCCGTTCGGGTGTGTTTTTTGTATTAATTCCTAAAGTCATTGAGTCAGGAGTCTGATTTTTCCGTATGTGTATCAGGGACTACAGCTTATCCCGGTTGCCGAATTTCAGACCTGTGCAACTTTCGGAAAGGTCAATGGTCAGCCGTTCGGGTGTGTTTTTTTGTAATAATTCCTAAAAGCATTAAGCCAGGAGTCTGATTTTTCCGTATGTGTATCAAGGACTAAGGCTAATCCAGGGTGCCGAGTTTCAGACCCGTGCAACCTTTGGAAAGGTCAAAGGTCAGCCGTTCGGGTGTGTTTTTTGTAATAATTCCTAAAGGCATTGAGCCAGGAGTCTGATTTTTCCGTATGTGTATCAGGGACTAAGGCTAATCTAGGGTGCCGAGTTTCAGACCTGTGTAACCTTCGGAAAGGTCAAAGGTCAGCCGTTTAGGTGTGTTTTTTGTAATAATTCCTAAAGGCATTAAGCCAGGAGTCTGATTTTTCCGTATGTGTATCGGGGACTAAGGCTGATCGAGGGTATTTTAATCTTTTTTCTACTGTCCTATAATATGAAGTTAACATCTTATAAGGTATATTGATGTACCCTCAGTGTTTGAATTTATAATGATTTCACTGTTTGGATGTGTTTTTCTATTTGTCTCTGTTTTTGTGTGCATTCAGCAGGGATACGGCTGTTTTCTGATTTTTTTCATTTTTTTATTGTCCCATAACATAAACCTCACAAATAAAGTTAACATCTCATAAGATATAGTTATATACCTTCAGTGTTTGATTTTGCAATGATTTCACTGTTTGAATGTGTTTTTCTATTTTTGTCTGTTTTTGTGCGCATTCAGCTGGAATACGACTGTTTTCTGATTTTTTTTCATTTTTCTACTGTCCCATAACATAAAACTCACAAATAAAGTTAACATCTCATAAGATATAGTTATATAACTTCAGTGTTTGATTTTGCAATGATTTCACTGTTTGAATGTGTTTTTCTATTTTTCTCTGTTTTTGTGCGCATTCAGCTGGAATACGACTGTTTTCTGATTTTTTTTCATTTTTCTACTGTCCCATAACATAAACCTCACAAATAAAGTTAACATCTTATAAGATATACTAATGTACCCTCGTCGTTCCGCTCGTCTTGGGACCCCAAACGACATATGAAATATTCACACTCCTGCGACCTGTAGAAATGTAGTTCCTCCAAAACTTCCACTCTGGCCAAAGAGTCTAAGACTGTATAGAGTCTGACATGACCTGATTTTCAGTTTTTGGACACAGGACTTTGGGCTTTTTTCCCCCTGGCCAAAAAAACTGCCAAAAACACAGTCTGTAAAATTCAAACGTAAGAAAGGTGGGAAACTGTCTTTTCTTCAATAATTCCTAAAGGCAATGAGCCCGGATGCTGACTTCTCCGTATGTGTATCAGGGACTCCTGGCTGATCCAGGGTTCCCAGTTTCAGACCCGTGCAACCTTTGGAAAGGTCAAAGGTCAGCCGCTGTGGTGTGTTTTTTGTAATAATTCCAAAAGGCATTGAGTCAGGAGTCTGATTTTTCCGTATGTGTATCAGGGACTAAAGCTTATCCCGGTTGCCGAGTTTCAGACCTGTGCAACTTTCGGAAAAGGTCAATGGTCAGCCGTTCGGGTGTGTTTTTTGTAATAATTCCTAAAGGCATTAAGCCAGGAGTCTGATTTTTCCATATGTGTATCAGGGACTAAGGCTAATCTAGGGTGCCGAGTTTCAGACCTGTGTAACCTTCGGAAAGGTCAAAGGTCAGCCGTTTAGGTGTGTTTTTTGTAATAATTCCTAAAGGCATTAAGCCAGGAGACTGATTTTTCCGTATGTGTATCAGGGACTAAGGCTGATCGAGGGTATTTTAATCTTTTTTCTACTGTCCTATAATATGAAGTTAACATCTTATAAGGTATATTGATGTACCCTCAGTGTTTGAATTTTGCAATGATTTCACTGTTTGAATGTGTTTTTCTATTTGTGTCTGTTTTTGTCCGCATTCAGCAGGGATACGGCTGTTTTCAGATTTTTTTCATTTTTCTACTGTCCCATAACATAAACCTCACAAATAAAGTTAACATCGTATAAGATATAGTTATATACCTTCAGTGTTTGATTTTGCAATGATTTCACTGTTTGGATGTGTTTTTCTATTTGTGTCTGTTTTTGTGCGCATTCAGCAGGGATACGGCTGTTTTCGTTTTTTTAATTTTTCTACTGTCCCATAACATAAACCTCACAAATAAAGTTAAAATCTTATAAGATATTCTTCGCTACCCTCAGTGTTTGATTTTGCAATGATTTCACTGTTTGGATGTGTTTTTCCTATTTGTCTCTGTTTTTTGTGCGCATTCAGCAGGGATACGGCTGTTTTCTGATTTTTTTCATTTTTCTTCTGTCCCATAACATAAACCTCACAAAGGGTGATTCTTTTGTTTATTCACTGCATTTTGTTGATTGATGATTGATTCATTTTTTTCACAACTGCCTAAAACCTTTGCACAGTACTGTGGACAGTAGAAAAAAATCCGAAAACAGCCTTATCTCGGCTGGATGCGCACACAAGCAGACACCAATAGAAAAAAACATCCCAACAGTGAAATCATTGCAAAATCCAACATATATCTTATATTATGTTAACTTCATTAGTGAGGTTTATATTATGGGACAGTAGAAAAAAGAAAAAAATCCGAAAACAGCCTAACCTCAGCTGAATACGTCCAGTGAAAGTAAAATCATAAACTACTGATAAAAAATAAGGATTTTATACTTCATCAAAAAATGTTACCCTATTGTTTGTTGCAAAAAGTGAACTTTGACCCTATATTCCTCCAAAACGTATACAGTAAAAGTACTCCATACTACTAGTATATGAAGTATAAGTGGTACTGAGTTCAGTGAAAGTGAAATCATACACTACTAATACAAATTATGGATTTTAAACTTCATCAAAAACGGATGATCACACAGGTCATACAAAACATCTAGCTTATGTTTGATTTGATGTAATTATTTTACATGTAATCACTATAATATGATAGGGTTAGGGTTAGTTTTGAAATTATTTAACCTTTTTCTTTTTCAGTACATTGTGACTGATGAGGTCGAGGTCTTCAGCGTCTGAGGCTGTGTCTTTGACAGTCAGGATGAATTGAGCCCCAAACAAAGTGAAACATTGTGTTTACCTGTAATTGCACCTGTGTAAACAAAACCAGACTTTTGTTTGAGTTCACGTAGAGGGCAAGTCTTTGAAGTCCCTCAAGATGCCTGTTGGTTTTTTTTACTCAAAGGAGTGAATGTGTGTATGAGCCTCTTTGTAGGTGTAGGTGCCTGTGTATCATGTCGATTTGAACTTGATGTGAGAACAAGAAGTGCCTGGAGTTGCACATACACACAGACACACAGACACAGACACACACACACACACACACACACACACATTTATTCCTAAACCCACATTCACACCATACTATGATATCCCTAAAATACACCCACATCATTTTAGCTTCAGATATTGATTGAACAGTGTGTTATATGATAATGAAAAATGTTGATATTCCCTGACAGTGGAAAATAACTTCACCTACACCAAATTTGAAGCAATTTGGTGTAAGATATCCTCAAAAAAAAATCCAAACGCACAAAGAATGCAGAGGATTAATCTGTAATGTTTTTATTACAAAAAAATCTTGGAAGCGAACATTTCTGCCATGCATGTATGGTGAAAGAAAAGGGGCAGTTTATTTCAACTACTACTGTAGCTTTAAGATAATTATCGACCATCATCACACTCCAACGCAACGTAGTTTCCCACCACAGCAGCAGCGGATTAATATCCAAAACGTGAACAGGTTAGTGTCTGCTCAGCAGGTGGATGAACATGTAATGGAGTTGCAGCATCAGTCGCTGACCAAGGAATTACTGGGGAAGTTGGTGGTAGAGGGAGGCTATTGACATGTCACAGGAAGATGCTCAAAAATGTAGAGGTAAGTGAAATTTTCCATTATTATAATGAGCTAAACAGCAGGCCATTGCTAAAATGTGTTCGTTAAATACAGTAACTACGTCTTTTCACTACATACATACACATGCATTTAAACACACACGCATTAATCGAAATATAGTTTATACTAATATATGCACATGTAAATGTTCCATGCTCTTTTTTTTCTTTTTTCGCTTTGCTGTTTCTTGCGAAAGTTTAGTGTTTAAATGCAGTCAGTATCCTATCTCTGAGATGGTGTTGTCTGCGACGTTACACGGGAGCCAGACTTTCTGTCTGAACAGTTCCACTGTGAGAACCGATGTCCTCTCACCCGGACCCGCAGCTGCAAAGCTCCCGTTTTCGCGGAACCGCTTGCTGTGTTTCGGCTGCGTCTTCGGTTGTGAGGACTGTGGGTCACATTGCTGATCTGTTCAGAGAGCTTCGCTGGTGCTGCTGCTGCACTGTCCTGTCTATTTAACAAGTAGGCTATACACTAAATCTATCCCTCTATTCTTAAAAATTAGGTCCACTCTGAATGTTGATACAGTGTGGGTGTTGTAATTATTATTTTTTTTTTATGACAGTCTTTTCCATTCTTACAACGCACAGTTAACGTGACTGGATTCTGCTTCATCCGGGGAAAGAGGTTGACCCTCAGGCTTTGGACACCTACAGTATTTAGTTGATGACAAACTGTTTCCTTAACCCTCAGGCTTCATTATGATTCATTTCCACTGTGTTAGTGCATATGGCACACTTTCTTGTAAGAAGGTCTCTTGGCAAATTGGAATTCAAATGAAAACATTTTATTAATAGATCAATAGAACACTGAACATTGTTTTCACCATACACTTGAGTATATGGCAGGAATGTTCACTCCCAAGAATTGTTGTCATAAAAGATTAATACTTTTGTCCTGCATCAGTCCTCCTCAAAACCACCAAATATTCAATCATTTCCATATTACAAATGTCCTCTTTTCAAATTAAGAGAGGAGGGAGTACATGTTTTAGCTGATGCTACACAAAACTAACAATGCTTCAAAGTTAATATTGTGGGTAATCTTTGACATATTCAAGACTGATTAAAAAAAAATCTCCCAGCCACCCAACATTTGTCATAATGTTGGGTCATTTGCTCATTTGTACTTGTCAGGAAGTCACTGCAGCTCTGACCTTGTAACCTAAATATGTTTCTGCTTCAAAATCACTTTGTTTCATACATGAGGCTAATGTCTGGCAGATTATACCAATCTTAGCCAATATGTTAAATCCTGATTCCCATCTTTTTTTTTTATGTATTTTGTAGCATTTTTTTATATAGTCCCAATATAATTCTAATTGTGGTTTCTTTGTATGCGTTGATTATGATGATCTGGATCACACTATTCACTTCTCAGGAGGGGTCCATCCTGATCTCTTTCATATAGTAGTCTCTAAGTTGCAGGAATCCACAGAATTCATGATTGATTATCTAAATCCTTTTTTTCTGTCATATTTTTGAAACTCTCAAGCTGTCCATCTTTCACCAAAACACACCATGCTGTGATTCCCTTGGTTGTCCACTGTTTAAATCCTATATCGTACCTAGTCGGTGTAAAATTGCTATCATATTCAATAAATTAGTGTCTTTCTGTATCTTATATTTTTTATTATGCTGAACCATATTTTGTATGTGAACATCGTGATTGTGTCTATTTGGTTTTGAATCTTCTTGTATGTTTCTTTATCCCCAATTATATTCTGTACTGGGTTTTCTCCAAACTCTTTTTCTATTTCATTTCACTGTGTCTGGTTTGCACCAACCTACAATATATCTCAATTGGGCCGCATGGTAGTATTCCTTTAATTTTGGAAGTCTCATCCCTCCTTCTTCTTTTGGCAGCTGGAGAGTTTCCAGTCTTATCGTGGGTCTTTTGCCACCCCAACTAAACTTTGATATCATTTTATTCCAGCTCATAAATTGGGGTTTGGGGGACCTCTACTGGTAGGGCTTGGAATAGGTATAAGGGTCAGGGTCAGCGAGTCGGCAGCACCCCGCTTTACTGTAGCTTTAGGCTGCAGCAGAGAGCCCCCCTTACAGCAACAACTTTGGCTCTTTCTCTCCCACTCCTGAATTCCCCGCCCCAGAGCCTGGTGATGATCATGAAACACCTTTTGTAGAGGTAGAGAAAAAGAAAAGAAAAGCTTGTTATAAAATAAATATATATAAATATATATATATATATATATATATTATAAAATCACGACAAACCCACACCATAACCCCCCAAACATTTATGACCTTCCCCAAAGTTTCATCTTGGAATGCCCATGGCATCCAATCAAATTCTTTTAGAGCCCAACAAATTAAATTCTTGTTGAAAACTGACTTTGACATATTATGTTGTCAAGAACTGAGACTGAACACAAGTAAAGAGTAAAGGTATCCAGCATGTGGAACAAAGGTCTAAGTGTAATTTCTATTGGCGAAAGTAAAGCTGATGGTGGGATCTTTTTTCTAAAACTGGTGATGTCACTATTATTCGTAAAACGAATGATTTCCTAATTTAATTCCTTGTAGATTGCTCATGTTGGATTGTTTTTACCGAGGAGAAAAAATACGAACGATACACGTGTACACCTCTCATGAGAGAACAAACATTTTTCAACTTTTTAAAAGACTTAAAGAACCGCTATTGGTCGGATACAAAATTATTTTATGTGGCGACTTTAACACTGTCATCGATGTAAACGACAGAGTGAGCTCTAAAGTCTTGAAACTCAGCTCTGATGGTAATCGCTTGACTCAATTCAATTCTTATGTAGACTAATTGTGATCTTAACAAGTCCTGGCAAATTAAAGTAGGCACAAGCACCATGACGTCCAATCTGAAGCAGCATCCTGCAATTTGTCTTCTTATGTCATCACTTTTTTTCAAAGGATGTATGTTACAGTATTTTAAATAAAATACACATAATGGAAATATATTGGTACAAAATCTGAAGGAATTTTTCATCATCTCCAGAAAAGAGCATATTTCGTATTTTAAATATGTATTTTTTTTAATACATGTATCAGAAATACTTCCCATCCCTGCTTAGAGACATTACGTGAAGGTTGAAAATTGTGTCGCTTTAAATTAAACCCATAACATGAGAATGTGCTTAAATTGAAGCACAATATATAATGATTATGTATAGAAAATGCACTCTGATTTTCGCAGTTGAAGCACAAGAATCTGGATCTTTACAAAACAAATCCGCAATTCCTATACTCCTATTCCAAATATGTTTGTGATTTAAACAGCATTTGTCTAGTGTAACATTAGTGATACTTTTGCAGTAGTATATTTATTGTGAGACACAATTATAAATTTTTCCCAAATCTGGCCATGCCTCATCCATCTCTTCCTCTCCCTTCTTGTCTTCCTCCTCAGCACATGGAGAAGATCTCCATGCTGGCTTTCCATCCAGTTAAGATGCACAGCTGCTATGAGAAGGTGGTGAACCTGAGCCTTGAGGGTCTGCAGCAACAGTTTGACGTGAGCAGCCCGTCAGTGTTTGTCCAAAGGGCCCAGATCCCCATGAGAGAGGTGAAACCTCAACTACTGACTAACCAGTCTAATATAGGTTATTGGTTAACTGGTTAACACAATGGGAAGTTTCTATGAGAGCTAATCATTTTATTGACACTCATTATATTTCTTGATCATTTTCCTACACTGTAGCTCCTGTTTGACTAGAGTTTGTCAAATAGTTGAATGATGAGGTTCTGACTGTGGCATTGATCAAGGACACAGTAGAACTAAAGGCGAACATCTTTTGGCGGTTTGATAACTCAGTGGACAGTTAAACAGTTAAACATGCCACAATACAGACTGTGGACCTGGGTGTAATACATTATCACATTATTTCATGGGATATTCCTATATGAGTCAGTTTGTCTGGTGTTACATGCATGTATGTCACAAAGTTAGGTACAAAACTACAAATTGTGTTTTACTAGATGTTTGAGCAGATCCTTCATCAGAGTCTCGAGTCTCAGGGTACAGAGGAGCTGTGTAAGATCATCCAGCACTGCCAGGACAGAGTCATTAAGGTAATACACAAAGAAAACAGGCTTGTGCATGAAATTATTGCATCACATCTACATTAATATCTAATAATATTACACCTGGCATACTCCAGCCCTGGGAGTGAAACTTTTGGTCTGGCCTTGTTTTAGAGTTAAGGAAAATTCAGGTTCAACTTTATCAATTTATTAATTTTTGAGCAAGAGTCCAGGATACCGGGCTATTGCCCAGCTTAAGCCCTTCTGTGCATCGTCCTCTGATATTTTCAAGCCTCAACTTGCCAGCTCCATGTTTATTTTTATTATATCAGAAAGTATGAGTGTGTGGATGAGCTAACTCATGCTTTTGAAGCATGATGATGGTCGCCACAGCGGTCGTCTTCCAGATAGAGATTAGATAGAAAATAAAAACTCCAAACTCAAGGAATAAACACTTGACTTTTGCGAGAACAGGTGAACGTCACATAGTGTACCCTGAGACATTATTGCTCTGGACCATAATCAAGTGGACTGATAAGAGATTACCGGCATCTTGGTTGATCTTAGTTCCTCTTCAGTAGAGCTGCATGTCCACAATGTAAATTTAATTTTACATTTAAATGCAGAGCTGTCAGTCCCACCGTGTGTGATTGACAGCTCTGCATTTCATGTTTGCAAAGTTGCAGTTATAGGTGGATTTGTAGTGGACAAGCTATCAGTATCCATCCCTTCTCTTATAACTATGGTTGTTTCTGGTTTCAAAAACTAACATGGTGTTGCCCAAAATACTAAACTCCAACATTTAAACAGGGGAGTCTACCCATCAGTGGCAACCCAAATAGTTGACACATCCCAACCTTATGAGAACCTGCCTCTCAAAATGGGTTATGGATTCATATTTTATCTCTGACAAATGGAATGTGAACTATGATGAGGAAGGCATGACAATATTATAGCTATATCATGACATGAGACAAGATATGATCTCAGAATTTTGATATTGTCATATCGTGATCGGGTATTTGTGATGAATTTTCCTGGTTTGAGAATTTTGGAGAAAATCAAGCTCAAAAGTCAAGATTTTGACAATTATTTTGCAACAATTTGTGACTTTGCACTGCCCTCTAGTGGCCTAATATGATTTCCCATGAAATATGTCACCTGCTTTGCATACTACAGCTCCTTATTTTTCCAGTGATCCCCTATATGTCCATATCTACTTTGGACTATAGGAGAAAGTCCATCTCAAATATGAATGCTGACTGAATTCTATTGCAACCATTCCTGAATTTGCACTTCTCCCTACTGGCCGAAACGTGCATTTTTTTAAGGTGGAATCGAAACTTAATGAAAATCGGAAGCGAATGCTGAAGGTGGCCCTACAGCATCATCATGTCATTGTTCCCAATAGAATGAGTGCGCGAGTTTTTGTTTTTTTATGTTAATATAATGTCAATGTATTAATGATATAAATATAATGATGGTGATGATAACAATAATAATATTAACAGCAATAATAATAATAATATTAATAATAATGATATGATTACAACAATAATGTGTGCTGTGAAAGCAACATTTGTTGAAAAAAACATTGTAGAAATATTTTTTTGAAGTTTGATTATGACAAATAACCATACAGTTAACTGAACAAATGAAATGTACATCTTATAAGATATACTTCTGTATTCTCAGTGTTTGATTTTGCAATGATTTCACTGTTTGGATGTGTTTTTCTATTGGTGTCTGTTTGTGTGCGCATTCAGCTGAGATAAGGCTGTTTCCGGATTTTTTTCATTTTTCTACTTTCCCATAACATTAACCTCACAAATGAAGTTAACATCTTAAAAGATTTAGTTATGTACCCTCAGTGTTTTATTTTGCAATGATTTCACTGTTTGGATGTGTTTTTCTATTGGTATCTGTTTGTGTGCGCATTCAGCTGAGATAAGGCTGTTTCCGGATTTTTTTCATTTTTCTACTTTCCCATAATATAAACCTCACAAAAGAAGTTCACATCTTAAAAGATTTAGTTCTGTACACTCACTGTTTGATTTTGCAATGATTTCACTGTTGGGATGTGTTTTTCTATAAGTGTCTGTTTGTGTGCGCATTCAGCTGAGATAAGGCTGTTTCCGGATTTTTTTCATTTTTCTACTTTCCCATAACATAAACCTCACAAATTAAGTTAACATCTTAAAAGATTTAGTTCTGTACCCTCAGTGTTTGATTTTGCAAAGATTTCACTGTTGGGATGTGTTTTTCTATTGGTGTCTGTTTGTGTGCGCATTCAGCTGAGATAAGGCTGTTTCCGGATTTTTTTCATTGTTCTACTTTCCCATAACATAAACCTCACAAATGAAGTTCACATCTTAAAAGATTTAGTTCTGTACACTCACTGTTTGATTTTGCAATGATTTCACTATTGGGATGTGTTTTTCTATAAGTGTCTGTTTGTGTGCGCATTCAGCTGAGATAAAGCTGTTTCCGGATTTTTTTTCATTTTTCTACTTTCCCATAACATAAACCTCACAAATGAAGTTATCTTAAAAGATTTAGTTCTGTACCCTCAGTGTTTGATTTTGCAATGATTTCACTGTTGGGATGTGTTTTTCTATTGGTGTCTGTTTGTGTGCGCATTCAGCTGAGATAAGGCTGTTTCCGGATTTTTTTCATTTTTCTACTTTCCCATAACATAAACCTCACAAATGAAGTTCACATCTTAAAAGATTTAGTTCTGTACCCTCAGTGTTTGATTTTGCAAAGATTTCACTGTTTGGATGTGTTTTTCTATGGATGTCTGTTTGTGTGCACATTCAGCTGAGATAAGGCTGTTTCCGGATTTTTTTCATTTTTCTACTTTCCCATAACATAAACCTCACAAATGAAGTTAACATCTTAAGAGATTTAGTTCTGTACCCTCAGTGTTTGATTTTGCAAAGATTTCACTGTTTGGATGTGTTTTTCTATTGGTGTCTGTTTGTGTGCGCATTCAGCTGAGATAAGGCTGTTTCCGGATTTTTTTAATTTTTCTGCTGTCCCATAACATAAACCTCACAAATGAAGTTAACATCTTAAAAGATTTACTATTGTACCCTCAGTGTTTGATTTTGCAAAGATTTCACTGTTTGGATGTGTTTTTCTATGGATGTCTGTTTGTGTGCACATTCAGCTGAGATAAGGCTGTTTCCGGATTTTTTTCATTTTTATACTTTCCCATAACATAAACCTCACAAATGAAGTTAACATCTTAAAAGATTTAGTTATGTACCCTCAGTGTTTGATTTTGCAATGATTTCACTGTTTGGATGTGTTTTTCTATTGGTGTCTGTTTGTGTGCGCATTCAGCTGAGATAAGGCTGTTTCCGGATTTGTTTCATTTTTCTACTTTCCCATAACATAAACCTCACAAATGAAGTTCACATCTTAAAAGATTTAGTCCTGTACCCTCAGTGTTTGATTTTGCAAAGATTTCACTGTTTGGATGTGTTTTTCTATGGATGTCTGTTTGTGTGCACATTCAGCTGAGATAAGGCTGTTTCCGGATTTTTTTCATTTTTATACTTTCCCATAACATTAACCTCACAAATGAAGTTAACATCTTAAGAGATTTAGTTCTGTACCCTCAGTGTTTGATTTTGCAAAGATTTCACTGTTTGGATGTGTTTTTCTATTGGTGTCTGTTTGTGTGCGCATTCAGCTGAGATAAGGCTGTTTCCGGATTTTTTTAATTTTTCTGCTGTCCCATAACATAAACCTCACAAATGAAGTTAACATCTAAAAAGATTTACTATTGTACCCTCAGTGTTTGATTTTGCAAAGATTTCACTGTTGGGATGTGTTTTTCTATTGGTGTCTGTTTGTGTGCGCATTCAGCTGAGATAAGGCTGTTTACGGATTTTTTTCATTTTTCTACTTTCCCATAACATAAACCTCACAAATGAAGTTAACATCTTAAAAGATTTAGTTATGTACCCTCAGTGTTTGATTTTGCAATGATTTCACTGTTTGGATGTGTTTTTCTATTGGTGTCTGTTTGTGTGCGCATTCAGCTGAGATAAGGCTGTTTCCGGATTTTTTTCATTTTTCTACTTTCCCATAACATAAACCTCACAAATGAAGTTCACATCTTAAAAGATTTAGTTCTGTACCCTCAGTGTTTGATTTTGCAAAGATTTCACTGTTTGGATATGTTTTTCTATGGATGTCTGTTTGTGTGCACATTCAGCTGAGATAAGGCTGTTTCCGGATTTTTTTCATTTTTATACTTTCCCATAACATAAACCTCACAAATGAAGTTCACATCTTAAGAGATTTAGTTCTGTACCCTCAGTGTTTGATTTTGCAAAGATTTCACTGTTTGGATGTGTTTTTCTATTGGTGTCTGTTTGTGTGCGCATTCAGCTGAGATAAGGCTGTTTCCGGATTTTTTTCATTTTTCTGCTGTCCCATAACATAAACCTCACAAATGAAGTTAACATCTTAAAAGATTTAGTTCTGTACCCTCAGTGTTTGATTTTGCAAAGATTTCACTGTTTGGATGTGTTTTTCTATGGATGTCTGTTTGTGTGCACATTCAGCTGAGATAAGGCTGTTTCCGGATTTTTTTCATTTTTATACTTTCCCATAACATAAACCTCACAAATGAAGTTAACATCTTAAAAGATTTAGTTATGTACCCTCAGTGTTTGATTTTGCAATGATTTCACTGTTTGGATGTGTTTTTCTATTGGTGTCTGTTTGTGTGCGCATTCAGCTGAGATAAGGCTGTTTCCGGATTTGTTTCATTTTTCTACTTTCCCATAACATAAACCTCACAAATGAAGTTCACATCTTAAAAGATTTAGTTCTGTACCCTCAGTGTTTGATTTTGCAAAGATTTCACTGTTTGGATGTGTTTTTCTATGGATGTCTGTTTGTGTGCACATTCAGCTGAGATAAGGCTGTTTCCGGATTTTTTTCATTTTTATACTTTCCCATAACATAAACCTCACAAATGAAGTTAACATCTTAAGTGATTTAGTTCTGTACCCTCAGTGTTTGATTTTGCAAAGATTTCACTGTTTGGATGTGTTTTTCTATTGGTGTCTGTTTGTGTGCGCATTCAGCTGAGATAAGGCTGTTTCCGGATTTTTTTCATTTTTCTGCTGTCCCATAACATAAACCTCACAAATGAAGTTAACATCTAAAAAGATTTAGTTATGTACCCTCAGTGTTTGATTTTGCAATGATTTCACTGTTTGGATGTGTTTTTCTATTGGTGTCTGTTTGTGTGCGCATTCAGCTGAGATAAGGCTGTGACCGGATTTTTTTTATTTTTCTACTGTCCCATAACATAAACCTCACAAATGAAGTTAACATCTTAAAAGATTTAGTTCTGTACCCTCAGTGTTTGATTTTGCAAAGATTTCACTGTTGGGATGTGTTTTTCTATTGGTGTCTGTTTGTGTGCGCATTCAGCTGAGATAAGGCTGTTTCCGGATTTTTTTTATTTTTCTGCTGTCCCATAACATAAACCTCACAAATGAAGTTAACATCTAACAAGATTTACTATTGTACCCTCAGTGTTTGATTTTGCAAAGATTTCACTGTTGGGATGTGTTTTTCTATTGGTGTCTGTTTGTGTGCGCATTCAGCTGAGATAAGGCTGTTTCCGGATTTTTTTCATTTTTCTACTTTCCCATAACATAAACCTCACAAATGAAGTTAACATCTTAAAAGATTTAGTTCTGTACCCTCAGTGTTTGATTTTGCAATGATTTCACTGTTTGGATGTGTTTTTCTATTGGTGTCTGTTTGTGTGCGCATTCAGCTGAGATAAGGCTGTGACCGGATTTTTTTTATTTTTCTACTGTCCCATAACATAAACCTCACAAATGAAGTTAACATCTTAAAAGATTTAGTTCTGTACCCTCAGTGTTTGATTTTGCAAAGATTTCACTGTTGGGATGTGTTTTTCTATTGGTGTCTGTTTGTGTGCGCATTCAGCTGAGATAAGGCTGTTTCCGGATTTTTTTTATTTTTCTGCTGTCCCATAACATAAACCTCACAAATGAAGTTAACATCTAACAAGATTTACTATTGTACCCTCAGTGTTTGATTTTGCAAAGATTTCACGGTTAGGATGTGTTTTTCTATTGGTGTCTGTTTGTGTGCGCATTCAGCTGAGATAAGGCTGTTTCCGGATTTTTTTCATTTTTCTACTTTCCCATAACATAAACCTCACAAATGAAGTTAACATCTTAAAAGATTTAGTTCTGTACCCTCAGTGTTTGATTTTGCAATTATTTCACTGTTTGGATGTGTTTTTCTATTGGTGTCTGTTTGTGTGCGCATTCAGCTGAGATAAGGCTGTTTCCGGATTTTTTTCATTTTTATACTTTCCCATAACATAAACCTCACAAATGAAGTTAACATCTTAAAAGATTTAGTTCTGTACCCTCAGTGTTTGATTTTGCAATTATTTCACTGTTTGGATGTGTTTTTCTATTGGTGTCTGTTTGTGTGCGCATTCAGCTGAGATAAGGCTGTTTCCGGATTTTTTTCATTTTTATACTTTCCCATAACATAAACCTCACAAATGAAGTTAACATCTTAAGAGATTTAGTTCTGTACCCTCAGTGTTTGATTTTGCAAAGATTTCACTGTTTGGATGTGTTTTTCTATTGGTGTCTGTTTGTGTGCGCATTCAGCTGAGATAAGGCTGTTTCCGGATTTTTTTAATTTTTCTGCTGTCCCATAACATAAACCTCACAAATGAAGTTAACATCTAAAAAGATTTAGTTCTGTACCCTCAGTGTTTGATTTTGCAAAGATTTCACTGTTGGGATGTGTTTTTCTATTGGTGTCTGTTTGTGTGCGCATTCAGCTGAGATAAGGCTGTTTCCGGATTTTTTTCATTTTTCTACTTTCCCATAACATAAACCTCACAAATGAAGTTAACATCTTAAAAGATTTAGTTCTGTACCCTCAGTGTTTGATTTTGCAATTATTTCACTGTTTGGATGTGTTTTTCTATTGGTGTCTGTTTGTGTGCGCATTCAGCTGAGATAAGGCTGTTTCCGGATTTTTTTCATTTTTATACTTTCCCATAACATAAACCTCACAAATGAAGTTAACATCTTAAAAGATTTAGTTCTGTACCCTCAGTGTTTGATTTTGCAATTATTTCACTGTTTGGATGTGTTTTTCTATTGGTGTCTGTTTGTGTGCGCATTCAGCTGAGATAAGGCTGTTTCCGGATTTTTTTCATTTTTCTACTTTCCCATAACATAAACCTCACAAATGAAGTTAACATCTTAAAAGATTTAGTTCTGTACCCTCAGTGTTTGATTTTGCAATGATTTCACTGTTTGGATGTGTTTTTCTATTGGTGTCTGTTTGTGTGCGCATTCAGCTGAGATAAGGCTGTGACCGGATTTTTTTTATTTTTCTACTGTCCCATAACATAAACCTCACAAATGAAGTTAACATCTTAAAAGATTTAGTTCTGTACCCTCAGTGTTTGATTTTGCAAAGATTTCACTGTTGGGATGTGTTTTTCTATTGGTGTCTGTTTGTGTGCGCATTCAGCTGAGATAAGGCTGTTTCCGGATTTTTTTTATTTTTCTGCTGTCCCATAACATAAACCTCACAAATGAAGTTAACATCTAACAAGATTTACTATTGTACCCTCAGTGTTTGATTTTGCAAAGATTTCACGGTTAGGATGTGTTTTTCTATTGGTGTCTGTTTGTGTGCGCATTCAGCTGAGATAAGGCTGTTTCCGGATTTTTTTCATTTTTCTACTTTCCCATAACATAAACCTCACAAATGAAGTTAACATCTTAAAAGATTTAGTTCTGTACCCTCAGTGTTTGATTTTGCAATTATTTCACTGTTTGGATGTGTTTTTCTATTGGTGTCTGTTTGTGTGCGCATTCAGCTGAGATAAGGCTGTTTCCGGATTTTTTTCATTTTTATACTTTCCCATAACATAAACCTCACAAATGAAGTTAACATCTTAAAAGATTTAGTTCTGTACCCTCAGTGTTTGATTTTGCAATTATTTCACTGTTTGGATGTGTTTTTCTATTGGTGTCTGTTTGTGTGCGCATTCAGCTGAGATAAGGCTGTTTCCGGATTTTTTTCATTTTTATACTTTCCCATAACATAAACCTCACAAATGAAGTTAACATCTTAAGAGATTTAGTTCTGTACCCTCAGTGTTTGATTTTGCAAAGATTTCACTGTTTGGATGTGTTTTTCTATTGGTGTCTGTTTGTGTGCGCATTCAGCTGAGATAAGGCTGTTTCCGGATTTTTTTAATTTTTCTGCTGTCCCATAACATAAACCTCACAAATGAAGTTAACATCTAAAAAGATTTAGTTCTGTACCCTCAGTGTTTGATTTTGCAAAGATTTCACTGTTGGGATGTGTTTTTCTATTGGTGTCTGTTTGTGTGCGCATTCAGCTGAGATAAGGCTGTTTCCGGATTTTTTTCATTTTTCTACTTTCCCATAACATAAACCTCACAAATGAAGTTAACATCTTAAAAGATTTAGTTCTGTACCCTCAGTGTTTGATTTTGCAATTATTTCACTGTTTGGATGTGTTTTTCTATTGGTGTCTGTTTGTGTGCGCATTCAGCTGAGATAAGGCTGTTTCCGGATTTTTTTCATTTTTATACTTTCCCATAACATAAACCTCACAAATGAAGTTAACATCTTAAAAGATTTAGTTCTGTACCCTCAGTGTTTGATTTTGCAATTATTTCACTGTTTGGATGTGTTTTTCTATTGGTGTCTGTTTGTGTGCGCATTCAGCTGAGATAAGGCTGTTTCCGGATTTTTTTCATTTTTATACTTTCCCATAACATAAACCTCACAAATGAAGTTAACATCTTAAGAGATTTAGTTCTGTACCCTCAGTGTTTGATTTTGCAAAGATTTCACTGTTTGGATGTGTTTTTCTATTGGTGTCTGTTTGTGTGCGCATTCAGCTGAGATAAGGCTGTTTCCGGATTTTTTTAATTTTTCTGCTGTCCCATAACATAAACCTCACAAATGAAGTTAACATCTAAAAAGATTTAGTTCTGTACCCTCAGTGTTTGATTTTGCAAAGATTTCACTGTTGGGATGTGTTTTTCTATTGGTGTCTGTTTGTGTGCGCATTCAGCTGAGATAAGGCTGTTTACGGATTTTTTTCATTTTTCTACTTTCCCATAACATAAACCTCACAAATGAAGTTAACATCTTAAAAGATTTAGTTATGTACCCTCAGTGTTTGATTTTGCAATGATTTCACTGTTTGGATGTGTTTTTCTATTGGTGTCTGTTTGTGTGCGCATTCAGCTGAGATAAGGCTGTTACCGGATTTTTTTTATTTTTCTACTGTCCCATAACATAAACCTCACAAATGAAGTTAACATCTTAAAAGATTTAGTTCTGTACCCTCAGTGTTTGATTTTGCAAAGATTTCACTGTTTGGATGTGTTTTTCTATGGATGTCTGTTTGTGTGCACATTCAGCTGAGATAAGGCTGTTTCCGGATTTTTTTCATTTTTATACTTTCCCATAACATAAACCTCACAAATGAAGTTAACATCTTAAAAGATTTAGTTATGTACCCTCAGTGTTTGATTTTGCAATGATTTCACTGTTTGGATGTGTTTTTCTATTGGTGTCTGTTTGTGTGCGCATTCAGCTGAGATAAGGCTGTTTCCGGATTTGTTTCATTTTTCTACTTTCCCATAACATAAACCTCACAAATGAAATTCACATCTTAAAAGATTTAGTTCTGTACCCTCAGTGTTTGATTTTGCAAAGATTTCACTGTTTGGATGTGTTTTTCTATGGATGTCTGTTTGTGTGCACATTCAGCTGAGATAAGGCTGTTTCCGGATTTTTTTCATTTTTATACTTTCCCATAACATAAACCTCACAAATGAAGTTAACATCTTAAGTGATTTAGTTCTGTACCCTCAGTGTTTGATTTTGCAAAGATTTCACTGTTTGGATGTGTTTTTCTATTGGTGTCTGTTTGTGTGCGCATTCAGCTGAGATAAGGCTGTTTCCGGATTTTTTTAATTTTTCTGCTGTCCCATAACATAAACCTCACAAATGAAGTTAACATCTAAAAAGATTTACTATTGTACCCTCAGTGTTTGATTTTGCAAAGATTTCACTGTTGGGATGTGTTTTTCTATTGGTGTCTGTTTGTGTGCGCATTCAGCTGAGATAAGGCTGTTTACGGATTTTTTTCATTTTTCTACTTTCCCATAACATAAACCTCACAAATGAAGTTAACATCTTAAAAGATTTAGTTATGTACCCTCAGTGTTTGATTTTGCAATGATTTCACTGTTTGGATGTGTTTTTCTATTGGTGTCTGTTTGTGTGCGCATTCAGCTGAGATAAGGCTGTGACCGGATTTTTTTTATTTTTCTACTGTCCCATAACATAAACCTCACAAATGAAGTTAACATCTTAAAAGATTTAGTTCTGTACCCTCAGTGTTTGATTTTGCAAAGATTTCACTGTTGGGATGTGTTTTTCTATTGGTGTCTGTTTGTGTGCGCATTCAGCTGAGATAAGGCTGTTTCCGGATTTTTTTAATTTTTCTGCTGTCCCATAACATAAACCTCACAAATGAAGTTAACATCTTAAAAGATATAGTTCTGTACACTCACTGTTTGATTTTGCAAAGATTTCACTGTTTGGATCTGTTTTTCTATTGGTGTCTGTTTGTGTGCGCATACAGCTGAGATAAGGCTGTTTCTGGATTTTTTTCATTTTTCTACTTTTCCCATAACATTAACCTCACAAATGAAGTTAACATCTTAAATAATTTAGTTCTGTACCCTCAGTGTTTAATTTTGCCAAGATTTCACTGTTTGGATGTGTTTTTCTATTGGTGTCTGTTTGTGTGCACATTCAGCTGAGATAAGGCTGTTTCCGGATTTTTTGAATTTTTCTGCTGTCCCATAACATAAACCTCACAAATGAAGTTAACACCTTAAAAGATTTAGTTCTGTACACTCACTGTTTGATTTTGCAATGATTTCACTGTTTGGATGTGTTTTTCTATTGGTGTCTGTTTGTGTGCGCATACAGCTGAGATAAGGCTGTTTCCGGATTTTTTAAATTTTTCTGCTGTCCCATAACATAAACCCCACAAATGAAGTAAACATCTTAAAAGATTTAGTTCTGTACACTCACTGTTTGATTTTGCAATGATTTCACTGTTTGGATGTATTTTTCTATTGGTGTCTGTTTGTGTGCGCATACAGCTGAGATAAGAATGTTTCCGGATTTTTTTTACTTTTCTGCTGTCCCATAACATAAACCTCACAAATAAAGTTAACATCTTATAAGATATACTAATGTACCCTCGTCGTTCCGCTCGTCTTGGGACCCCAAACGACATATGAAATATTCACACTCCTGCGACCTGTAGAAATGTAGTTCCTCCAAAACTTCCACTCTGGCCAAAGAGTCTAAGACTGTATAGAGTCTGACATGACCTGATTTTCAGTTTTTGGACACAGGACTTTGGGCTTTTTTCCCCCTGGCCAAAAAAAACTGCCAAAAACACAGTCTGTAAAATTCAAACGTAAGAAAGGTGGGAAACTGTCTTTTCTTCAATAATTCCTAAAGGCAATGAGCCCAGATGCTGATTTCTCCGTATGTGTATCAGGGACTCCTGGCTGATCCAGGGTGCCGAGTTTCAGACCCGTGCAACCTTTGGAAAGGTCAAAGGTCAGCCGCTGTGGTGTGTTTTTTGTAATAATTCCTAAAGGCATTAAGCCAGGAGTCTGATTTTTCCGTATGTGTATCAAGGACTAAGGCTAATCCAGGGTGCCGAGTTTCAGACCCGTGCAACCTTTGGAAAGGTCAAAGGTCAGCCGCTGTGGTGTGTTTTTTGTAATAATTCCTAAAGGCAATGAGCCCGGATGCTGATTTCTCCGTATGTGTATCAGGGACTCCTGGCTGATCCAGGGTGCCGAGTTTCAGACCCGTGCAACCTTTGGAAAGGTCAAAGGTCAGCCGCTGTGGTGTGTTTTTTGTAATAATTCCTAAAGGCATTGAGCCAGGAGTCTGATTTTTCCGTGTGTGTATCAGGGCCTAAGGCTGATCCAGGGTGCCGAGTTTCAGACCTGTGTAACCTTCGGAAAGGTCAATGGTCAGCCGTTTAGGTGTGTTTTTTGTAATAATTCCTAATGGCATTAAGCCAGGAGTCTGATTTTTCCTTATGTGTATCAGGGACTAAGGCTGATCTAGGGTGCCGAGTTTCAGACCTGTGCAACCTTAGGAAAGGTCAAAGATCAGCCGTTCAGGTGTGTTTTTTGTAATAATTCCTAAAGGCATTAAGCCAGGAGTCTGAGTTTTTCCTTATGCGTATCAGGGACTAAGGCTGATCTAGGGTGCCGAGTTTCAGACCTGTGCAACCTTAGGAAAGGTCAAAGGTCAGCCGTTCGGGTGTGTTTTTTGTAATAATTCCTAAAGGCATTAAGCCAGAAGTCTGATTTTTCCGTATGTGTATCAGGGACTAAGGCTGATCGAGAGTATTTTAATCTTTTTTCTACTGTCCTATAATATGAAGTTAACATCTTATAAGGTTTATTGATGTACCCTCAGTGTTTGAATTTATAATGATTTCACTGTTTGGATGTGTTTTTCTATTTGTGTCTGTTTTTGTGCGCATTCAGCAGGGATACGGCTGTTTTCGGATTTTTTTCATTTTTCTACTGTCCCATAACATAAACCTCACAAATAAAGTTAAAATCTTATAAGATATAGTTATATACCTTCAGTGTTTGATTTTGCAATGATTTCACTGTTTGGATGTGTTTTTCTATTTGTCTCTGTTTTTGTGTGCATTCAGCAGGGATACGGCTGTTTTCTGATTTTTTTCATTTTTTTATTGTCCCATAACATAAACCTCACAAATAAAGTTAACATCTTATAAGATATAGTTATATACCTTCAGTTTTTGCCCTGCGATGGACTGGCGAACTGTCCAGGGTGTACCCCGCCTATCGCCCGATGTAGCTGAGATTGGCACAGCACCCCCCGCGACCCTCTGGCAGAGGATAAAGCAGTAGATGATGACTGACTGACTGACTGACTGACCTTCAGTGTTTGATTTTGCAATGATTTCACTGTTTGAATGTGTTTTTCTATTTTTGTCTGTTTTTGTGCGCATTCAGCTGGAATACGACTGTTTTCTGATTTTTTTTAATTTTTCTACTTTCCCATAACATAAACCTCACAAATAAAGTTAACATCTTATAAGATATTCTTCGGTACCCTCAGTGTTTGATTTTGCAATGATTTCACTGTTTGGATGTGTTTTTCTATTTGTGTCTGTTTTTGTGCGCATTCAGCTGGAATACAACTCTTTTCTGATTTTTTTTCATTTTCTACTGTCCCATAACATAAACCTCACAAATAAAGTTAACATCTTATAAGATATACTAATGTACCCTCGTCGTTCCGCTCGTCTTGGGACCCCAAACGACATATGAAATATTCACACTCCTGCGACCTGTAGAAATGTAGTTCCTCCAAAACTTCCACTCTGGCCAAAGAGTCTAAGACTGTACAGAGTCTGACATGACCTGATTTTCAGTTTTTGGACACAGGACTTTGGGCTTTTTTCCCCCTGGCCAAAAAAAACTGCCAAAAACACAGTCTGTAAAATTCAAACGTAAGAAAGGTGGGAAACTGTCTTTTCTTCAATAATTCCTAAAGGCAATGAGCCCGGATGCTGATTTCTCCGTATGTGTATCAGGGACTCCTGGCTGATCCAGGGTGCCGAGTTTCATACCCGTGCAACCTTTGGAAAGGTCAAAGGTCAGCCGTTGTGGTGTGTTTTTTGTAATAATTCCTAAAGGCATTAAGCCAGGAGTCTGATTTTTCCGTATGTGTATCAGGGACTAAGGCTAATCCAGGGTGCCGAGTTTCAGACCCGTGCAACCTTTGGAAAGGTCAAAGGTCAGCCGTTCGGGTGTGTTTTTTGTAATAATTCCTAAAGGCATTGAGCCAGGAGTCTGATTTTTCCGTATGTGTATCAGGGACTAAGGCTAATCTAGGGTGCCGAGTTTCAGACCTGTGTAACCTTCGGAAAGGTCAAAGGTCAGCCGATTAGGTGTGTTTTTTGTAATAATTCCTAAAGGCATTAAGCCAGGAGTCTGATTTTTCCGTATGTGTATCAGGGACTAAGGCTGATCGAGGGTATTTTAATCTTTTTTCTACTGTCCTATAATATGAAGTTAACATCTTATAAGGTATATTGATGTACCCTCAGTGTTTGAATTTATAATGATTTCACTGTTTGGATGTGTTTTTCTATTTGTCCTTGTTTTATGTGCATTCAGCAGGGATACGGCTGTTTTCTGATTTTTTTCATTTTTTTTATTGTCCCATAACATAAACCTCACAAATAAAGTTAACATCTCATAAGATATAGTTATATACCTTCAGTGTTTGATTTTGCAATGATTTCAGTGTTTGAATGTGTTTTTCTATTTGTCTCTGTTTTTGTGTGCATTCAGCAGGGATACGGCTGTTTTCTGATTTTTTTCATTTTTTTATTGTCCCGTAACATAAACCCCACAAATAAAGTTAACATCTCATAAGAAATAGTTATATACCTTCAGTGTTTGATTTTGCAATGATTTCACTGTTTGAATGTGTTTTTCTCTTTTTGTCTGTTTTTGTGCGCATTCAGCTGGAATACGACTGTTTTCTGATTTTTTTTTCCATTTTTCTACTGTCCCATAACATAAACCTCACAAATAAAGTTAACATCTTATAAGATATAGTTACATACCTTCAGTGTTTGATTTTGCAATGATTTCACTGTTTGAATGTGTTTTTCTATTTTTGTCTGTTTTTGTGCGCATTCAGCTGGAATACGACTGTTTTCTGATTTTTTTTAATTTTTCTACTTTCCCATAACATAAACCTCACAAATAAAGTTAACATCTTATAAGATATTCTTCGGTCCCCTCAGTGTTTGATTTTGCAATGATTTCACTGTTTGGATGTGTTTTTCTATTTGTGTCTGTTTTTGTGCGCATTCAGCTGGAATACGACTCTTTTCTGATTTTTTTTCATTTTCTACTGTCCCATAACATAAACCTCACAAATAAAGTTAACATCTTATAAGATATACTAATGTACCCTCGTCGTTCCGCTCGTCTTGGGACCCCAAACGACATATGAAATATTCACACTCCTGCGACCTGTAGAAATGTAGTTCCTCCAAAACTTCCACTCTGGCCAAAGAGTCTAAGACTGTATAGAGTCTGACATGACCTGATTTTCAGTTTTTGGACACAGGACTTTGGGCTTTTTTCCCCCTGGCCAAAAAAAACTGCCAAAAACACAGTCTGTAAAATTCAAACGTAAGAAAGGTGGGAAACTGTCTTTTCTTCAATAATTCCTAAAGGCAATGAGCCCGGATGCTGATTTCTCCGTATGTGTATCAGGGACTCCTGGCTGATCCAGGGTGCCGATTTTCAGACCCGTGCAACCTTTGGAAAGGTCAAAGGTCAGCCACTGTGGTGTGTTTTTTGTAATAATTCCTAAAGGCATTGAGTCAGGAGTCTGATTTTTCCGTATGTGTATCAGGGACTAAAGCTTATCCCGGTTGCCGAGTTTCAGACCTGTGCAACTTTCGTAAAAGGTCAATGGTCAGCCGTTCGGGTGTGTTTTTTGTAATAATTCCTAAAGGCATTAAGCCAGGAGTCTGATTTTTCCGTATGTGTATCAAGGACTAAGGCTAATCCAGGGTGCCGAGTTTCAGACCTGTGCAACTTTCGTAAAAGGTCAATGGTCAGCCGTTCGGGTGTGTTTTTTGTAATAATTCCTAAAGGCATTAAGCCAGGAGTCTGATTTTTCCGTATGTGTATCAGGGACTAAGGCCGATCGAGGGTATTTTAATCTTTTTTCTACTGTCCTATAATATGAAGTTAACATCTTATAAGGTATATTGATGTACCCTCAGTGTTTGAATTTATAATGATTTCACTGTTTGGATGTGTTTTTCTATTTGTCTCTGTTTTTGTGTGCATTCAGCAGGGATACGGCTGTTTTCTGATTTTTTTCATTTTTTTATTGTCCCATAACATAAACCTCACAAATAAAGTTAACATCTCATAAGATATAGTTATATACCTTCAGTGTTTGATTTTGCAATGATTTCACTGTTTGGATGTGTTTTTCTATTTGTCTCTGTTTTTGTGTGCATTCAGCAGGGATAAGGCTGTTTTCTGATTTTTTTCATTTTTTTATTGTCCCATAACATAAACCTCACAAATAAAGTTAACATCTGATAAGATATAGTTATATACCTTCAGTGTTGGATTTTGCAATGATTTCACTGTTTGAATGTGTTTTTCTCTTTTTGTCTGTTTTTGTGCGCATTAAGCTGGAATACAACTGTTTTCTGATTTCTTCTCATTTTTCTACTGTCCCATAACATAAACCTCACAAATAAAGTTAACATCTTATAAGATATAGTTATATACCTTCAGTTTTTGCCCTGCGATGGACTGGCGAACTGTCCAGGGTGTACCCCGCCTATCGCCCGATGTAGCTGAGATTGGCACAGCACCCCCCGCGACCCTCTGGCAGAGGATTAAAGCAGTAGATGATGACTGACTGACTGACTGACTGACCTTCAGTGTTTGATTTTGCAATGATTTCACTGTTTGAATGTGTTTTTCTATTTTTGTCTGTTTTTGTGCGCATTCAGCTGGAATACGACTGTTTTCTGATTTTTTTTAATTTTTCTACTTTCCCATAACATAAACCTCACAAATAAAGTTAACATCTTATAAGATATTCTTCGGTACCCTCAGTGTTTGATTTTGCAATGATTTCACTGTTTGGATGTGTTTTTCTATTTGTGTCTGTTTTTGTGCGCATTCAGCTGGAATACGACTCTTTTCTGATTTTTTTTCATTTTCTACTGTCCCATAACATAAACCTCACAAATAAAGTTAACATCTTATAAGATATACTAATGTACCCTCGTCGTTCTGCTCGTCTTGGGACCCCAAACGACATCTGAAATATTCACACTCCTGCGACCTGTAGAAATGTAGTTCCTCCAAAACTTCCACTCTGGCCAAAGAGTCTAAGACTGTACAGAGTCTGACATGACCTGATTTTCAGTTTTTGGACACAGGACTTTGGGCTTTTTTCCCCCTGGCCAAAAAAAACTGCCAAAAACACAGTCTGTAAAATTCAAACGTAAGAAAGGTGGGAAACTGTCTTTTCTTCAATAATTCCTAAAGGCAATGAGCCCGGATGCTGATTTCTCCGTATGTGTATCAGGGACTCCTGGCTGATCCAGGGTGCCGAGTTTCATACCCGTGCAACCTTTGGAAAGGTCAAAGGTCAGCCGTTGTGGTGTGTTTTTTGTAATAATTCCTAAAGGCATTAAGCCAGGAGTCTGATTTTTCCGTATGTGTATCAGGGACTATGGCTAATCCAGGGTGCCGAGTTTCAGACCCGTGCAACCTTTGGAAAGGTCAAAGGTCAGCCGTTCGGGTGTGTTTTTTGTAATAATTCCTAAAGGCATTGAGCCAGGAGTCTGATTTTTCCGTATGTGTATCAGGGACTAAGGCTAATCTAGGGTGCCGAGTTTCAGACCTGTGTAACCTTCGGAAAGGTCAAAGGTCAGCCGATTAGGTGTGTTTTTTGTAATAATTCCTAAAGGCATTAAGCCAGGAGTCTGATTTTTCCGTATGTGTATCAGGGACTAAGGCTGATCGAGGGTATTTTAATCTTTTTTCTACTGTCCTATAATATGAAGTTAACATCTTATAAGGTATATTGATGTACCCTCAGTGTTTGAATTTATAATGATTTCACTGTTTGGATGTGTTTTTCTATTTGTCCTTGTTTTTGTGTGCATTCAGCAGGGATACGGCTGTTTTCTGATTTTTTTCATTTTTTTTATTGTCCCATAACATAAACCTCACAAATAAAGTTAACATCTCATAAGATATAGTTATATACCTTCAGTGTTTGATTTTGCAATGATTTCACTGTTTGAATGTGTTTTTCTCTTTTTGTCTGTTTTTGTGCGCATTCAGCTGGAATACGACTGTTTTCTGATTTTTTTTTCCATTTTTCTACTGTCCCATAACATAAACCTCACAAATAAAGTTAACATCTTAGAAGATATAGTTACATACCTTCAGTGTTTGATTTTGCAATGATTTCACTGTTTGAATGTGTTTTTCTATTTTTGTCTGTTTTTGTGCGCATTCAGCTGGAATACGACTGTTTTCTGATTTTTTTTAATTTTTCTACTTTCCCATAACATAAACCTCACAAATAAAGTTAACATCTTATAAGATATTCTTCGGTCCCCTCAGTGTTTGATTTTGCAATGATTTCACTGTTTGGATGTGTTTTTCTATTTGTGTCTGTTTTTGTGCGCATTCAGCTGGAATACGACTCTTTTCTGATTTTTTTTCATTTTCTACTGTCCCATAACATAAACCTCACAAATAAAGTTAACATCTTATAAGATATACTAATGTACCCTCGTCGTTCCGCTCGTCTTGGGACCCCAAACGACATATGAAATATTCACACTCCTGCGATCTGTAGAAATGTAGTTCCTCCAAAACTTCCACTCTGGCCAAAGAGTCTAAGACTGTATAGAGTCTGACATGACCTGATTTTCAGTTTTTGGACACAGGACTTTGGGCTTTTTTCCCCCTGGCCAAAAGAAACTGCCAAAAACACAGTCTGTAAAATTCAAACGTAAGAAAGGTGGGAAACTGTCTTTTCTTCAATAATTCCTAAAGGCAATGAGCCCGGATGCTGATTTCTCCGTATGTGTATCAGGGACTCCTGGCTGATCCAGGGTGCCGATTTTCAGACCCGTGCAACCTTTGGAAAGGTCAAAGGTCAGCCACTGTGGTGTGTTTTTTGTAATAATTCCTAAAGGCATTGAGTCAGGAGTCTGATTTTTCCGTATGTGTATCAGGGACTAAAGCTTATCCCGGTTGCCGAGTTTCAGACCTGTGCAACTTTCGTAAAAGGTCAATGGTCAGCCGTTTGGGTGTGTTTTTTGTAATAATTCCTAAAGGCATTAAGCCAGGAGTCTGATTTTTCCGTATGTGTATCAAGGACTAAGGCTAATCCAGGGTGCCGAGTTTCAGACCTGTGCAACTTTCGTAAAAGGTCAATGGTCAGCCGTTCGGGTGTGTTTTTTGTAATAATTCCTAAAGGCATTAAGCCAGGAGTCTGATTTTTCCGTATGTGTATCAGGGACTAAGGCCGATCGAGGGTATTTTAATCTTTTTTCTACTGTCCTATAATATGAAGTTAACATCTTATAAGGTATATTGATGTACCCTCAGTGTTTGAATTTATAATGATTTCACTGTTTGGATGTGTTTTTCTATTTGTCTCTGTTTTTGTGTGCATTCAGCAGGGATACGGCTGTTTTCTGATTTTTTTCATTTTTTTATTGTCCCATAACATAAACCTCACAAATAAAGTTAACATCTCATAAGATATAGTTATATACCTTCAGTGTTTGATTTTGCAATGATTTCACTGTTTGGATGTGTTTTTCTATTTGTCTCTGTTTTTGTGTGCATTCAGCAGGGATAAGGCTGTTTTCTGATTTTTTTCATTTTTTTATTGTCCCATAACATAAACCTCACAAATAAAGTTAACATCTGATAAGATATAGTTATATACCTTCAGTGTTGGATTTTGCAATGATTTCACTGTTTGAATGTGTTTTTCTCTTTTTGTCTGTTTTTGTGCGCATTCAACTGGAATACAACTGTTTTCTGATTTCTTCTCATTTTTCTACTGTCCCATAACATAAACCTCACAAATAAAGTTAACATCTTATAAGATATAGTTATATACCTTCAGTTTTTGCCCTGCGATGGACTGGCGAACTGTCCAGGGTGTACCCCGCCTATCGCCCGATGTAGCTGAGATTGGCACAGCACCCCCCGCGACCCTCTGGCAGAGGATAAAGCAGTAGATGATGACTGACTGACTGACTGACTGACCTTCAGTGTTTGATTTTGCAATGATTTCACTGTTTGAATGTGTTTTTCTATTTTTGTCTGTTTTTGTGCGCATTCAGCTGGAATACGACTGTTTTCTGATTTTTTTTAATTTTTCTACTTTCCCATAACATAAACCTCACAAATAAAGTTAACATCTTATAAGATATTCTTCGGTCCCCTCAGTGTTTGATTTTGCAATGATTTCACTGTTTGGATGTGTTTTTCTATTTGTGTCTGTTTTTGTGCGCATTCAGCTGGAATACGACTCTTTTCTGATTTTTTTTCATTTTCTACTGTCCCATAACATAAACCTCACAAATAAAGTTAACATCTTATAAGATATACTAATGTACCCTCGTCGTTCCGCTCGTCTTGGGACCCCAAACGACATATGAAATATTCACACTCCTGCGACCTGTAGAAATGTAGTTCCTCCAAAACTTCCACTCTGGCTAAAGAGTCTAAGACTGTACAGAGTCTGACATGACCTGATTTTCAGTTTTTGGACACAGGACTTTGGGCTTTTTTCCCCCTGGCCAAAAAAAACTGCCAAAAACACAGTCTGTAAAATTCAAACGTAAGAAAGGTGGGAAACTGTCTTTTCTTCAATAATTCCTAAAGGCAATGAGCCCGGATGCTGATTTCTCCGTATGTGTATCAGGGACTCCTGGCTGATCCAGGGTGCCGAGTTTCATACCCGTGCAACCTTTGGAAAGGTCAAAGGTCAGCCGTTGTGGTGTGTTTTTTGTAATAATTCCTAAAGGCATTAAGCCAGGAGTCTGATTTTTCCGTATGTGTATCAGGGACTAAGGCTAATCCAGGGTGCCGAGTTTCAGGGCCGTGCAACCTTTGGAAAGGTCAAAGGTCAGCCGTTCGGGTGTGTTTTTTGTAATAATTCCTAAAGGCATTGAGCCAGGAGTCTGATTTTTCCGTATGTGTATCAGGGACTAAGGCTAATCTAGGGTGCCGAGTTTCAGACCTGTGTAACCTTCGGAAAGGTCAAAGGTCAGCCGATTAGGTGTGTTTTTTGTAATAATTCCTAAAGGCATTAAGCCAGGAGTCTGATTTTTCCGTATGTGTATCAGGGACTAAGGCTGATCGAGGGTATTTTAATCTTTTTTCTACTGTCCTATAATATGAAGTTAACATCTTATAAGGTATATTGATGTACCCTCAGTGTTTGAATTTATAATGATTTCACTGTTTGGATGTGTTTTTCTATTTGTCCTTGTTTTTGTGTGCATTCAGCAGGGATACGGCTGTTTTCTGATTTTTTTCATTTTTTTTATTGTCCCATAACATAAACCTCACAAATAAAGTTAACATCTCATAAGATATAGTTATATACCTTCAGTGTTTGATTTTGCAATGATTTCACTGTTTGAATGTGTTTTTCTATTTGTCTCTGTTTTTGTGTGCATTCAGCAGGGATACGGCTGTTTTCTGATTTTTTTCATTTTTTTATTGTCCCGTAACATAAACCCCACAAATAAAGTTAACATCTCATAAGATATAGTTATATACCTTCAGTGTTTGATTTTGCAATGATTTCACTGTTTGAATGTGTTTTTCTCTTTTTGTCTGTTTTTGTGCGCATTCAGCTGGAATACGACTGTTTTCTGATTTTTTTTTCCATTTTTCTACTGTCCCATAACATAAACCTCACAAATAAAGTTAACATCTTATAAGATATAGTTACATACCTTCAGTGTTTGATTTTGCAATGATTTCACTGTTTGAATGTGTTTTTCTATTTTTGTCTGTTTTTGTGCGCATTCAGCTGGAATACGACTGTTTTCTGATTTTTTTTAATTTTTCTACTTTCCCATAACATAAACCTCACAAATAAAGTTAACATCTTATAAGATATTCTTCGGTCCCCTCAGTGTTTGATTTTGCAATGATTTCACTGTTTGGATGTGTTTTTCTATTTGTGTCTGTTTTTGTGCGCATTCAGCTGGAATACGACTCTTTTCTGATTTTTTTTCATTTTCTACTGTCCCATAACATAAACCTCACAAATAAAGTTAACATCTTATAAGATATACTAATGTACCCTCGTCGTTCCGCTCGTCTTGGGACCCCAAACGACATATGAAATATTCACACTCCTGCGACCTGTAGAAATGTAGTTCCTCCAAAACTTCCACTCTGGCCAAAGAGTCTAAGACTGTATAGAGTCTGACATGACCTGATTTTCAGTTTTTGGACACAGGACTTTGGGCTTTTTTCCCCCTGGCCAAAAAAAACTGCCAAAAACACAGTCTGTAAAATTCAAACGTAAGAAAGGTGGGAAACTGTCTTTTCTTCAATAATTCCTAAAGGCAATGAGCCCGGATGCTGATTTCTCCGTATGTGTATCAGGGACTCCTGGCTGATCCAGGGTGCCGATTTTCAGACCCGTGCAACCTTTGGAAAGGTCAAAGGTCAGCCACTGTGGTGTGTTTTTTGTAAAAATTCCTAAAGGCATTGAGTCAGGAGTCTGATTTTTCCGTATGTGTATCAGGGACTAAAGCTTATCCCGGTTGCCGAGTTTCAGACCTGTGCAACTTTCGTAAAAGGTCAATGGTCAGCCGTTCGGGTGTGTTTTTTGTAATAATTCCTAAAGGCATTAAGCCAGGAGTCTGATTTTTCCGTATGTGTATCAGGGACTAAGGCTAATCCAGGGTGCCGAGTTTCAGACCTGTGCAACTTTCGTAAAAGGTCAATGGTCAGCCGTTCGGGTGTGTTTTTTGTAATAATTCCTAAAGGCATTAAGCCAGGAGTCTGATTTTTCCGTATGTGTATCAGGGACTAAGGCTAATCTAGGGTGCCGAGTTTCAGACCTGTGTAACCTTCGGAAAGGTCAAAGGTCAGCCGTTTAGGTGTGTTTTTTGTAATAATTCCTAAAGGCATTAAGCCAGGAGTCTGATTTTTCCGTATGTGTATCAGGGACTAAGGCCGATCGAGGGTATTTTAATCTTTTTTCTACTGTCCTATAATATGAAGTTAACATCTTATAAGGTATATTGATGTACCCTCAGTGTTTGAATTTATAATGATTTCACTGTTTGGATGTGTTTTTCTATTTGTCTCTGTTTTTGTGTGCATTCAGCAGGGATACGGCTGTTTTCTGATTTTTTTCATTTTTTTATTGTCCCATAACATAAACCTCACAAATAAAGTTAACATCTCATAAGATATAGTTATATACCTTCAGTGTTTGATTTTGCAATGATTTCACTGTTTGGATGTGTTTTTCTATTTGTCTCTGTTTTTGTGTGCATTCAGCAGGGATAAGGCTGTTTTCTGATTTTTTTCATTTTTTTATTGTCCCATAACATAAACCTCACAAATAAAGTTAACATCTGATAAGATATAGTTATATACCTTCAGTGTTGGATTTTGCAATGATTTCACTGTTTGAATGTGTTTTTCTCTTTTTGTCTGTTTTTGTGCGCATTCAACTGGAATACAACTGTTTTCTGATTTCTTCTCATTTTTCTACTGTCCCATAACATAAACCTCACAAATAAAGTTAACATCTTATAAGATATAGTTATATACCTTCAGTTTTTGCCCTGCGATGGACTGGCGAACTGTCCAGGGTGTACCCCGCCTATCGCCCGATGTAGCTGAGATTGGCACAGCACCCCCCGCGACCCTCTGGCAGAGGATAAAGCAGTAGATGATGACTGACTGACTGACTGACTGACCTTCAGTGTTTGATTTTGCAATGATTTCACTGTTTGAATGTGTTTTTCTATTTTTGTCTGTTTTTGTGCGCATTCAGCTGGAATACGACTGTTTTCTGATTTTTTTTAATTTTTCTACTTTCCCATAACATAAACCTCACAAATAAAGTTAACATCTTATAAGATATTCTTCGGTCCCCTCAGTGTTTGATTTTGCAATGATTTCACTGTTTGGATGTGTTTTTCTATTTGTGTCTGTTTTTGTGCGCATTCAGCTGGAATACGACTCTTTTCTGATTTTTTTTCATTTTCTACTGTCCCATAACATAAACCTCACAAATAAAGTTAACATCTTATAAGATATACTAATGTACCCTCGTCGTTCCGCTCGTCTTGGGACCCCAAACGACATATGAAATATTCACACTCCTGCGACCTGTAGAAATGTAGTTCCTCCAAAACTTCCACTCTGGCCAAAGAGTCTAAGACTGTATAGAGTCTGACATGACCTGATTTTCAGTTTTTGGACACAGGACTTTGGGCTTTTTTCCCCCTGGCCAAAAAAAACTGCCAAAAACACAGTCTGTAAAATTCAAACGTAAGAAAGGTGGGAAACTGTCTTTTCTTCAATAATTCCTAAAGGCAATGAGCCCGGATGCTGATTTCTCCGTATGTGTATCAGGGACTAAAGCTTATCCCGGTTGCCGAGTTTCAGACCTGTGCAACTTTCGTAAAAGGTCAATGGTCAGCCGTTCGGGTGTGTTTTTTGTAATAATTCCTAAAGGCATTAAGCCAGGAGTCTGATTTTTCCGTATGTGTATCAGGGACTAAGGCTAATCCAGGGTGCCGAGTTTCAGACCTGTGCAACTTTCGTAAAAGGTCAATGGTCAGCCGTTCGGGTGTGTTTTTTGTAATAATTCCTAAAGGCATTAAGCCAGGAGTCTGATTTTTCCGTATGTGTATCAGGGACTAAGGCCGATCGAGGGTATTTTAATCTTTTTTCTACTGTCCTATAATATGAAGTTAACATCTTATAAGGTATATTGATGTACCCTCAGTGTTTGAATTTATAATGATTTCACTGTTTGGATGTGTTTTTCTATTTGTCTCTGTTTTTGTGTGCATTCAGCAGGGATACGGCTGTTTTCTGATTTTTTTCATTTTTTTATTGTCCCATAACATAAACCTCACAAATAAAGTTAACATCTCATAAGATATAGTTATATACCTTCAGTGTTTGATTTTGCAATGATTTCCCTGTTTGGATGTGTTTTTCTATTTGTCTCTGTTTTTGTGTGCATTCAGCAGGGATAAGGCTGTTTTCTGATTTTTTTCATTTTTTTATTGTCCCATAACATAAACCTCACAAATAAAGTTAACATCTGATAAGATATAGTTATATACCTTCAGTGTTGGATTTTGCAATGATTTCACTGTTTGAATGTGTTTTTCTCTTTTTGTCTGTTTTTGTGCGCATTCAGCTGGAATACAACTGTTTTCTGATTTCTTCTCATTTTTCTACTGTCCCATAACATAAACCTCACAAATAAAGTTAACATCTTATAAGATATAGTTATATACCTTCAGTTTTTGCCCTGCGATGGACTGGCGAACTGTCCAGGGTGTACCCCGCCTATCGCCCGATGTAGCTGAGATTGGCACAGCACCCCCCGCGACCCTCTGGCAGAGGATAAAGCGGTAGATGATGACTGACTGACTGACTGACTGACCTTCAGTGTTTGATTTTGCAATGATTTCACTGTTTGAATGTGTTTTTCTATTTTTGTCTGTTTTTGTGCGCATTCAGCTGGAATACGACTGTTTTCTGATTTTTTTTAATTTTTCTACTTTCCCATAACATAAACCTCACAAATAAAGTTAACATCTCATAAGATATAGTTATATACCTTCAGTGTTTGATTTTGCAATGATTTCACTGTTTGGATGTGTTTTTCTATTTGTCTCTGTTTTTGTGTGCATTCAGCAGGGATAAGGCTGTTTTCTGATTTTTTTCATTTTTTTATTGTCCCATAACATAAACCTCACAAATAAAGTTAACATCTGATAAGATATAGTTATATACCTTCAGTGTTGGATTTTGCAATGATTTCACTGTTTGAATGTGTTTTTCTCTTTTTGTCTGTTTTTGTGCGCATTCAGCTGGAATACGACTCTTTTCTGATTTTTTTTCATTTTCTACTGTCCCATAACATAAACCTCACAAATAAAGTTAACATCTTATAAGATATACTAATGTACCCTCGTCGTTCCGCTCGTCTTGGGACCCCAAACGACATATGAAATATTCACACTCCTGCGACCTGTAGAAATGTAGTTCCTCCAAAACTTCCACTCTGGCCAAAGAGTCTAAGACTGTACAGAGTCTGACATGACCTGATTTTCAGTTTTTGGACACAGGACTTTGGGCTTTTTTCCCCCTGGCCAAAAAAAACTGCCAAAAACACAGTCTGTAAAATTCAAACGTAAGAAAGGTGGGAAACTGTCTTTTCTTCAATAATTCCTAAAGGCAATGAGCCCGGATGCTGATTTCTCCGTATGTGTATCAGGGACCCCTGGCTGATCCAGGGTGCCGAGTTTCATACCCGTGCAACCTTTGGAAAGGTCAAAGGTCAGCCGTTCGGGTGTGTTTTTTGTAATAATTCCTAAAGGCATTGAGCCAGGAGTCTGATTTTTCCGTATGTGTATCAGGGACTAAGGCTAATCTAGGGTGCCGAGTTTCAGACCTGTGTAACCTTCGGAAAGGTCAAAGGTCAGCCGATTAGGTGTGTTTTTTGTAATAATTCCTAAAGGCATTAAGCCAGGAGTCTGATTTTTCCGTATGTGTATCAGGGACTAAGGCTGATCGAGGGTATTTTAATCTTTTTTCTACTGTCCTATAATATGAAGTTAACATCTTATAAGGTATATTGATGTACCCTCAGTGTTTGAATTTATAATGATTTCACTGTTTGGATGTGTTTTTCTATTTGTCCTTGTTTTTGTGTGCATTCAGCAGGGATACGGCTGTTTTCTGATTTTTTTCATTTTTTTTATTGTCCCATAACATAAACCTCACAAATAAAGTTAACATCTCATAAGATATAGTTATATACCTTCAGTGTTTGATTTTGCAATGATTTCACTGTTTGAATGTGTTTTTCTATTTGTCTCTGTTTTTGTGTGCATTCAGCAGGGATACGGCTGTTTTCTGATTTTTTTCATTTTTTTATTGTCCCGTAACATAAACCCCACAAATAAAGTTAACATCTCATAAGATATAGTTATATACCTTCAGTGTTTGATTTTGCAATGATTTCACTGTTTGAATGTGTTTTTCTCTTTTTGTCTGTTTTTGTGCGCATTCAGCTGGAATACGACTGTTTTCTGATTTTTTTTTCCATTTTTCTACTGTCCCATAACATAAACCTCACAAATAAAGTTAACATCTTATAAGATATAGTTACATACCTTCAGTGTTTGATTTTGCAATGATTTCACTGTTTGAATGTGTTTTTCTATTTTTGTCTGTTTTTGTGCGCATTCAGCTGGAATACGACTGTTTTCTGATTTTTTTTAATTTTTCTACTTTCCCATAACATAAACCTCACAAATAAAGTTAACATCTTATAAGATATTCTTCGGTCCCCTCAGTGTTTGATTTTGCAATGATTTCACTGTTTGGATGTGTTTTTCTATTTGTGTCTGTTTTTGTGCGCATTCAGCTGGAATACGACTCTTTTCTGATTTTTTTTCATTTTCTACTGTCCCATAACATAAACCTCACAAATAAAGTTAACATCTTATAAGATATACTAATGTACCCTCGTCGTTCCGCTCGTCTTGGGACCCCAAACGACATATGAAATATTCACACTCCTGCGACCTGTAGAAATGTAGTTCCTCCAAAACTTCCACTCTGGCCAAAGAGTCTAAGACTGTATAGAGTCTGACATGACCTGATTTTCAGTTTTTGGACACAGGACTTTGGGCTTTTTTCCCCCTGGCCAAAAAAAACTGCCAAAAACACAGTCTGTAAAATTCAAACGTAAGAAAGGTGGGAAACTGTCTTTTCTTCAATAATTCCTAAAGGCAATGAGCCCGGATGCTGATTTCTCCGTATGTGTATCAGGGACTCCTGGCTGATCCAGGGTGCCGATTTTCAGACCCGTGCAACCTTTGGAAAGGTCAAAGGTCAGCCACTGTGGTGTGTTTTTTGTAATAATTCCTAAAGGCATTGAGTCAGGAGTCTGATTTTTCCGTATGTGTATCAGGGACTAAAGCTTATCCCGGTTGCCGAGTTTCAGACCTGTGCAACTTTCGTAAAAGGTCAATGGTCAGCCGTTCGGGTGTGTTTTTTGTAATAATTCCTAAAGGCATTAAGCCAGGAGTCTGATTTTTCCGTATGTGTATCAAGGACTAAGGCTAATCCAGGGTGCCGAGTTTCAGACCTGTGCAACTTTCGTAAAAGGTCAAAGGTCAGCCGATTAGGTGTGTTTTTTGTAATAATTCCTAAAGGCATTAAGCCAGGAGTCTGATTTTTCCGTATGTGTATCAGGGACTAAGGCTGATCGAGGGTATTTTAATCTTTTTTCTACTGTCCTATAATATGAAGTTAACATCTTATAAGGTATATTGATGTACCCTCAGTGTTTGAATTTATAATGATTTCACTGTTTGGATGTGTTTTTCTATTTGTCCTTGTTTTTGTGTGCATTCAGCAGGGATACGGCTGTTTTCTGATTTTTTTCATTTTTTTTATTGTCCCATAACATAAACCTCACAAATAAAGTTAACATCTCATAAGATATAGTTATATACCTTCAGTGTTTGATTTTGCAATGATTTCACTGTTTGAATGTGTTTTTCTCTTTTTGTCTGTTTTTGTGCGCATTCAGCTGGAATACGACTGTTTTCTGATTTTTTTTTCCATTTTTCTACTGTCCCATAACATAAACCTCACAAATAAAGTTAACATCTTATAAGATATAGTTACATACCTTCAGTGTTTGATTTTGCAATGATTTCACTGTTTGAATGTGTTTTTCTATTTTTGTCTGTTTTTGTGCGCATTCAGCTGGAATACGACTGTTTTCTGATTTTTTTTAATTTTTCTACTTTCCCATAACATAAACCTCACAAATAAAGTTAACATCTTATAAGATATTCTTCGGTCCCCTCAGTGTTTGATTTTGCAATGATTTCACTGTTTGGATGTGTTTTTCTATTTGTGTCTGTTTTTGTGCGCATTCAGCTGGAATACGACTCTTTTCTGATTTTTTTTCATTTTCTACTGTCCCATAACATAAACCTCACAAATAAAGTTAACATCTTATAAGATATACTAATGTACCCTCGTCGTTCCGCTCGTCTTGGGACCCCAAACGACATATGAAATATTCACACTCCTGCGACCTGTAGAAATGTAGTTCCTCCAAAACTTCCACTCTGGCCAAAGAGTCTAAGACTGTATAGAGTCTGACATGACCTGATTTTCAGTTTTTGGACACAGGACTTTGGGCTTTTTTCCCCCTGGCCAAAAAAAACTGCCAAAAACACAGTCTGTAAAATTCAAACGTAAGAAAGGTGGGAAACTGTCTTTTCTTCAATAATTCCTAAAGGCAATGAGCCCGGATGCTGATTTCTCCGTATGTGTATCAGGGACTCCTGGCTGATCCAGGGTGCCGATTTTCAGACCCGTGCAACCTTTGGAAAGGTCAAAGGTCAGCCACTGTGGTGTGTTTTTTGTAATAATTCCTAAAGGCATTGAGTCAGGAGTCTGATTTTTCCGTATGTGTATCAGGGACTAAAGCTTATCCCGGTTGCCGAGTTTCAGACCTGTGCAACTTTCGTAAAAGGTCAATGGTCAGCCGTTCGGGTGTGTTTTTTGTAATAATTCCTAAAGGCATTAAGCCAGGAGTCTGATTTTTCCGTATGTGTATCAAGGACTAAGGCTAATCCAGGGTGCCGAGTTTCAGACCTGTGCAACTTTCGTAAAAGGTCAATGGTCAGCCGTTCGGGTGTGTTTTTTGTAATAATTCCTAAAGGCATTAAGCCAGGAGTCTGATTTTTCCGTATGTGTATCAGGGACTAAGGCCGATCGAGGGTATTTTAATCTTTTTTCTACTGTCCTATAATATGAAGTTAACATCTTATAAGGTATATTGATGTACCCTCAGTGTTTGAATTTATAATGATTTCACTGTTTGGATGTGTTTTTCTATTTGTCTCTGTTTTTGTGTGCATTCAGCAGGGATACGGCTGTTTTCTGATTTTTTTCATTTTTTTATTGTCCCATAACATAAACCTCACAAATAAAGTTAACATCTCATAAGATATAGTTATATACCTTCAGTGTTTGATTTTGCAATGATTTCACTGTTTGGATGTGTTTTTCTATTTGTCTCTGTTTTTGTGTGCATTCAGCAGGGATAAGGCTGTTTTCTGATTTTTTTCATTTTTTTATTGTCCCATAACATAAACCTCACAAATAAAGTTAACATCTGATAAGATATAGTTTTATACCTTCAGTGTTGGATTTTGCAATGATTTCACTGTTTGAATGTGTTTTTCTCTTTTTGTCTGTTTTTGTGCGCATTCAACTGGAATACAACTGTTTTCTGATTTCTTCTCATTTTTCTACTGTCCCATAACATAAACCTCACAAATAAAGTTAACATCTTATAAGATATAGTTATATACCTTCAGTTTTTGCCCTGCGATGGACTGGCGAACTGTCCAGGGTGTACCCCGCCTATCGCCCGATGTAGCTGAGATTGGCACAGCACCCCCCGCGACCCTCTGGCAGAGGATAAAGCAGTAGATGATGACTGACTGACTGACTGACTGACCTTCAGTGTTTGATTTTGCAATGATTTCACTGTTTGAATGTGTTTTTCTATTTTTGTCTGTTTTTGTGCGCATTCAGCTGGAATACGACTGTTTTCTGATTTTTTTTAATTTTTCTACTTTCCCATAACATAAACCTCACAAATAAAGTTAACATCTTATAAGATATTCTTCGGTACCCTCAGTGTTTGATTTTGCAATGATTTCACTGTTTGGATGTGTTTTTCTATTTGTGTCTGTTTTTGTGCGCATTCAGCTGGAATACGACTCTTTTCTGATTTTTTTTCATTTTCTACTGTCCCATAACATAAACCTCACAAATAAAGTTAACATCTTATAAGATATACTAATGTACCCTCGTCGTTCCGCTCGTCTTGGGACCCCAAACGACATATGAAATATTCACACTCCTGCGACCTGTAGAAATGTAGTTCCTCCAAAACTTCCACTCTGGCCAAAGAGTCTAAGACTGTACAGAGTCTGACATGACCTGATTTTCAGTTTTTGGACACAGGACTTTGGGCTTTTTTCCCCCTGGCCAAAAAAAACTGCCAAAAACACAGTCTGTAAAATTCAAACGTAAGAAAGGTGGGAAACTGTCTTTTCTTCAATAATTCCTAAAGGCAATGAGCCCGGATGCTGATTTCTCCGTATGTGTATCAGGGACTCCTGGCTGATCCAGGGTGCCGAGTTTCATACCCGTGCAACCTTTGGAAAGGTCAAAGGTCAGCCGTTGTGGTGTGTTTTTTGTAATAATTCCTAAAGGCATTAAGCCAGGAGTCTGATTTTTCCGTATGTGTATCAGGGACTAAGGCTAATCCAGGGTGCCGAGTTTCAGGCCCGTGCAACCTTTGGAAAGGTCAAAGGTCAGCCGTTCGGGTGTGTTTTTTGTAATAATTCCTAAAGGCATTGAGCCAGGAGTCTGATTTTTCCGTATGTGTATCAGGGACTAAGGCTAATCTAGGGTGCCGAGTTTCAGACCTGTGTAACCTTCGGAAAGGTCAAACGTCAGCCGATTAGGTGTGTTTTTTGTAATAATTCCTAAAGGCATTAAGCCAGGAGTCTGATTTTTCCGTATGTGTATCAGGGACTAAGGCTGATCGAGGGTATTTTAATCTTTTTTCTACTGTCCTATAATATGAAGTTAACATCTTATAAGGTATATTGATGTACCCTCAGTGTTTGAATTTATAATGATTTCACTGTTTGGATGTGTTTTTCTATTTGTCCTTGTTTTTGTGTGCATTCAGCTGGAATACGACTGTTTTCTGATTTTTTTTTCCATTTTTCTACTGTCCCATAACATAAACCTCACAAATAAAGTTAACATCTTATAAGATATAGTTACATACCTTCAGTGTTTGATTTTGCAATGATTTCACTGTTAGAATGTGTTTTTCTATTTTTGTCTGTTTTTGTGCGCATTCAGCTGGAATACGACTGTTTTCTGATTTTTTTTAATTTTTCTACTTTCCCATAACATAAACCTCACAAATAAAGTTAACATCTTATAAGATATTCTTCGGTCCCCTCAGTGTTTGATTTTGCAATGATTTCACTGTTTGGATGTGTTTTTCTATTTGTGTCTGTTTTTGTGCGCATTCAGCTGGAATACGACTCTTTTCTGATTTTTTTTCATTTTCTACTGTCCCATAACATAAACCTCACAAATAAAGTTAACATCTTATAAGATATACTAATGTACCCTCGTCGTTCCGCTCGTCTTGGGACCCCAAACGACATATGAAATATTCACACTCCTGCGACCTGTAGAAATGTAGTTCCTCCAAAACTTCCACTCTGGCCAAAGAGTCTAAGACTGTATAGAGTCTGACATGACCTGATTTTCAGTTTTTGGACACAGGACTTTGGGCTTTTTTCCCCCTGGCCAAAAAAAACTGCCAAAAACACAGTCTGTAAAATTCAAACGTAAGAAAGGTGGGAAACTGTCTTTTCTTCAATAATTCCTAAAGGCAATGAGCCCGGATGCTGATTTCTCCGTATGTGTATCAGGGACTCCTGGCTGATCCAGGGTGCCGATTTTCAGACCCGTGCAACCTTTGGAAAGGTCAAAGGTCAGCCGTTGTGGTGTGTTTTTTGTAATAATTCCTAAAGGCATTAAGCCAGGAGTCTGATTTTTCCGTATGTGTATCAGGGACTAAGGCTAATCCAGGGTGCCGAGTTTCAGACCCGTGCAACCTTTGGAAAGGTCAAAGGTCAGCCGTTCGGGTGTGTTTTGTAATAATTCCTAAAGGCATTGAGCCAGGAGTCTGATTTTTCCGTATGTGTATCAGGGACTAAGGCTAATCTAGGGTGCCGAGTTTCAGACCTGTGTAACCTTCGGAAAGGTCAAAGGTCAGCCGATTAGGTGTGTTTTTTGTAATAATTCCTAAAGGCATTAAGCAAGGAGTCTGATTTTTCCGTATGTGTATCAGGGACTAAGGCTGATCGAGGGTATTTTAATCTTTTTTCTACTGTCCTATAATATGAAGTTAACATCTTATAAGGTATATTGATGTACCCTCAGTGTTTGAATTTATAATGATTTCACTGTTTGGATGTGTTTTTCTATTTGTCCTTGTTTTTGTGTGCATTCAGCAGGGATACGGCTGTTTTCTGATTTTTTTCATTTTTTTTATTGTCCCATAACATAAACCTCACAAATAAAGTTAACATCTCATAAGATATAGTTATATACCTTCAGTGTTTGATTTCGCAATGATTTCACTGTTTGAATGTGTTTTTCTATTTGTCTCTGTTTTTGTGTGCATTCAGCAGGGATACGGCTGTTTTCTGATTTTTTTCATTTTTTTATTGTCCCGTAACATAAACCCCACAAATAAAGTTAACATCTCATAAGATATAGTTATATACCTTCAGTGTTTGATTTTGCAATGATTTCACTGTTTGAATGTGTTTTTCTCTTTTTGTCTGTTTTTGTGCGCATTCAGCTGGAATACGACTGTTTTCTGATTTTTTTTTCCATTTTTCTACTGTCCCATAACATAAACCTCACAAATAAAGTTAACATCTTATAAGATATAGTTACATACCTTCAGTGTTTGATTTTGCAATGATTTCACTGTTTGAATGTGTTTTTCTATTTTTGTCTGTTTTTGTGCGCATTCAGCTGGAATACGACTGTTTTCTGATTTTTTTTAATTTTTCTACTTTCCCATAACATAAACCTCACAAATAAAGTTAACATCTTATAAGATATTCTTCGGTCCCCTCAGTGTTTGATTTTGCAATGATTTCACTGTTTGGATGTGTTTTTCTATTTGTGTCTGTTTTTGTGCGCATTCAGCTGGAATACGACTCTTTTCTGATTTTTTTTCATTTTCTACTGTCCCATAACATAAACCTCACAAATAAAGTTAACATCTTATAAGATATACTAATGTACCCTCGTCGTTCCGCTCGTCTTGGGACCCCAAACGACATATGAAATATTCACACTCCTGCGACCTGTAGAAATGTAGTTCCTCCAAAACTTCCACTCTGGCCAAAGAGTCTAAGACTGTATAGAGTCTGACATGACCTGATTTTCAGTTTTTGGACACAGGACTTTGGGCTTTTTTCCCCCTGGCCAAAAAAAACTGCCAAAAACACAGTCTGTAAAATTCAAACGTAAGAAAGGTGGGAAACTGTCTTTTCTTCAATAATTCCTAAAGGCAATGAGCCCGGATGCTGATTTCTCCGTATGTGTATCAGGGACTCCTGGCTGATCCAGGGTGCCGATTTTCAGACCCGTGCAACCTTTGGAAAGGTCAAAGGTCAGCCACTGTGGTGTGTTTTTTGTAATAATTCCTAAAGGCATTGAGTCAGGAGTCTGATTTTTCCATATGTGTATCAGGGACTAAAGCTTATCCCGGTTGCCGAGTTTCAGACCTGTGCAACTTTCGTAAAAGGTCAATGGTCAGCCGTTCGGGTGTGTTTTTTGTAATAATTCCTAAAGGCATTAAGCCAGGAGTCTGATTTTTCCGTATGTGTATCAGGGACTAAGGCTAATCCAGGGTGCCGAGTTTCAGACCTGTGCAACTTTCGTAAAAGGTCAATGGTCAGCCGTTCGGGTGTGTTTTTTGTAATAATTCCTAAAGGCATTAAGCCAGGAGTCTGATTTTTCCGTATGTGTATCAGGGACTAAGGCCGATCGAGGGTATTTTAATCTTTTTTCTACTGTCCTATAATATGAAGTTAACATCTTATAAGGTATATTGATGTACCCTCAGTGTTTGAATTTATAATGATTTCACTGTTTGGATGTGTTTTTCTATTTGTCTCTGTTTTTGTGTGCATTCAGCAGGGATACGGCTGTTTTCTGATTTTTTTCATTTTTTTATTGTCCCATAACATAAACCTCACAAATAAAGTTAACATCTCATAAGATATAGTTATATACCTTCAGTGTTTGATTTTGCAATGATTTCACTGTTTGGATGTGTTTTTCTATTTGTCTCTGTTTTTGTGTGCATTCAGCAGGGATAAGGCTGTTTTCTGATTTTTTTCATTTTTTTATTGTCCCATAACATAAACCTCACAAATAAAGTTAACATCTGATAAGATATAGTTATATACCTTCAGTGTTGGATTTTGCAATGATTTCACTGTTTGCATGTGTTTTTCTCTTTTTGTCTGTTTTTGTGCGCATTCAGCTGGAATACAACTGTTTTCTGATTTCTTCTCATTTTTCTACTGTCCCATAACATAAACCTCACAAATAAAGTTAACATCTTATAAGATATAGTTATATACCTTCAGTTTTTGCCCTGCGATGGACTGGCGAACTGTCCAGTGTGTACCCCGCCTATCGCCCGATGTAGCTGAGATTGGCACAGCACCCCCCGTGACCCTCTGGCAGAGGATAAAGCGGTAGATGATGACTGACTGACTGACTGACTGACCTTCAGTGTTTGATTTTGCAATGATTTCACTGTTTGAATGTGTTTTTCTATTTTTGTCTGTTTTTGTGCGCATTCAGCTGGAATACGACTGTTTTCTGATTTTTTTTAATTTTTCTACTTTCCCATAACATAAACCTCACAAATAAAGTTAACATCTTATAAGATATTCTTCGGTACCCTCAGTGTTTGATTTTGCAATGATTTCACTGTTTGGATGTGTTTTTCTATTTGTGTCTGTTTTTGTGCGCATTCAGCTGGAATACGACTCTTTTCTGATTTTTTTTCATTTTCTACTGTCCCATAACATAAACCTCACAAATAAAGTTAACATCTTATAAGATATACTAATGTACCCTCGTCGTTCCACTCGTCTTGGCACCCCAAACGACATATGAAATATTCACACTCCTGCGACCTGTAGAAATGTAGTTCCTCCAAAACTTCCACTCTGGCCAAAGAGTCTAAGACTGTACAGAGTCTGACATGACCTGATTTTCAGTTTTTGGACACAGGACTTTGGGCTTTTTTCCCCCTGGCCAAAAAAAACTGCCAAAAACACAGTCTGTAAAATTCAAACGTAAGAAAGGTGGGAAACTGTCTTTTCTTCAATAATTCCTAAAGGCAATGAGCCCGGATGCTGATTTCTCCGTATGTGTATCAGAGACTCCTGGCTGATCCAGGGTGCCGAGTTTCATACCCGTGCAACCTTTGGAAAGGTCAAAGGTCAGCCGTTGTGGTGTGTTTTTTGTAATAATTCCTAAAGGCATTAAGCCAGGAGTCTGATTTTTCCGTATGTGTATCAGGGACTAAGGCTAATCCAGGGTGCCGAGTTTCAGACCCGTGCAACCTTTGGAAAGGTCAAAGGTCAGCCGTTCGGGTGTGTTTTTTGTAATAATTCCTAAAGGCATTGAGCCAGGAGTCTGATTTTTCCGTATGTGTATCAGGGACTAAGGCTAATCTAGGGTGCCGAGTTTCAGACCTGTGTAACCTTCGGAAAGGTCAAAGGTCAGCCGATTAGGTGTGTTTTTTGTAATAATTCCTAAAGGCATTAAGCCAGGAGTCTGATTTTTCCGTACGTGTATCAGGGACTAAGGCTGATCGAGGGTATTTTAATCTTTTTTCTACTGTCCTATAATATGAAGTTAACATCTTATAAGGTATATTGATGTACCCTCAGTGTTTGAATTTATAATGATTTCACTGTTTGGATGTGTTTTTCTATTTGTCCTTGTTTTTGTGTGCATTCAGCAGGGATACGGCTGTTTTCTGATTTTTTTCATTTTTTTTATTGTCCCATAACATAAACCTCACAAATAAAGTTAACATCTCATAAGATATAGTTATATACCTTCAGTGTTGGATTTTGCAATGATTTCACTGTTTGAATGTGTTTTTCTATTTGTCTCTGTTTTTGTGTGCATTCAGCAGGGATACGGCTGTTTTCTGATTTTTTTCATTTTTTTATTGTCCCGTAACATAAACCCCACAAATAAAGTTAACATCTCATAAGATATAGTTATATACCTTCAGTGTTTGATTTTGCAATGATTTCACTGTTTGAATGTGTTTTTCTCTTTTTGTCTGTTTTTGTGCGCATTCAGCTGGAATACGACTGTTTTCTGATTTTTTTTTCCATTTTTCTACTGTCCCATAACATAAACCTCACAAATAAAGTTAACATCTTATAAGATATAGTTACATACCTTCAGTGTTTGATTTTGCAATGATTTCACTGTTTGAATGTGTTTTTCTATTTTTGTCTGTTTTTGTGCGCATTCAGCTGGAATACGACTGTTTTCTGATTTTTTTTAATTTTTCTACTTTCCCATAACATAAACCTCACAAATAAAGTTAACATCTTATAAGATATTCTTCGGTCCCCTCAGTGTTTGATTTTGCAATGATTTCACTGTTTGGATGTGTTTTTCTATTTGTGTCTGTTTTTGTGCGCATTCAGCTGGAATACGACTCTTTTCTGATTTTTTTTCATTTTCTACTGTCCCATAACATAAACCTCACAAATAAAGTTAACATCTTATAAGATATACTAATGTACCCTCGTCGTTCCGCTCGTCTTGGGACCCCAAACGACATATGAAATATTCACACTCCTGCGACCTGTAGAAATGTAGTTCCTCCAAAACTTCCACTCTGGCCAAAGAGTCTAAGACTGTATAGAGTCTGACATGACCTGATTTTCAGTTTTTGGACACAGGACTTTGGGCTTTTTTCCCCCTGGCCAAAAAAAACTGCCAAAAACACAGTCTGTAAAATTCAAACGTAAGAAAGGTGGGAAACTGTCTTTTCTTCAATAATTCCTAAAGGCAATGAGCCCGGATGCTGATTTCTCCGTATGTGTATCAGGGACTCCTGGCTGATCCAGGGTGCCGAGTTTCAGACCCGTGCAACCTTTGGAAAGGTCAAAGGTCAGCCACTGTGGTGTGTTTTTTGTAATAATTCCTAAAGGCATTGAGTCAGGAGTCTGATTTTTCCGTATGTGTATCAGGGACTAAAGCTTATCCCGGTTGCAGAGTTTCAGACCTGTGCAACTTTCGTAAAAGGTCAATGGTCAGCCGTTCGGGTGTGTTTTTTGTAATAATTCCTAAAGGCATTAAGCCAGGAGTCTGATTTTTCCGTATGTGTATCAAGGACTAAGGCTAATCCAGGGTGCCGAGTTTCAGACCTGTGCAACTTTCGTAAAAGGTCAATGGTCAGCCGTTCGGGTGTGTTTTTTGTAATAATTCCTAAAGGCATTAAGCCAGGAGTCTGATTTTTCCGTATGTGTATCAGGGACTAAGGCCGATCGAGGGTATTTTAATCTTTTTTCTACTGTCCTATAATATGAAGTTAACATCTTATAAGGTATATTGATGTACCCTCAGTGTTTGAATTTATAATGATTTCACTGTTTGGATGTGTTTTTCTATTTGTCTCTGTTTTTGTGTGCATTCAGCAGGGATACGGCTGTTTTCTGATTTTTTTCATTTTTTTATTGTCCCATAACATAAACCTCACAAATAAAGTTAACATCTCATAAGATATAGTTATATACCTTCAGTGTTTGATTTTGCAATGATTTCACTGTTTGGATGTGTTTTTCTATTTGTCTCTGTTTTTGTGTGCATTCAGCAGGGATAAGGCTGTTTTCTGATTTTTTTCATTTTTTTATTGTCCCATAACATAAACCTCACAAATAAAGTTAACATCTGATAAGATATAGTTATATACCTTCAGTGTTGGATTTTGCAATGATTTCACTGTTTGAATGTGTTTTTCTCTTTTTGTCTGTTTTTGTGTGCATTCAGCTGGAATACAACTGTTTTCTGATTTCTTCTCATTTTTCTACTGTCCCATAACATAAACCTCACAAATAAAGTTAACATCTTATAAGATATAGTTATATACCTTCAGTTTTTGCCCTGCGATGGACTGGCGAACTGTCCAGTGTGTACCCCGCCTATCGCCCGATGTAGCTGAGATTGGCACAGCACCCCCCGCGACCCTCTGGCAGAGGATAAAGCGGTAGATGATGACTGACTGACTGACTGACTGACCTTCAGTGTTTGATTTTGCAATGATTTCACTGTTTGAATGTGTTTTTCTATTTTTGTCTGTTTTTGTGCGCATTCAGCTGGAATACGACTGTTTTCTGATTTTTTTTAATTTTTCTACTTTCCCATAACATAAACCTCACAAATAAAGTTAACATCTTATAAGATATTCTTCGGTACCCTCAGTGTTTGATTTTGCAATGATTTCACTGTTTGGATGTGTTTTTCTATTTGTGTCTGTTTTTGTGCGCATTCAGCTGGAATACGACTCTTTTCTGATTTTTTTTCATTTTCTACTGTCCCATAACATAAACCTCACAAATAAAGTTAACATCTTATAAGATATACTAATGTACCCTCGTCGTTCCGCTCGTCTTGGCACCCCAAACGACATATGAAATATTCACACTCCTGCGACCTGTAGAAATGTAGTTCCTCCAAAACTTCCACTCTGGCCAAAGAGTCTAAGACTGTACAGAGTCTGACATGACCTGATTTTCAGTTTTTGGACACAGGACTTTGGGCTTTTTTCCCCCTGGCCAAAAAAAACTGCCAAAAACACAGTCTGTAAAATACAAACGTAAGAAAGGTGGGAAACTGTCTTTTCTTCAATAATTCCTAAAGGCAATGAGCCCGGATGCTGATTTCTCCGTATGTGTATCAGGGACTCCTGGCTGATCCAGGGTGCCGAGTTTCATACCCGTGCAACCTTTGGAAAGGTCAAAGGTCAGCCGTTGTGGTGTGTTTTTTGTAATAATTCCTAAAGGCATTAAGCCAGGAGTCTGATTTTTCCGTATGTGTATCAGGGACTAAGGCTAATCCAGGGTGCCGAGTTTCAGACCCGTGCAACCTTTGGAAAGGTCAAAGGTCAGCCGTTCGGGTGTGTTTTTTGTAATAATTCCTAAAGGCATTGAGCCAGGAGTCTGATTTTTCCGTATGTGTATCAGGGACTAAGGCTAATCTAGGGTGCCGAGTTTCAGACCTGTGTAACCTTCGGAAAGGTCAAAGGTCAGCCGATTAGGTGTGTTTTTTGTAATAATTCCTAAAGGCATTAAGCCAGGAGTCTGATTTTTCCGTACGTGTATCAGGGACTAAGGCTGATCGAGGGTATTTTAATCTTTTTTCTACTGTCCTATAATATGAAGTTAACATCTTATAAGGTATATTGATGTACCCTCAGTGTTTGAATTTATAATGATTTCACTGTTTGGATGTGTTTTTCTATTTGTCCTTGTTTTTGTGTGCATTCAGCAGGGATACGGCTGTTTTCTGATTTTTTTCATTTTTCTACTGTCCCATAACATAAACCTCACAAATAAAGTTAAAATCTTATAAGATATAGTTATATACCTTCAGTGTTTGATTTTGCAATGATTTCACTGTTTGGATGTGTTTTTCTATTTGTCTCTGTTTGTGTGCGAATTCAGCTGAGATAAGGCTGTTTCCGGATTTTGTTAATTTTTGTACTTTCCCATAACATAAACCTCACAAATGAAGTTAAAATCTTAAAAGATTTAGTTCTGTACCCTCAGTGTTTGATTTCTCAATGATTTCACTGTTTGGATGTGTTTTTCTATGGTGTCTGTTTGTGCCCCATTGAGCTGAGATAAGGCTGTTTTCGGATTTTTTTAATTTTTCTACTGTCCCATAATCTAAACCTCACTAATGAAGTTCACATCTTAAAAGATTTAGTTCTGTACACTCACTGTTTGATTTTGCAATGATTTCACTGTTTGGATGTGTTTTTCTATCTGTGTCTGTTTTTGTGCGCATTCAGCAGGGATACGGCTGTTTTTGGTATTTTTTTCATTTTTCTACTGTCCCATAACATAAACCTCACAAATAAAGTTATAATCTTATAAGATATAGTTATATACCTTCAGTGTTTGATTTTGCAATGATTTCACTGTTTGGATGTGTTTTTCTATTTGTCTCTGTTTTTGTGTGCATTCAGCAGGGATACGGCTTTTTTCTGATTTTTTTCATTTTTTTATTGTCCCATAACATAAAACTCACAAATAAAGTTAACATCTCATAAGATATAGTTATATACCTTCAGTGTTTGATTTTGCAATGATTTCACTGTTTGGATGTGTTTTTCTGTTTGTCTCTGTTTTTGTGTGCATTCAGCAGGGATACGGCTGTTTTCTGATTTTTTTCATTTTTTTATTGTCCCATAACATAAACCTCACAAATAAAGTTAACATCTCATAAGATATAGTTATATACCTTCAGTGTTTGATTTTGCAATGATTTCACTGTTTGAATGTGTTTTTCTATTTTTGTCTGTTTTTGTGCGCATTCAGCTGGAATACGACTGTTTTCAGATTTTTTTCATTTTTCTACTGTCCCATAACATAAACCTCACAAATAAAGTTAACATCTTATAAGATATTCTTCGGTACCCTCAGTGTTTGATTTTGCAGTGATTTCACTGTTTGGATGTGTTTTTCTATTTGTGTCTGTTTTTGTGCGCATTCAGCTGGAATACGACTGTTTTCTGATTTTTTTTCATTTTCTACTGTCCCATAACATAAACCTCACAAATAAAGTTAACATCTTATAAGATATACTAATGTACCCTCGTCGTTCCGCTCGTCTTGGGACCCCAAACGACATATGAAATATTCACACTCCTGCGACCTGTAGAAATGTAGTTCCTCCAAATCTTCCACTCTGGCCAAAGAGTCTAAGACTGTATAGAGTCTGACATGACCTGATTTTCAGTTTTTGGACACAGGACTTTGGGCTTTTTTCCCCCTGGCCAAAAAAAACTGCCAAAAACACAGTCTGTAAAATTCAAACGTAAGAAAGGTGGGAAACTGTCTTTTCTTCAATAATTCCTAAAGGCAATGAGCCCGGATGCTGATTTCTCCGTATGTGTATCAGGGACTCCTGCCTGATCCAGGGTGCCGAGTTTCAGACCCGTGCAACCTTTGGAAAGGTCAAAGGTCAGCCGCTCTGGTGTGTTTTTTGTAATAATTCCTAAAGGCATTGAGTCAGGAGTCTGATTTTTCCGTATGTGTATCAGGGACTAAAGCTTATCCCGGTTGCCGAGTTTCAGACCTGTGCAACTTTCGTAAAAGGTCAATGGTCAGCCGTTCGAGTGTGTTTTTTGTAATAATTCCTAAAGGCATTAAGCCAGGAGTCTGATTTTTCCGTATGTGTATCAGGGACTAAGGCTGATCGAGGGTATTTTAATCTTTTTTCTACTGTCCTATAATATGAAGTTAACATCTTATAAGGTATATTGATGTACCCTCAGTGTTTGAATTTATAATGATTTCACTGTTTGGATGTGTTTTTCTATTTGTCTCTGTTTTTGTGTGCATTCAGCAGGGATACGGCTGTTTTCTGATTTTTTTTCATTTTTCTACTGTCCCATAACATAAACCTCACAAATAAAGTTAAAATCTTATAAGATATAGTTATATACCTTCAGTGTTTGATTTTGCAATGATTTCAATGTTTGGATGTGTTTTTCTATTTGTCTCTGTTTTTGTGTGCATTCAGCAGGGATACGGCTGTTTTCTGATTTTTTTCATTTTTTTATTGTCCCATAACATAAACCTCACAAATAAAGTTAACATCTCATAAGATATAGTTATATACCTTCAGTGTTTGATTTTGCAATGATTTCACTGTTTGAATGTGTTTTTCTCTTTTTGTCTGTTTTTGTGCGCATTCAGCTGGAATACGACTGTTTTCTGATTTTTTTTCATTTTTCTACTGTCCCATAACATAAACCTCACAAATAAAGTTAACATCTTATAAGATATAGTTATATACCTTCAGTGTTTGATTTTGCAATGATTTCACTGTTTGAATGTGTTTTTCTATTTTTGTCTGTTTTAGTGCGCATTCAGCTGGAATACGACTGTTTTCTGATTTTTTTTTAATTTTTCTACTTTCCCATAACATAAACCTCACAAATAAAGTTAACATCTTATAAGATATTCTTCGGTACCCTCAGTGTTTGATTTTGCAATGATTTCACTGTTTGGATGTGTTTTTCTATTTGTGTCTGTTTTTGTGCGCATTCAGCTGGAATACGACTCTTTTCTGATTTTTTTTCATTTTCTACTGTCCCATAACATAAACCTCACAAATAAAGTTAACATCTTATAAGATATACTAATGTACCCTCGTCGTTCCGCTCGTCTTGGGACCCCAAACGACATATGAAATATTCACACTCCTGCGACCTGTAGAAATGTAGTTCCTCCAAAACTTCCACTCTGGCCAAAGAGTCTAAGACTGTACAGAGTCTGACATGACCTGATTTTCAGTTTTTGGACACAGGACTTTGGGCTTTTTTCCCCCTGGCCAAAAAAAACTGCCAAAAACACAGTCTGTAAAATTCAAACGTAAGAAAGGTGGGAAACTGTCTTTTCTTCAATAATTCCTAAAGGCAATGAGCCCGGATGCTGATTTCTCCGTATGTGTATCAGGGACTCCTGGCTGATCCAGGGTGCCGAGTTTCAGACCCGTGCAACCTTTGGAAAGGTCAAAGGTCAGCCGCTGTGGTGTGTTTTTTGTAATAATTCCTAAAGGCATTAAGCCAGGAGTCTGATTTTTCCGTATGTGTATCAGGGACTAAGGCTAATCCAGGGTGCCGAGTTTCAGACCCGTGCAACCTTTGGAAAGGTCAAAGGTCAGCCGTTCGGGTGTGTTTTTTGTAATAATTCCTAAAGGCATTGAGCCAGGAGTCTGATTTTTCCGTGTGTGTATAGGGACTAAGGCTGATCCAGGGTGCCGAGTTTCAGACCTGTGCAACCTTCGGAAAGGTCAATGGTCAGCCGTTCGGGTGTGTTTTTTGTAATAATTCCTAAAGGCATTAAGCCAGGAGTCTGATTTTTCCGTATGTGTATCAGGGACTAAGGCTGATCGAGGGTATTTTAATCTTTTTTCTACTGTCCTATAATATGAAATTAACATCTTATAAGGTATATTGATGTACCCTCAGTGTTTGAATTTATAATGATTTCACTGTTTGGATGTGTTTTTCTATTTGTCTCTGTTTTTGTGTGCATTCAGCAGGGATACGGCTGTTTTCTGATTTTTTTCATTTTTTTTATTGTCCCATAACATAAACCTCACAAACAAAGTTAACATCTCATAAGATATAGTTATATACCTTCAGTGTTTGATTTTGCAATGATTTCACTGTTTGGATGTGTTTTTCTATTTGTCTCTGTTTTTGTGTGCATTCAGCAGGGATACGGCTGTTTTCTGATTTTTTTCATTTTTTTATTGTCCCATAACATAAACCTCACAAATAAAGTTAACATCTCATAAGATATAGTTATATACCTTCAGTGTTTGATTTTGCAATGATTTCACTGTTTGAATGTGTTTTTCTCTTTTTGTCTGTTTTTGTGCGCATTCAGCTGGAATACGACTGTTTTCTGATTTTTTTTCATTTTTCTACTGTCCCATAACATAAACCTCACAAATAAAGTTAACATCTTATAAGATATAGTTATATACCTTCAGTGTTTGATTTTGCAATGATTTCACTGTTTGAATGTGTTTTTCTATTTTTGTCTGTTTTAGTGCGCATTCAGCTGGAATACGACTGTTTTCTGATTTTTTTTAATTTTTCTACTTTCCCATAACATAAACCTCACAAATAAAGTTAACATCTTATAAGATATTCTTCGGTACCCTCAGTGTTTGATTTTGCAATGATTTCACTGTTTGGATGTGTTTTTCTATTTGTGTCTGTTTTTGTGCGCATTCAGCTGGAATACGACTCTTTTCTGATTTTTTTTCATTTTCTACTGTCCCATAACATAAACCTCACAAATAAAGTTAACATCTTATAAGATATACTAATGTACCCTCGTCGTTCCGCTCGTCTTGGGACCCCAAACGACATATGAAATATTCACACTCCTGCGACCTGTAGAAATGTAGTTCCTCCAAAACTTCCACTCTGGCCAAAGAGTCTAAGACTGTATAGAGTCTGACATGACCTGATTTTCAGTTTTTGGACACAGGACTTTGGGCTTTTTTCCCCCTGGCCAAAAAAAACTGCCAAAAACACAGTCTGTAAAATTCAAACGTAAGAAAGGTGGGAAACTGTCTTTTCTTCAATAATTCCTAAAGGCAATGAGCCCGGATGCTGATTTCTCTGTATGTGTATCAGGGACTCCTGGCTGATCCAGGGTGCCGAGTTTCAGACCCGTGCAACCTTTGGAAAGGTCAAAGGTCAGCCGCTGTGGTGTGTTTTTTGTAATAATTCCTAAAGGCAATGAGCCCGGATGCTGATTTCTCCGTATGTGTATCAGGGACTCCTGGCTGATCCAGGGTGCCGAGTTTCAGACCTGTGCAACCTTTGGAAAGGTCAAAGGTCAGCCACTGTGGTGTGTTTTTTGTAATAATTCCTAAAGGCATTGAGTCAGGAGTCTGATTTTTCCGTATGTGTATCAGGGACTAAAGCTTATCCCGGTTGCCGAGTTTCAGACCTGTGCAACTTTCATAAAAGGTCAATGGTCAGCAATTCGGGTGTGTTTTTTGTAATAATTTCTAAAGGCATTAAGCCAGGAGTCTGATTTTTCCGTATGTGTATCAGGGACTAAGGCTAATCTAGGGTGCCGAGTTTCAGACCCGTGCAACCTTTGGAAAGGTCAAAGGTCAGCCGTTCGGGTGTGTTTTTTGTAATAATTCCTAAAGGCATTGAGCCAGGAGTCTGATTTTTCCTAAGTGTATCAGGGACAAAGGCTAATCTAGGGTGCCGAGTTTCAGATCTGTGTAACCTTCGGAAAGGTCAAAGGTCAGCCGTTTAGGTGTGTTTTTTGTAATAATTCCTAAAGGCATTAAGCCAGTGGTCTGATTTTTCCGTATCTGTATCAGGGACTAAGGCTTATCCAGGGTGCCAAGTTTCAGACCCGTGCAACCTTTGGAAAGGTCAAAGGTCAGCCGTTCGGATGTGTTTTTTGTAATAATTCCTAAAGGCATTGAGCCAGGAGTCTGATTTTTCCGTATGTGTATCAGGGACTAAGGCTGATCCAGGGTGCCGAGTTTCAGACCTGTGCAACCCTCGGAAAGGTCAATGGTTAGCCGTTCGGGTGTGTTTTTTGTAATAATTCCTAAAGGCATTGAGTCAGGAGTCTGTTTTTTCCGTATGTGTATCAGGGACTACAGCTTATCCCGGTTGCCGAGTTTCAGACCTGTGCAACTTTCGGAAAGGTCAATGGTCAGCCGTTCGGGTGTGTTTTTTTGTAATAATTCCTAAAGGCATTGAGCCAGGAGTTTGATCTTTCCGTATGTGTATCAGGGACTAAGGCTAATCTCGGGTGCCGAGTTTCAGACCTGTGTAACCTTCGGAAAGGTCAAAGGTCAGCCGTTTAGGTGTGTTTTTTGTAATAATTCCTAAAGGCATTAAGCCAGGAGTCTGATTTTTCCGTATGTGAATCAGGGACTACGGCTGATCGAGGGTATTTTAATCTTTTTTCTACTGTCCTATAATATGAAGTTAACATCTTATAAGGTATATTGATGTACCCTCAGTGTTTGAATTTATAATGATTTCACTGTTTGGATGTGTTTTTCTATTTGTCTCTGTTTTTGTGTGCATTCAGCAGGGATACGGCTGTTTTCTGATTTTTTTCATTTTTTTATTGTCCCATAACATAAACCTCACAAATAAAGTTAACATCTCATAAGATATAGTTATATACCTTCAGTGTTTGATTTTGCAATGATTTCACTGTTTGAATGTGTTTTTCTATTTTTGTCTGTTTTTGTGCGCATTCAGCTGGAATACGACTGTTTTCTGATTTTTTTTCATTTTTCTACTGTCCCATAACATAAACCTCACAAATAAAGTTAACATCTCATAAGATATAGTTATATACCTTCAGTGTTGGATTTTGCAATGATTTCACTGTTTGAATGTGTTTTTCTCTTTTTGTCTGTTTTTGTGCGCATTCAGCTGGAATACAACTGTTTTCTGATTTCTTCTCATTTTTCTACTGTCCCATAACATAAACCTCACAAATAAAGTTAACATCTTATAAGATATAGTTATATACCTTCAGTGTTGCCCTGCGATGGACTGGCGAACTGTCCAGGGTGTACCCCGCCTATCGCCCGATGTAGCTGAGATTGGCACAGCACCCCCCGAGACCCTCTGGCAGAGGATAAAGCGGTAGATGATGACTGACTGACTGACTGACTGACCTTCAGTGTTTGATTTTGCAATGATTTCACTGTTTGAATGTGTTTTTCTATTTTTGTCTGTTTTTGTGCGCATTCAGCTGGAATACGACTGTTTTCTGATTTTTTTTAATTTTTCTACTTTCCCATAACATAAACCTCACAAATAAAGTTAACATCTTATAAGATATTCTTCGGTACCCTCAGTGTTTGATTTTGCAATGATTTCACTGTTTGGATGTGTTTTTCTATTTGTGTCTGTTTTTGTGCGCATTCAGCTGGAATACGACTCTTTTCTGATTTTTTTTCATTTTCTACTGTCCCATAACATAAACCTCACAAATAAAGTTAACATCTTATAAGATATACTAATGTACCCTCGTCGTTCCGCTCGTCTTGGGACCCCAAACGACATATGAAATATTCACACTCCTGCGACCTGTAGAAATGTAGTTCCTCCAAAACTTCCACTCTGGCCAAAGAGTCTAAGACTGTATAGAGTCTGACATGACCTGATTTTCAGTTTTTGGACACAGGACTTTGGGCTTTTTTCCCCCTGGCCAAAAAAAACTGCCAAAAACACAGTCTGTAAAATTCAAACGTAAGAAAGGTGGGAAACTGTCTTTTCTTCAATAATTCCTAAAGGCAATGAGCCCGGATGCTGATTTCTCCGTATGTGTATCAGGGACTCCTGGCTGATCCAGGGTGCCGAGTTTCAGACCCGTGCAACCTTTGGAAAGGTCAAAGGTCAGCCGCTGTGGTGTGTTTTTTGTAATAATTCCTAAAGGCATTGAGTCAGGAGTCTGATTTTTTCGTATGTGTATCAGGGACTAAAGCTTATCCCGGTTGCCGAGTTTCAGACCTGTGCAACTTTCGTAAAAGGTCAATGGTCAGCCGTTCGGGTGTGTTTTTTGTAATAATTTCTAAAGGCATTAAGCCAGGAGTCGGATTTTTCCGTATGTGTATCAGGGACTAAGGCTAATCCAGGGTGCCGAGTTTCAGACCCGTGCAACCTTTGGAAAGGTCAAAGGTCAGCCGTTCGGGTGTGTTTTTTGTAATAATTCCTAAAGGCATTGAGCCAGGAGTCTGATTTTTCCGTGTGTGTATCAGGGACTAAGGCTGATCCAGGGTGCCGAGTTTCAGACCTGTGTAACCTTCGGAAAGGTCAAAGGTCAGCCGTTGTGGTGTGTTTTTTGTAATAATTCCTAAAGGCATTAAGCCAGGAGTCTGATTGTTCCTTATGTGTATCAGGGACTAAGGCTGATCTAGGGTGCCGAGTTTCAGACCTGTGCAACCTTAGGAAAGGTCAAAGGTCAGACGTTCAGGTGTGTTTTTTGTAATAATTCCTAAAGGCATTAAGCCAGGAGTCTGATTTTTCCTTATGCGTATCAGGGACTAAGGCTGATCTAGGGTGCCGAGTTTCAGACCTGTGCAACCTTAGGAAAGGTCAAAGGTCAGCCGTTCGGGTGTGTTTTTTGTAATAATTCCTAAAGGCATTAAGCCAGAAGTCTGATTTTTCCGTATGTGTATCAGGGACTAAGGCTGATCGAGGGTATTTTAATCTTTTTTCTACTGTCCTATAATATGAAGTTAACATCTTATAAGGTATATTGATGTACCCTCAGTGTTTGAATTTATAATGATTTCACTGTTTGGATGTGTTTTTCTATTTGTGTCTGTTTTTGTGCGCATTCAGCAGGGATACGGCTGTTTTCGGATTTTTTTCATTTTTCTACTGTCCCATAACATAAACCTCACAAATAAAGTTAAAATCTTATAAGATATAGTTATATACCTTCAGTGTTTGATTTTGCAATGATTTCACTGTTTGGATGTGTTTTTCTATTTGTCTCTGTTTGTGTGCGCATTCAGCTGAGATAAGGCTGTTTCCGGATTTTGTTAATTTTTGTACTTTCCCATAACATAAACCTCACAAATGAAGTTAACATCTTAAAAGATTTAGTTCTGTACCCTCAGTGTTTGATTTCTCAATGATTTCACTGTTTGGATGTGTTTTTCTATGGTGTCTGTTTGTGCCCCATTGAGCTGAGATAAGGCTGTTTTCGGATTTTTTTAATTTTTCTACTGTCCCATAATATAAACCGCACAAATGAAGTTCACATCTTAAAAGATTTAGTTCTGTACACTCACTGTTTGATTTTGCAATGATTTCACTGTTTGGATGTGTTTTTCTATCTGTGTCTGTTTTTGTGCGCATTCAGCAGGGATACGGCTGTTTTCGGAATTTTTTTCATTTTTCTACTGTCCCATAACATAAACCTCACAAATAAAGTTAAAATCTTATAAGATATAGTTATATACCTTCAGTGTTTGATTTTGCAATGATTTCACTGTTTGGATGTGTTTTTCTATTTGTCTCTGTTTTTGTGTGCATTCAGCAGGGATACGGCTTTTTTCTGATTTTTTTTCATTTTTTTTATTGTCCCATAACATAAAACTCACAAATAAAGTTAACATCTCATAAGATATAGTTATATACCTTCAGTGTTTGATTTTGCAATGATTTCACTGTTTGGATGTGTTTTTCTATTTGTGTCTGTTTTTGTGCGCATTCAGCTGGAATACGACTGTTTTCTGATTTTTTTTCATTTTCTACTGTCCCATAACATAAACCTCACAAATAAAGTTAACATCTTATAAGATATACTAATGTACCCTCGTCGTTCCGCTCGTCTTGGGACCCCAAACGACATATGAAATATTCACACTCCTGCGACCTGTAGAAATGTAGTTCCTCCAAATCTTCCACTCTGGCCAAAGAGTCTAAGACTGTATAGAGTCTGAAATGACCTGATTTTCAGTTTTTGGACACAGGACTTTGGGCTTTTTTCCCCCTGGCCAAAAAAAACTGCCAAAAACACAGTCTGTAAAATTCAAACGTAAGAAAGGTGGGAAACTGTCTTTTCTTCAATAATTCCTAAAGGCAATGAGCCCGGATGCTGATTTCTCCGTATGTGTATCAGGGACTCCTGGCTGATCCAGGGTGCCGAGTTTCAGACCCGTGCAACCTTTGGAAAGGTCAAAGGTCAGCCGCTCTGGTGTGTTTTTTGTAATAATTCCTAAAGGCATTGAGTCAGGAGTCTGATTTTTCCGTATGTGTATCAGGGACTAAAGCTTATCCCGGTTGCCGAGTTTCAGACCTGTGCAACTTTCGTAAAAGGTCAATGGTCAGCCGTTCGGGTGTGTTTTTTGTAATAATTCCTAAAGGCATTAAGCCAGGAGTCTGATTTTTCCGTATGTGTATCAGGGACTAAGGCTGATCGAGGGTATTTTAATCTTTTTTCTACTGTCCTATAATATGAAGTTAACATCTTATAAGGTATATTGATGTACCCTCAATGTTTGAATTTATAATGATTTCACTGTTTGGATGTGTTTTTCTATTTGTCTCTGTTTTTGTGTGCATTCAGCAGGGATACGGCTGTTTTCTGATTTTTTTAATTTTTTTATTGTCCCATAACATAAACCTCACAAATAAAGTTAACATCTCATAAGATATAGTTATATACCTTCAGTGTTTGATTTTGCAATGATTTCACTGTTTGAATGTGTTTTTCTATTTTTGTCTGTTTTTGTGCGCATTCAGCTGGAATACGACTGTTTTCGGATTTTTTTCATTTTTCTACTGTCCCATAACATAAACCTCACAAATAAAGTTAACAACTTATAAGATATTCTTCGGTACCCTCAGTGTTTGATTTTGCAATGATTTCACTGTTTGGATGTGTTTTTCTATTTGTGTCTGTTTTTGTGCGCATTCAGCTGGAATACGACTCTTTTCTGATTTTTTTTCATTTTCTACTGTCCCATAACATAAACCTCACAAATAAAGTTAACATCTTATAAGATATACTAATGTACCCTCGTCGTTCCGCTCGTCTTGGGACCCCAAACGACATATGAAATATTCACACTCCTGCGACCTGTAGAAATGTAGTTCCTCCAAAACTTCCACTCTGGCCAAAGAGTCTAAGACTGTATAGAGTCTGACATGACCTGATTTTCAGTTTTTGGACACAGGACTTTGGGCTTTTTTCCCCCTGGCCAAAAAAAACTGCCAAAAACACAGTCTGTAAAATTCAAACGTAAGAAAGGTGGGAAACTGTCTTTTCTTCAATAATTCCTAAAGGCAATGAGCCCGGATGCTGATTTCTCCGTATGTGTATCAGGGACTCCTGGCTGATCCAGGGTGCCGAGTTTCAGACCCGTGCAACCTTTGGAAAGGTGAAAGGTCAGCCGCTGTGGTGTGTTTTTTGTAATAATTCCTAAAGGCATTGAGTCAGGGGTCTGATTTTTCCGTATGTGTATCAGGGACTAAAGCTTATCCCGGTTGCCGAGTTTCAGACCTGTGCAACTTTCGTAAAAGGTCAATGGTCAGCCGTTCGGGTGTGTTTTTTGTAATAATTCCTAAAGGCATTGAGCCAGGAGTCTGATTTTTCCGTGTGTGTATAGGGACTAAGGCTGATCCAGGGTGCCGAGTTTCAGACCTGTGCAACCTTCGGAAAGGTCAATGGTCAGCCGTTCGGGTGTGTTTTTTGTAATAATTCCTAAAGGCATTGAGCCAGGAGTCTGATTTTTCCGTATGTGTATCAGGGACTAAGGCTAATCTAGGGTGCCGAGTTTCAGACCTGTGTAACCTTCGGAAAGGTCAAAGGTCAGCCGTTTAGGTGTGTTTTTTGTAATAATTCCTAAAGGCATTAAGCCAGAAGTCTGATTTTTCCTTATGTGTATCAGGGACTAAGGCTGATCTAGGGTGCCGAGTTTCAGACCCGTGCAACCTTTGGAAAGGTCAAAGGGTGTGTTTTTTGTAATAATTCCTAAAGGCATTAAGCCAGGAGTCTGATTTTTCCTTATGTGTATCAGGGACTAAGGCTGATCTAGGGTGCCGAGTTTCAGACCCGTGCAACCTTTGGAAAGGTCAAAGGGTGTGTCTTTTGTAATAATTCCTAAAGGCATTAAGCCAGGAGACTGATTTTTCCGTATGTGTATCAGGGACTAAGGCTGATCGAGGGTATTTTAATCTTTTTTCTACTGTCCTATAATATGAAGTTAACATCTTATAAGGTATATTGATGTACCCTCAGTGTTTGAATTTATAATGATTTCACTGTTTGGATGTGTTTTTCTATTTGTGTCTGTTTTTGTGCGCATTTAGCAGGGATACGGCTGTTTTAGGATTTTTTTCATTTTTCTACTGTCCCATAACATAAACCTCACAAATAAAGTTAAAATCTTATAAGATATTCTTCGGTACCCTCAGTGTTTGATTTTGCAATGATTTCACTGTTTGGATGTGTTTTTCTATTTGTCTCTGTTTTTGTGCGCATTCAGCAGGGATACGGCTGTTTTCTGATTTTTTTCATTTTTCTACTGTCCCATAACATAAACCTCACAAATAAAGTTAACATCTCATAAGATATAGTTATATACCTTCAGTGTTTGATTTTGCAATGATTTCACTGTTTGGATGTGTTTTTCCATTTGTCTCTGTTTTTGTGCGCATTCAGCAGGGATACGGCTGTTTTCTGATTTTTTTCATTTTTCTACTGTCCCATAACATAAACCTCACAAAGGGTGATTTAGATTTCTCTTTTGTTTATTCACTGCATTTTGTTGATTGATGATTGATTCATTTTTTTCACAACTGCCTAAAACCTTTGCACAGTACTGTGGACAGTAGAAAAAAATCCGAAAACAGCCTTATCTCGGCTGGATGCGCACACAAACAGACACCAATAGAAAAACATATCCCAACAGTGAAATCATTGCAAAATCAAACACTGAGAGTACAGAAGTATATCTTATATGATGTTAACTTCATTAGTGAGGTTTATATTATGGGACAGTAGAAAAAAGAAAAAAATCCGAAAACAGCCTAACCTCAGCTGAATACGTCCAGTGAAAGTAAAATCATAAACTACTGATAAAAAATAAGGATTTAATACTTCATCAAAAAATGTTACCGTATTGTTTTACCCTATATTCCTCCAAAACGTATACAGTAAAAGTACTCCATACTACTAGTATATGAAGTATAAGTGGTACTGAGTTCAGTGAAAGTGAAATCATACACTACTAATACAAATAATGGATTTTAAACTTCATCAAAAACGGATGATCACACAGGTCATACAAAACATCTAGCTTATGTTTGATTTGATGTAATTATTTTACATGTAATCACTATAATATGATAGGGTTAGGGTTAGTTTTGATAAATTATTTAACCTTTTTCTTTTTCAGTACATTGTGACTGATGTTGATGAGGTCGAGGTCTTCAGCATCTGAGGCTGTGTCTTTGACAGTCAGGATGAATTGAGCCCCAAACAAAGTGAAACATTGTGTTTACCTGTAATTGCACCTGTGTAAACAAAACCAGACTTTTGTTTGGGTTCACGTAGAGGGCAAGTCTTTGAAGTCCCTCAAGATGCCTGTTTCTTTTTTTACTCAAAGGAGTGAATGTGTGTATGAGCCTCTTTGTAGGTGTAGGTGCCTGTGTATCATGTCGATTTGAACTTGATGTGAGAACAAGAAGTGCCTGGAGTTGCACATACACACAGACACACAGACACACACACACGCACACACACACACACACACACACACACACACATTTATTCCTAAACCCACATTCACACCATACTATGATATCCCTAAAATACACCCACATCATTTTAGCTTCAGATATTGATTGAACAGTATGTTATATGATAATGAAAAATGTTGATATTCCCTGACAGTGGAAAATAACTTCACCTACACCAAATTTGAAGCAATTTGGTGTAAGATATCCTCAAAAAAAAATCCAAACGCACAAAGAATGCAGAGGATTAATCTGTAATGTTTTTATTACAAAAAAATCTTGGAAGCGAACATTTCTGCCATGCATGTATGGTGAAAGAAAAGGGGCAGTTTATTTCAACTACTACTGTAGCTTTAAGATAATTATCGACCATCATCACACTCCAACGCAACGTAGTTCCCCACCACAGCAGCAGCGGATTAATATCCAAAACGTGAACAGGTTAGTGTCTGCTCAGCAGGTGGATGAACATGTAATGGAGTTGCAGCATCAGTCGCTGACCAAGGAATTACTGGGGAAGTTGGTGGTAGAGGGAGGCTATTGACATGTCACAGGAAGATGCTCAAAAATGTAGAGGTAAGTGAAATTTTCCATTATTATAATGAGCTAAACAGCAGGCCATTGCTAAAATGTGTTCGTTAATTACAGTAACTACGTCTTTTCACTACATACATACACATGCATTTAAACACACACGCATTAATCGAAATATAGTTTATACTAATATATGCACATGTAAATGTTCCATGCTCTTTTTTTTCTTTTTCGCTTTGCTGTTTTTTGCGAAAGTTTAGTGTTTAAATGCAGTCAGTATCCTATCTCTGAGATGGTGTTGTCTGCGACGTTACACGGGAGCCAGACTTTCTGTCTGAACAGTTCCACTGTGAGAACCGATGTCCTCTCACCCGGACCCGCAGCTGCAAAGCTCCCGTTTTCGCGGAACCGCTTGCTGTGTTTCGGCTGCGTCTTCGGTTGTGAGGACTGTGGGTCACATTGCTGATCTGTTCAGAGAGCTTCGCTGGTGCTGCTGCTGCACTGTCCTGTCTATTTAACAAGTAGGCTATACACTAAATCTATCCCTCTATTCTTAAAAATTAGGTCCACTCTGAATGTTGATACAGTGTGGGTGTTGTAATTATTATTATTTTTTTATGACAGTCTTTTCCATTCTTACAACGCACAGTTAACGTGACTGGATTCTGCTTCATCCGGGGAAAGAGGTTGACCCTCAGGCTTTGGACACCTACAGTATTTAGTTGATGACAAACTGTTTCCTTAACCCTCAGGCTTCATTATGATTCATTTCCACTGTGTTAGTGCATATGGCACACTTTCTTGTAAGAAGGTCTCTTGGCAAATTGGAATTCAAATGAAAACATTTTATTAATAGATCAATAGAACACTGAACATTGTTTTCACCATACACTTGAGTATATGGCAGGAATGTTCACTCCCAAGAATTGTTGTCATAAAAGATTAATACTTTTGTCCTGCATCAGTCCTCCTCAAAACCACCAAATATTCAATCATTTCCATATTACAAATGTCCTCTTTTCAAATTAAGAGGGGAGGAAGTACATGTTTTAGCTGATGCTACACAAAACTAACAATGCTTCAAAGTTAATATTGTGGGTAATCTTTGACATATTCAAGACTGATTAAAAAAAAATCTCCCAGCCACCCAACATTTGTCATATCTGTTGCCAGTACAACCCATGAAATGCTCATTTGTACTTGTCAGGAAGTCACTGCAGCTCTGACCTTGTAACCTAAATATGTTTCTGCTTCAAAATCACTTTGTTTCATACATGAGGCTAATGTCTGGCAGATTATACCAATCTTAGCCAATATGTTAAATCCTGATTCCCATCTTTTTTTTTTTATGTATTTTGTAGCATTTTTTTATATAGTCCCAATATAATTCTAATTGTGGTTTCTTTGTATGCGTTGATTATGATGATCTGGATCACACTATTCACTTCTCAGGAGGGGTCCATCCTGATCTCTTTCATATAGTTGCAGGAATCCACAGAATTCATGATTGATTATCTAAATCCATTTTTTCTGTCATATTTTGGAAACTCTCAAGCTGTCCATCTTTCACCAAAACACACCATGCTGTGATTCCCTTGGTTGTCCACTGTTTAAATCCTATATCGTACCTAGTCGGTGTAAAATTGCTATCATATTCAATAAATTAGTGTCTTTCTGTATCTTATATTTTTTTATTATGCTGAACCATATTTTGTATGTGAACATCGTGATTGTGTCTATTTGGTTTTGAATCTTCTTGTATGTTTCTTTATCCCCAATTATATTCTGTACTGGGTTTTCTCCAAACTCTTTTTCTATTTCATTTCACTGTGTCTGGTTTGCACCAACCTACAATATATCTCAATTGGGCCGCATGGTAGTATTCCTTTAATTTTGGAAGTCTCATCCCTCCTTCTTCTTTTGGCAGCTGGAGAGTTTCCAGTCTTATCGTGGGTCTTTTGCCACCCCAACTAAACTTTGATATCATTTTATTCCAGCTCATAAATTGGGGTTTGGGGGACCTCTACTGGTAGGGCTTAGAATAGGTATAAGGGTCAGGGTCAGCGAGTCGGCAGCACCCCGCTTTACCCGCAGGCTGTAGCAGAGAGCCCCCCTTACAGCAACAACTTTGGCTCTTTCTCTCCCACTCCTGAATTCCCCGCCCCAGAGCCTGGTGATGATCATGAAACACCTTTTGTAGAGGTAGAGAAAAAGAAAAAGAAAAGAAAAGCTTGTTATAAAATAAATATATATATATATATATATTATAAAATCACGACAAACCCACACCATAACCCCCCAAACATTTATGACCTTCCCAAAAGTTTCATCTTGGACTGCCCATGGCATCCAATCAAATTCTTTTAGAGCCCAACAAATTAAATTCTTGTTGAAAACTGACTTTGACATATTATGTTGTCAAGAACTGAGACTGAACACAAGTAAAGAGTAAAGGTATCCAGCATGTGGAACAAAGGTCTTAGTGTAATTTCTATTGGCGAAAGTAAAGCTGATGGTGGGATCTTTTTTCTAAAACTGTTGATGTCACTATTATTCGTAAAACGAATGATTTCCTAATTTAATTCCTTGTAGATTGCTCATGTTGGATTGTTTTTACCGAGGAGAAAAAATACGAACGATACACGTGTACACCTCTCATGAGAGAACAAACATTTTTCAACTTTTTAAAAGACTTAAAGAACCGCTATTGGTCGGATACAAAATTATGTGGCGACTTTAACACTGTCATCGATGTAAACGACAGAGTGAGCTCTAAAGTCTTGAAACTCAGCTCTGATGGTAATCGCTTGACTCAATTCAATTCTTATGTAGACTAATTGTGATCTTAACAAGTCCTGGCAAATTAAAGTAGGCACAAGCACCATGACGTCCAATCTGAAGCAGCATCCTGCAATTTGTCTTCTTATGTCATCACTTTTTTTCAAAGGATGTATGTTACAGTATTTTAAATAAAATACACATAATGGAAATATATTGGTACAAAATCTGAAGGAATTTTTCATCATCTTCGTATTTTAAATATGTATTTTTTTTAATACATGTATCAGAAATACTTCCCATCCCTGCTTAGAGACATTACGTGAAGGTTGAAAATTGTGTCGCTTTAAATAAAACCCATAACATGAGAATGTGCTTAAATTGAAGCACAATATATAATGATTATGTATAGAAAATGCACTCTGATTTTCGCAGTTGAAGCACACGAATCTGGATCTTTACAAAACAAATGTTATCTATCCGCAATTCCTATACTCCTATTCCAAATATGTTTGTGATTTAAACAGCATTTGTCTAGTGTAACATTAGTGATACATTTGCAGTAGTATATTTATTGTGAGACACAATTATAAATTTTTCCCAAATCTGTCCATGCCTCATCCATCTCTTCCTCTCCCTTCTTGTCTTCCTCCTCAGCACATGGAGAAGATCTCCATGCTGGCTTTCCATCCAGTTAAGATGCACAGCTGCTATGAGAAGGTGGTGAACCTGAGCCTTGAGGGTCTGCAGCAACAGTTTGACGTGAGCAGCCCGTCAGTGTTTGTCCAAAGGGCCCAGATCCCCATGAGAGAGGTGAAACCTCAACTACTGACTAACCAGTCTAATATAGGTTATTGGTTAACTGGTTAACACAATGGGAAGTTTCTATGAGAGCTAATCATTTTATTGACACTCATTATATTTCTTGATCATTTTCCTACACTGTAGCTCCTGTTTGACTAGAGTTTGTCAAATAGTTGAATGATGAGGTTCTGACTGTGGCATTGATCAAGGACACAGTAGAACTAAAGGCGAACATCTTTTGGCGGTTTGATAACTCAGTGGACAGTTAAACAGTTAAACATGCCACAATACAGACTCTGGACCTGGGTGTAGTACATTATCACATTATTTCATGGGATATTCCTATATGAGTCAGTTTGTCTGGTGTTACATGCATGTATGTCACAAAGTTAGGTACAAAACTACAAATTGTGTTTTACTAGATGTTTGAGCAGATCCTTCATCAGAGTCTCGAGTCTCAGGGTACAGAGGAGCTGTGTAAGATCATCCACTACTGCCAGGACAGAGTCATTAAGGTAACACACAAAGAAAACAGGCTTGTGCATCAAATTATTGCATCACATCTACATTAATATCTAATAATATTACACCTGGCATACTCCAGCCCTGGGAGTGAAACTTTTGGTCTGGCCTTGTTTTAGAGTTAAGGAAAATTCAGGTTCAACTTTATCAATTTATTAATTTTTGAGCAAGAGTCCAGGATACCGGGCTATTGCCCAGCTTAATCCCTTCTGTGCATCGTCCTCTGATATTTTCAAGCCTCAACTTGCCAGCTCCATGTTTATTTTTATTATATCAGAAAGTATGAGTGTGTGGATGAGCTAACTCATGCTTTTGAAGCATGATGATGGTCGCCACAGCGGTCGTCTTCCAGATAGAGATTAGATAGAAAATAAAAATCCAAACTCAAGGAATAAACACTTGACTTTTGCGAGAACAGGTGAACGTCACATAGTGTACCCTGAGACATTATTGCTCTGGACCATAATCAAGTGGACTGATAAGAGATTACCGGCATCTTGGTTGATCTTAGTTCCTCTTCAGTAGAGCTGCATGTCCACAATGTAAATTTAATTTTACATTTAAATGCAGAGCTGTCAGTCCCACCGTGTGTGATTGACAGCTCTGCATTTCATGTTTGCAAAGTTGCAGTTATAGGTGGATTTGTAGTGGACAAGCTATCAGTATCCATCCCTTCTCTTATAACTATGGTTGTTTCTGGTTTCAAAAACTAACATGGTGTTGCCCAAAATACTAAACTCCAACATTTACAGGGGAGTCTACCCATCAGTGGCAACCCAAATAGTTGACACATCCCAACCTTATGAGAACCTGCCTCTCAAAATGGGTTATGGATTCATATTTTATCTCTGACAAATGGAATGTGAACTATGATGAGGAAGGCATGACAATATTATAGCTATATCATGACATGAGACAAGATATGATCTTAGAATTTTGATATTGTCATATCGTGATCGGGTATTTGTGATGAATTTTCCTGGTTTGAGAATTTTGGAGAAAATCAAGCTCAAAAGTCAAGATTTTGACAATTATTTTGCAACAATTTGTGACTTTGCACTGCCCTCTAGTGGCCTAATATGATTTCCCATGAAATATGTCACCTGCTTTGCATACTACAGCTCCTTATTTTTCCAGTGATCCCCTATATGTCCATATCTACTTTGGACTATAGGAGAAAGTCCATCTCAAATATGAATGCTGACTGAATTCTATTGCAACCATTCCTGAATTTGCACTTCTCCCTACTGGCCGAAACGTGCATTTTTTTAAGGTGGAATCGAAACTTAATGAAAATCGGAAGCGAATGCTGAAGGTGGCCCTACAGCATCATCATGTCATTGTTCCCAATAGAATGAGTGCGCGAGTTTTTGTTTTTTTATGTTAATATAATGTCAATGTATTAATGATATAAATATAATGATGGTGATGATAACAATAATAATATTAACAGCAATAATAATAATAATATTAATAATAATGATATGATTACAACAATAATGTGTGCTGTGAAAGCAACATTTGTTGAAAAAAACATTGTAGAAATATTTTTTTGAAGTTTGATTATGACAAATAACCATACAGTTAACTGAACAAATGAAATGTACATCTTATAAGATATACTTCTGTATTCTCAGTGTTTGATTTTGCAATGATTTCACTGTTTGGATGTGTTTTTCTATTGGTGTCTGTTTGTGTGCGCATTCAGCTGAGATAAGGCTGTTTCCGGATTTTTTTCATTTTTCTACTTTCCCATAACATTAACCTCACAAATGAAGTTAACATCTTAAAAGATTTAGTTATGTACCCTCAGTGTTTGATTTTGCAATGATTTCACTGTTTGGATGTGTTTTTCTATTGGTGTCTGTTTGTGTGCGCATTCAGCTGAGATAAGGCTGTTTCCGGATTTTTTTCATTTTTCTACTTTCCCATAATATAAACCTCACAAAAGAAGTTCACATCTTAAAAGATTTAGTTCTGTACACTCACTGTTTGATTTTGCAATGATTTCACTGTTGGGATGTGTTTTTCTATAAGTGTCTGTTTGTGTGCGCATTCAGCTGAGATAAGGCTGTTTCCGGATTTTTTTAATTTTTCTGCTGTCCCATAACATAAACCTCACAAATGAAGTTAACATCTTAAAAGATTTAGTTCTGTACCCTCAGTGTTTGATTTTGCAAAGATTTCACTGTTTGGATGTGTTTTTCTATTGGAGTCTGTTTGTGTGCGCATTCAGCTGAGATAAGGCTGTTTCCGGATTATTTTAATTTTTCTACTTTCCCATAACATGAACCTCACAAATGAAGTTAACATCTTAAAAGATTTAGTTCTGTACCCTCAGTGTCTGATTTTGCAATGATTTCACTGTTGGGGTGTGTTTTTCTATAAGTGTCTGTATGTGCCCCATTGAGCTGAGATAAGGCTGTTTTCGGATTTTTTTCATTTTTCGACTTTCCCTTAATATAAACCTAACAAATGAACTTAATATCTTATAAGATATACTTCTTTACCCTCGGTGTTTAATTTTGCCAAGATTTCACTGTTTGGATGTGTTTTTCTATTGGTGTCTTTTTTTGTGTGCGCATTCAGCTGAGATAAGGCTGTTTCCGGATTTTTTTAATTTTTCTGCTGTCCCATAACATAAACCTCACAAATGAAGTTCACATCTTAAAAGATTTAGTTCTGTACCCTCAGTGTTTGATTTAGCAAAGATTTCACTATTTTGATGTGTTTTTCTATTGGTGTCTGTTTGTGTGCACATTCAGCTGAGATAAGGCTGTTTCCGGATTTTTTTAATTTTTCTGCTGTCCCATAACATAAACCTCACAAATGAAGTTAACACCTTAAAAGATTTAGTTCTGTACACTCACTGTTTGATTTTGCAATGATTTCACTGTTTGGATGTGTTTTTGTATTGGTGTCTGTTTGTGTGCGCATACAGCTGAGATAAGGCTGTTTCCGGATTTTTTTCATTTTTCTACTTTCCCGTAACATAAACCTCACAAATGAAGTTAACATCTTAAAATATTTAGTTCTGTACACTCAGTGTTTGATTTTGCAAAGGTTTCACTGTTTTGGATGTGTTTTTCTATTGGAGTCTGTTTGTGTGCGCATTCAGCTGAGATAAGGCTGTTTCCGGATTATTTTCATTTTTCTACTTTCCCATAACATGAACCTCACAAATGAAGTTAACATCTTAAAAGATTTAGTTCTGTACCCTCAGTGTCTGATTTTGCAATGATTTCACTGTTGGGGTGTGTTTTTCTATAAGTGTCTGTTTGTGCCCCATTGAGCTGAGATAAGGCTGTTTTCGGTTTTTTTTCATTTTTCGACTTTCCCTTAATATAAACCTCACAAATGAAGTTAACACCTAAAAAGATTTAGTTCAGTACCCTCAGTGTTTGATTTTGCAATGATTTCACTGTTGGGATGTGTTTTTCTACAAGTGTCTGTTTGTTTGCGCATTCAGCTGAGATAAGGCTGTTTCCGGATTTTTTTAATTTTTCTGCTGTCCCATAACATAAACCTCACAAATGAAGTTAACATCTTAAAAGATTTAGTTCTGTACCCTCAGTGTTTGATTTTGCAAAGATTTCACTGTTTGGATGTGTTTTTCTATTGGAGTCTGTTTGTGTGCGCATTCAGCTGAGATAAGGCTGTTTCCGGATTATTTTCATTTTTCTACTTTCCCATAACATGAACCTCACAAATGAAGTTAACATCTTAAAAGATTTAGTTCTGTACCCTCAGTGTCTGATTTTGAAATGATTTCACTGTTGGGGTGTGTTTTTCTATAAGTGTCTGTTTGTGCCCCATTGAGCTGAGATAAGGCTGTTTCCGGATTTTTTTAATTTTTCTGCTGTCCCATAACATAAACCTCACAAATGAAGTTAACATCTTAAAAGATATAGTTCTGTACACTCACTGTTTGATTTTGCAAAGATTTCACTGTTTGGATGTGTTTTTCTATTGGAGTCTGTTTGTGTGCGCATTCAGCTGAGATAAGGCTGTTTCCGGATTATTTTCATTTTTCTACTTTCCCATAACATGAACCTCACAAATGAAGTTAACATCTTAAAAGATTTAGTTCTGTACACTCACTGTTTGATTTTGCAATGATTTCACTGTTTGGATGTGTTTTTCTATTGGTGTCTGTTTGTGTGCGCATACAGCTGAGATAAGGCTGTTTCCGGATTTTTTTCATTTTTCTACTTTCCCATAACATAAACCTCACAAATGAAGTTAACACCTAAAAAGATTTAGTTCTGTACACTCACTGTTTGATTTTGCAATGATTTCACTGTTTGGATGTGTTTTTCTATTGGTGTCTGTTTGTGTGCGCATACAGCTGAGATAAGGCTGTTTCCGGATTATTTTCATTTTTCTACTTTCCCATAACATAAACCTCACAAATGAAGTTAACATTTTAAAGGATTTAGTTCTGTACACTCAGTGTTTGATTTTGCAATAATTTCACTGTTTGGATGTGTTTTTCTATAAGTGTCTGTTTGTGCCCCATTGAGCTGAGATAAGGCTGTTTCCGGATTTTTTTAATTTTTCTGCTGTCCCATAACATAAACCTCACAAATGAAGTTAACATCTTAAAAGATATAGTTCTGTACACTCACTGTTTGATTTTGCAAAGATTTCACTGTTTGGATCTGTTTTTCTATTGGTGTCCGTTTGTGTGCGCATACAGCTGAGATAAGGCTGTTTCCGGATTTTTTTCATTTTTCTACTTTCCCATAACATGAACCTCACAAATGAAGTTAACATCTTAAAAGATTTAGTTCTGTACCCTCAGTGTTTGATTTTGCAATGATTTCACTGTTTGGATGTGTTTTTCTATTGGTGTCTGTTTGTGTGCGCATTCTGCTGAGATATGGCTGTTTCCGGATTTTTTAAAATTGTTCTGCTGTCCCATAATATAAACCTCACAAATGAAGTTAACATCTTAAAAGATTTAGTTCTGTACACTCACTGTTTGATTTTGCAATGATTTCACTGTTGGGATGTGTTTTTCTATAAGTGTCTGTTTGTGTGCGCATACAGATGAGATAAGGGTGTTTCCGGATTTTTTTAATTTTTCTGCTGTCCCATAACATAAACCTCACAAATGAAGTTAACACCTAAAAAGATTTAGTTCAGTACCCTCAGTGTTTGATTTTGCAATGATTTCACTGTTGGGATGTGTTTTTCTACAAGTGTCTGTTTGTGTGCGCATTCAGCTGAGATAAGGCTGTTTCCGGATTTTTTAAATTTTTCTGCTGTCCCATAACATAAACCTCACAAATGAAGTTAACATCTTAAAAGATATAGTTCTGTACACTCACTGTTTGATTTTGCAATGATTTCACTGTTTGGATGTGTTTTTCTATTGGAGTCTGTTTGTGTGCGCATTCAGCTGAGATAAGGCTGTTTCCGGATTTTTTTAATTTTTCTGCTGTCCCATAACATAAACCTCACAAATGAAGTTAACATCTTAAAATATTTAGTTCTGTACACTCAGTGTTTTATTTTGCAAAGGTTTCACTGTTTGGATGTGTTTTTCTATTGGAGTCTGTTTGTGTGCGCATTCAGCTGAGATAAGGCTGTTTCCGGATTATTTTCATTTTTCTACTTTCCCATAACATGAACCTCACAAATGAAGTTAACATCTTAAAAGATTTAGTTCTGTACCCTCAGTGTCTGATTTTGCAATGATTTCACTGTTGGGGTGTGTTTTTCTATAAGTGTCTGTTTGTGCCCCATTGAGCTGAGATAAGGCTGTTTTCGGTTTTTTTTCATTTTTCGACTTTCCCTTAATATAAACCTCACAAATGAAGTTAACACCTAAAAAGATTTAGTTCAGTACCCTCAGTGTTTGATTTTGCAATGATTTCACTGTTGGGATGTGTTTTTCTACAAGTGTCTGTTTGTTTGCGCATTCAGCTGAGAAAAGGCTGTTTCCGGATTTTTTAAATTTTTCTGCTGTCCCATAACATAAACCTCACAAATGAAGTTAACATCTTAAAAGATTTAGTTCCGTACACTCACTGTTTGATTTTGCAAAGAATTCACTATTGTGATGTGTTTTTCTATTGGTGTCTGTTTGTGTGCACATTCAGCTGAGATAAGGCTGTTTCCGGATTTTTTAAATTTTTCTGCTGTCCCATAACATAAACCTCACAAATGAAGTTAACATCTTAAAAGATTTAGTTCTGTACACTCACTGTTTGATTTTGTAATGATTTCACTGTTTGGATGTGTTTTTCTATTGGTGTCTGTTTGTGTGCGCATACAGCTGAGATAAGGCTGTTTCCGGATTTTTTTCATTTTCCTACTTTCCCATAACATAAACCTCACAAATGAAGTTAACACCTTAAAAGATTTAGTTCTGTACACTCACTGTTTGATTTTGCAATGATTTCACTGTTTGGATGTGTTTTTCTATTGGTGTCTGTTTGTGTGCGCATACAGCTGAGATAAGGCTGTTTCCGGATTTTTTTAATTTTTCTGCTGTCCCATAACATAAACCCCACAAATGAAGTTAACATCTTAAAAGATTTAGTTCTGTACCCTCAGTGTTTGATTTTGCAAAGATTTCACTGTTGGGATGTGTTTTTCTATAAGTGTCTGTTTGTGTGCGCATACAGATGAGATAAGGCTGTTTCCGGATTTTTTAAATTTTTCTGCTGTCCCATAACATAAACCTCACAAATGAAGTTAACTCCTAAAAAGATTAAGTTCTGTACCCTCAGTGTTTGATTTTGCAATGATTTCACTGTTGGGATGTGTTTTCCTACAAGTGTCTGTTTGTGTGCGCATTCAGCTGAGATAAGGCTGTTTCCGATTTTTTTTAATTTTTCTGCTGTCCCATAACATAAACCTCAGAAATGAAGTTAACATTTTAAAAGATTTAGTTCTGTACACTCAGTGTTTGATTTTGCAATGATTTCACTGTTGGGATGTGTTTTTCTATAAGTGTCTGTTTGTGCCCCATTGAGCTGAGATAAGGCTGTTTCCGTTTTTTTTTTATTTTTCTGCTGTCCCATAACATAAACCTCACAAATGAAGTTAACATCTTAAAATATTTAGTTCTGTACCCTCAGTGTTTGATTTTGCAAAGATTTCACTGTTTGGATGTGTTTTTCTATAAGTGTCTGTTTGTGCCCCATTGAGCTGAGATAAGGCTGTTTCCGTTTTTTTTTTATTTTTCTGCTGTCCCATAACATAAACCTCACAAATGAAGTTAACATCTTAAAAGATTTAGTTCTGTACCCTCAGTGTTTGATTTTGCAAAGATTTCACTGTTTGGATGTGTTTTTCTATTGGAGTCTGTTTGTGTGCGCATTCAGCTGAGATAAGGCTGTTTCCGGATTATTTTCATTTTTCTACTTTCCCATAACATGAACCTCACAAATGAAGTTAACATCTTAAAAGATTTAGTTCTGTACCCTCAGTGTCTGATTTTGCAATGATTTCACTGTTGGGGTGTGTTTTTCTATAAGTGTCTGTTTGTGCCCCATTGAGCTGAGATAAGGCTGTTTTCGGATTTTTTTCATTTTTCGACTTTCCCTTAATATAAACCTAACAAATGAACTTAATATCTTATAAGATATACTTCTTTACCCTCGGTGTTTAATTTTGCCAAGATTTCACTGTTTGGATGTGTTTTTCTATTGGTGTCTGTTTGTGTGCGCATTCAGCTGAGATAAGGCTGTTTCCGGATTTTTTTAATTTTTCTGCTGTCCCATAACATAAACCTCACAAATGAAGTTCACATCTTAAAAGATTTAGTTCTGTACCCTCAGTGTTTGATTTAGCAAAGATTTCACTATTGTGATATGTTTTTCTAATGGTGTCTGTTTGTGTGCACATTCAGCTGAGAAAAGGCTGTTTCCGGATTTTTTAAATTTTTCTGCTGTCCCATAACATAAACCTCACAAATGAAGTTAACATCTTAAAAGATTTAGTTCTGTACACTCACTGTTTGATTTTGCAAAGAATTCACTATTGTGATGTGTTTTTCTATTGGTGTCTGTTTGTGTGCACATTCAGCTGAGATAAGGCTGTTTCCGGATTTTTTAAATTTTTCTGCTGTCCCATAACATAAACCTCACAAATGAAGTTAACATCTTAAAAGATTTAGTTCTGTACACTCACTGTTTGATTTTGCAATGATTTCACTGTTTGGATGTGTTTTTCTATTGGTGTCTGTTTGTGTGCACATTCAGCTGAGAAAAGGCTGTTTCCGGATTTTTTAAATTTTTCTGCTGTCCCATAACATAAACCTCACAAATGAAGTTGACATCTTAAAAGATTTAGTTCCGTACACTCACTGTTTGATTTTGCAAAGAATTCACTATTGTGATGTGTTTTTCTATTGGTGTCTGTTTGTGTGCACATTCAGCTGAGATAAGGCTGTTTCCGGATTTTTTAAATTTTTCTGCTGTCCCATAACATAAACCTCACAAATGAAGTTAACATCTTAAAAGATTTAGTTCTGTACACTCACTGTTTGATTTTGCAATGATTTCACTGTTTGGATGTGTTTTTCTATTGGTGTCTGTTTGTGTGCGCATACAGCTGAGATAAGGCTGTTTCCGGATTTTTTTCATTTTCCTACTTTCCCATAACATAAACCTCACAAATGAAGTTAACACCTTAAAAGATTTAGTTCTGTACACTCACTGTTTGATTTTGCAATGATTTCACTGTTTGGATGTGTTTTTCTATTGGTGTCTGTTTGTGTGCGCATACAGCTGAGATAAGGCTGTTTCCGGATTTTTTTAATTTTTCTGCTGTCCCATAACATAAACCCCACAAATGAAGTTAACATCTTGAAAGATTTAGTTATGTACCCTCAGTGTTTGATTTTGCAAAGATTTCACTGTTGGGATGTGTTTTTCTATAAGTGTCTGTTTGTGTGCGCATACAGATGAGATAAGGCTGTTTCCGGATTTTTTAAATTTTTCTGCTGTCCCATAACATAAACCTCACAAATGAAGTTAACTCCTAAAAAGATTAAGTTCTGTACCCTCAGTGTTTGATTTTGCAATGATTTCACTGTTGGGATGTGTTTTCCTACAAGTGTCTGTTTGTGTGCGCATTCAGCTGAGATAAGGCTGTTTCCGAATTTTTTTAATTTTTCTGCTGTCCCATAACATAAACCTCAGAAATGAAGTTAACATCTTAAAAGATTTAGTTCTCTACCCTCAGTGTTTGATTTAGCAAAGATTTCACTGTTTGGATGTGTTTTTCTATTGGTGTCTGTTTGTGTGCACATTCAGCTGAGATAAGGCTGTTTCCGGATTTTTTAAATTTTTCTGCTGTCCCATAACATAAACCTCACAAATGAAGTTAACATCTTAAAAGATTTAGTTCTGTACACTCACTGTTTGATTTTGCAATGATTTCACTGTTTGGATGTGTTTTTCTATTGGTGTCTGTTTGTGTGCGCGTACAGCTGAGATAAGGCTGTTTCCGGATTTTTTAAATTTTTCTGCTGTCCCATAACATAAACCTCACAAATGAAGTTAACATTTTAAAAGATTTAGTTCTGTACACTCAGTGTTTGATTTTGCAATGATTTCACTGTTGGGATGTGTTTTTCTATAAGTGTCTGTTTGTGCCCCATTGAGCTGAGATAAGGCTGTTTCCGTTTTTTTTTTATTTTTCTGCTGTCCCATAACATAAACCTCACAAATGAAGTTAACATCTTAAAAGATTTAGTTCTGTACCCTCAGTGTTTGATTTTGCAAAGATTTCACTGTTTGGATGTGTTTTTCTATTGGAGTCTGTTTGTGTGCGCATTCAGCTGAGATAAGGCTGTTTCCGGATTATTTTCATTTTTCTACTTTCCCATAACATGAACCTCACAAATGAAGTTAACATCTTAAAAGATTTAGTTATGTACCCTCAGTGTCTGATTTTGCAATGATTTCACTGTTGGGGTGTGTTTTTCTATAAGTGTCTGTTTGTGCCCCATTGAGCTGAGATAAGGCTGTTTCCGGTTTTTTTTCATTTTTCGACTTTCCCTTAATATAAACCTAACAAATGAACTTAACGTCTTATAAGATATACTTCTTTACCCTCAGTGTTTGATTTTGCAATGATTTCACTGTTGGGATGTGTTTTTCTATAAGTGTCTGTTTGTGCCCCATTGAGCTGAGATAAGGCTGTTTCCGTTTTTTTTTTATTTTTCTGCTGTCCCATAACATAAACCTCACAAATGAAGTTAACATCTTAAAAGATTTAGTTCTGTACCCTCAGTGTTTGATTTTGCAAAGATTTCACTGTTTGGATGTGTTTTTCTATTGGAGTCTGTTTGTGTGCGCATTCAGCTGAGATAAGGCTGTTTCCGGATTATTTTCATTTTTCTACTTTCCCATAACATGAACCTCACAAATGAAGTTAACATCTTAAAAGATTTAGTTATGTACCCTCAGTGTCTGATTTTGCAATGATTTCACTGTTGGGGTGTGTTTTTCTATAAGTGTCTGTTTGTGCCCCATTGAGCTGAGATAAGGCTGTTTCCGGTTTTTTTTCATTTTTCGACTTTCCCTTAATATAAACCTAACAAATGAACTTAACGTCTTATAAGATATACTTCTTTACCCTCAGTGTTTAATTTTGCCAAGATTTTACTGTTTGGATGTGTTTTTCTATTGGTGTCTGTATGTGTGCGCATTCAGCTGAGATAAGGCTGTTTCCGTATTTTTTTAATTTTTCTACTGTCCCTTAACATAAACCTCACAAATGAAGTTCACATCTTAAAAGATTTAGTTCTGTACCCTCAGTGTTTGATTTAGCAAAGATTTCACTGTTTGGATGTGTTTTTCTATTGGTGTCTGTTTGTGTGCACATTCAGCAGGGATACGGCTGTTTTCTGATTTTTTTCATTTTTCTACTGTCCCATAACATAAACCTCACAAATAAAGTTAACATCTTATAAGATATACTAATGTACCCTCGTCGTTCCGCTCGTCTTGGGACCCCAAAACGACATATGAAATATTCACACTCCTGCGACATGTAGAAATGTAGTTCCTCCAAAACTTCAACTCTGGCCAAAGGGTCTAAGACTGTATAGAGTCGGACATGACTGATTTTCAGTTTTTGGACACAGGACTTTGGGCCTTTTTCCCACGGCCAAAAAAAACTGCCAAAAACACAGTCTGTAAAATTCAAACGTAAGAAAGGTGGGAAACTGTCTTTTCTTCAATAATTCCTAAAGGCATTGAGCCAGGAGTCTGATATTTCCATATGTCTATCAGGGATTTAGGCTTATCCCGGGTGCCGAGTTTCAGACCTGTGTAACCTTTGGAAAGGTCAAAGGTCAGCCGTTCGGGTGTGTTTTTTTAATAATTCCTAAAGACATTAAGCCAGAAGTCTGATTTTTCCGTATCTAGGGTGCCGAGTTTCAGACCCGTGCAACCTTTGGAAAGGTCAAAGGTCAGCCATTTGGGTTTGTTTTTTGTAATAATTCCTAAAGGCATTAAGCCAGGCGTCTGATTTTTCCGTATGTGTATCAGGGACTAAGGCTGATCGAGGGTATTTTAATCTTTTTTCTTCTGTCCTATAATATGAAGTTAACATCTTATAAGGTATATTGATGTACCCTCAGTGTTTGAATTTATAATGATTTCACTGTTTTGGATGTGTTTTTCTATTTGTGTCTGTTTTTGTGCGCATTCAGCAGAGCTACGGCTGTTTTCTGATTTTTTTCATTTTTCTTCTGTCCCATAACATAAACCTCACATATAAAGTTAAAATCTTATAAGATATAGTTATATACCTTCAGTGTTTGATTTTGCAATGACTTCACTGTTTGAATGTGTTTTTCTGATTTTGTCTGTTTTTGTGCACATTCAGCTCGAATACGACTGTTTTCTGATTTTTTTTCATTTTTCTACTGTCCCATAACATAAACCTCACAAATAAAGTTAACATCTTATAAGATATAGTTTTATACCTTCAGTGTTCGATTTTGCAATGATTTCACTGTTTGGATGTGTTTTTCTATTTGTGTCTGTTTTTGTGCGCGTTAAGCAGGGATTGGGCTGTTTTCTGATTTTTTTCATTTTTCTACTGTCCCATAACATAAACCTCACAAATAAAGTTAAACTTCTTATAAGATATAGTTATTTACCCTCAGTGTTTGATTTTGCAATGATTTCACTGTTTGGATGTGTTTTTCTATTTGTGTCTGTTTTTGTGCGCATTCAGCAAGTATACAGCTGTTTTCTGATTTTTTTCATTTTTCTACTGTCCCATAACATAAACCTCACAAATGAAGTTAACATCTTAAAAGATTTAGTTCTGTACACTCAGTGTTTGATTTTGCAATGATTTCACTGTTGGGATGTGTTTTTCTATTGGTGTCTGTTTGTGTGTGCATACAGCTGAGATAAGGCTGTTTCCGGATTTTTTTCATTTTTCTACTTTCCCATAACATTAACCTCATAAATGAAGTTAACATCTTAAAAGATTTAGTTCTGTACCCTCAGTGTTTGATTTTGCAATGATTTCACTGTTTGGATGTGTTTTTCTATTTGTGTCTGTTTTGTGCACATTCAGCAAGTATACGGCTGTTTTCTGATTTTTTTCAATTTTCTACTGTCCCATAACATAAACCTCACAAATAAAGTTAACATCTTATAAGATATAGTTATTTACCCTCAGTGTTTGATTTTGCAATGATTTCACTGTTTGGATGTGTTTTTCTATTTGTGTCTGTTTTTGTGCACATTCAGCAAGTATACGGCTGTTTTTTGATTTTTTTCAATTTTCTACTGTCCCATAACATAAACCTCACAAATAAAGTTAAAATCTTATAAGATATACTTCTGTACCCTCAGTGTTTGATTTTGCAATGATTTCACTGTTTGGATGTGTTTTTCTATTTGTGTCTGTTTTGTGCACATTCAGCAAGTATACGGCTGTTTTCTGATTTTTTTCAATTTTCTACTGTCCCATAACATAAACCTCACAAATAAAGTTAACATCTTACAAGATATAGTTATTTGCCCTGAGTGTTTGATTTTGCAATGATTTCACTGTTTGGATGTGTTTTTCTATTTGTGTCTTTTTTTGTGCACATTCAGCAAGTATACAGCTGTTTTCTGATTTTTTTCAATTTTCTACTGTCTCATAACATAAACCTCACAAATAAAGTTAACATCTTATAAGATATACTTCTGTACCCTCAGTGTTTGATTTTGCAATGATTTCACTGTTTGGATGTGTTTTTCTATTTGTGTCTGTTTTGTGCACATTCAGCAAGTATACGGCTGTTTTCAGATTTTTTTCAATTTTCTACTGTCCCATAACATAAACCTCACAAATAAAGTTAACATCTTACAAGATATAGTTATTTACCCTCAGTGTTTGATTTTGCAATGATTTCACTGTTTGGATGTGTTTTTCTATTTGTGTCTGTTTTTGTGCGCAGTCAGCAAGTATACGGCTGTTTTCAGATTTTTTTTCATTTTTCTACTGTCCCATAACATAAACCTCACAAATAAAGTTAACATCTTATCAGATATACTTCTGTACCCTCAGTGTTTGATTTTGCAATGATTTCACTGTTTGGATGTGTTTTTCTATTTGTGTCTGTTTTTGTGCACATTCAGCAAGTATACGGCTGTTTTCTGATTTTTTTTCAATTTTCTATTGTCCCGTAACATAAACCTCACAAATAAAGTTAACATCTTATAAGATATACTTCTGTACCCTCAGTGTTTGATTTTGCAATGATTTCACTGTTTGGATGTGTTTTTCTATTTGTGTCTGTTTTGTGCACATTCAGCAAGTATACGGCTGTTTTCTGATTTTTTTCAATTTTCTACTGTCCCATAACATAAACCTCACAAATAAAGTTAACATCTTATAAGATATACTTCTGTACCCTCAGTGTTTGATTTTGCAATGATTTCACTGTTTGGATGTGTTTTTCTATTTGTGTCTGTTTTGTGCACATTCAGCAAGTATACGGCTGTTTTCTGATTTTTTTCAATTTTCTACTGTCCCATAACATAAACCTCACAAATAAAGTTAACATCTTACAAGATATAGTTATTTGCCCTGAGTGTTTGATTTTGCAATGATTTCACTGTTTGGATGTGTTTTTCTATTTGTGTCTTTTTTTGTGCACATTCAGCAAGTATACAGCTGTTTTCTGATTTTTTTCATTTTTCTACTGTCCCATAACATAAACCTCACAAATAAAGTTAAACTTCTTATAAGATATAGTTATTTACCCTCAGTGTTTGATTTTGCAATGATTTCACTGTTTGGATGTGTTTTTCTATTTGTGTCTGTTTTTGTGCGCATTCAGCAAGTATACAGCTGTTTTCTGATTTTTTTCATTTTTCTACTGTCCCATAACATAAACCTCACAAATGAAGTTAACATCTTAAAAGATTTAGTTCTGTACACTCAGTGTTTGATTTTGCAATGATTTCACTGTTGGGATGTGTTTTTCTATTGGTGTCTGTTTGTGTGTGCATACAGCTGAGATAAGGCTGTTTCCGGATTTTTTTCATTTTTCTACTTTCCCATAACATTAACCTCATAAATGAAGTTAACATCTTAAAAGATTTAGTTCTGTACCCTCAGTGTTTGATTTTGCAATGATTTCACTGTTTGGATGTGTTTTTCTATTTGTGTCTGTTTTTGTGCACATTCAGCAAGTATACGGCTGTTTTTTGATTTTTTTCAATTTTCTACTGTCCCATAACATAAACCTCACAAATAAAGTTAAAATCTTATAAGATATACTTCTGTACCCTCAGTGTTTGATTTTGCAATGATTTCACTGTTTGGATGTGTTTTTCTATTTGTGTCTGTATGTGTGCGCATTCAGCTGAGATAAGGCTGTTTCCGTATTTTTTTAATTTTTCTACTGTCCCTTAACATAAACCTCACAAATGAAGTTCACATCTTAAAAGATTTAGTTCTGTACCCTCAGTGTTTGATTTAGCAAAGATTTCACTGTTTGGATGTGTTTTTCTATTGGTGTCTGTTTGTGTGCACATTCAGCAGGGATACGGCTGTTTTCTGATTTTTTTCATTTTTCTACTGTCCCATAACATAAACCTCACAAATAAAGTTAACATCTTATAAGATATACTAATGTACCCTCGTCGTTCCGCTCGTCTTGGGACCCCAAAACGACATATGAAATATTCACACTCCTGCGACATGTAGAAATGTAGTTCCTCCAAAACTTCAACTCTGGCCAAAGGGTCTAAGACTGTATAGAGTCGGACATGACTGATTTTCAGTTTTTGGACACAGGACTTTGGGCCTTTTTCCCACGGCCAAAAAAAACTGCCAAAAACACAGTCTGTAAAATTCAAACGTAAGAAAGGTGGGAAACTGTCTTTTCTTCAATAATTCCTAAAGGCATTGAGCCAGGAGTCTGATATTTCCATATGTCTATCAGGGATTTAGGCTTATCCCGGGTGCCGAGTTTCAGACCTGTGTAACCTTTGGAAAGGTCAAAGGTCAGCCGTTCGGGTGTGTTTTTTTAATAATTCCTAAAGACATTAAGCCAGAAGTCTGATTTTTCCGTATCTAGGGTGCCGAGTTTCAGACCCGTGCAACCTTTGGAAAGGTCAAAGGTCAGCCATTTGGGTTTGTTTTTTGTAATAATTCCTAAAGGCATTAAGCCAGGCGTCTGATTTTTCCGTATGTGTATCAGGGACTAAGGCTGATCGAGGGTATTTTAATCTTTTTTCTTCTGTCCTATAATATGAAGTTAACATCTTATAAGGTATATTGATGTACCCTCAGTGTTTGAATTTATAATGATTTCACTGTTTTGGATGTGTTTTTCTATTTGTGTCTGTTTTTGTGCGCATTCAGCAGAGCTACGGCTGTTTTCTGATTTTTTTCATTTTTCTTCTGTCCCATAACATAAACCTCACATATAAAGTTAAAATCTTATAAGATATAGTTATATACCTTCAGTGTTTGATTTTGCAATGACTTCACTGTTTGAATGTGTTTTTCTGATTTTGTCTGTTTTTGTGCACATTCAGCTCGAATACGACTGTTTTCTGATTTTTTTTCATTTTTCTACTGTCCCATAACATAAACCTCACAAATAAAGTTAACATCTTATAAGATATAGTTTTATACCTTCAGTGTTCGATTTTGCAATGATTTCACTGTTTGGATGTGTTTTTCTATTTGTGTCTGTTTTTGTGCGCGTTAAGCAGGGATTGGGCTGTTTTCTGATTTTTTTCATTTTTCTACTGTCCCATAACATAAACCTCACAAATAAAGTTAAACTTCTTATAAGATATAGTTATTTACCCTCAGTGTTTGATTTTGCAATGATTTCACTGTTTGGATGTGTTTTTCTATTTGTGTCTGTTTTTGTGCGCATTCAGCAAGTATACAGCTGTTTTCTGATTTTTTTCATTTTTCTACTGTCCCATAACATAAACCTCACAAATGAAGTTAACATCTTAAAAGATTTAGTTCTGTACACTCAGTGTTTGATTTTGCAATGATTTCACTGTTGGGATGTGTTTTTCTATTGGTGTCTGTTTGTGTGTGCATACAGCTGAGATAAGGCTGTTTCCGGATTTTTTTCATTTTTCTACTTTCCCATAACATTAACCTCATAAATGAAGTTAACATCTTAAAAGATTTAGTTCTGTACCCTCAGTGTTTGATTTTGCAATGATTTCACTGTTTGGATGTGTTTTTCTATTTGTGTCTGTTTTGTGCACATTCAGCAAGTATACGGCTGTTTTCTGATTTTTTTCAATTTTCTACTGTCCCATAACATAAACCTCACAAATAAAGTTAACATCTTATAAGATATAGTTATTTACCCTCAGTGTTTGATTTTGCAATGATTTCACTGTTTGGATGTGTTTTTCTATTTGTGTCTGTTTTTGTGCACATTCAGCAAGTATACGGCTGTTTTTTGATTTTTTTCAATTTTCTACTGTCCCATAACATAAACCTCACAAATAAAGTTAAAATCTTATAAGATATACTTCTGTACCCTCAGTGTTTGATTTTGCAATGATTTCACTGTTTGGATGTGTTTTTCTATTTGTGTCTGTTTTGTGCACATTCAGCAAGTATACGGCTGTTTTCTGATTTTTTTCAATTTTCTACTGTCCCATAACATAAACCTCACAAATAAAGTTAACATCTTACAAGATATAGTTATTTGCCCTGAGTGTTTGATTTTGCAATGATTTCACTGTTTGGATGTGTTTTTCTATTTGTGTCTTTTTTTGTGCACATTCAGCAAGTATACAGCTGTTTTCTGATTTTTTTCAATTTTCTACTGTCTCATAACATAAACCTCACAAATAAAGTTAACATCTTATAAGATATACTTCTGTACCCTCAGTGTTTGATTTTGCAATGATTTCACTGTTTGGATGTGTTTTTCTATTTGTGTCTGTTTTGTGCACATTCAGCAAGTATACGGCTGTTTTCAGATTTTTTTCAATTTTCTACTGTCCCATAACATAAACCTCACAAATAAAGTTAACATCTTACAAGATATAGTTATTTACCCTCAGTGTTTGATTTTGCAATGATTTCACTGTTTGGATGTGTTTTTCTATTTGTGTCTGTTTTTGTGCGCAGTCAGCAAGTATACGGCTGTTTTCAGATTTTTTTTCATTTTTCTACTGTCCCATAACATAAACCTCACAAATAAAGTTAACATCTTATCAGATATACTTCTGTACCCTCAGTGTTTGATTTTGCAATGATTTCACTGTTTGGATGTGTTTTTCTATTTGTGTCTGTTTTTGTGCACATTCAGCAAGTATACGGCTGTTTTCTGATTTTTTTTCAATTTTCTATTGTCCCGTAACATAAACCTCACAAATAAAGTTAACATCTTATAAGATATACTTCTGTACCCTCAGTGTTTGATTTTGCAATGATTTCACTGTTTGGATGTGTTTTTCTATTTGTGTCTGTTTTGTGCACATTCAGCAAGTATACGGCTGTTTTCTGATTTTTTTCAATTTTCTACTGTCCCATAACATAAACCTCACAAATAAAGTTAACATCTTATAAGATATACTTCTGTACCCTCAGTGTTTGATTTTGCAATGATTTCACTGTTTGGATGTGTTTTTCTATTTGTGTCTGTTTTGTGCACATTCAGCAAGTATACGGCTGTTTTCTGATTTTTTTCAATTTTCTACTGTCCCATAACATAAACCTCACAAATAAAGTTAACATCTTACAAGATATAGTTATTTGCCCTGAGTGTTTGATTTTGCAATGATTTCACTGTTTGGATGTGTTTTTCTATTTGTGTCTTTTTTTGTGCACATTCAGCAAGTATACAGCTGTTTTCTGATTTTTTTCATTTTTCTACTGTCCCATAACATAAACCTCACAAATAAAGTTAAACTTCTTATAAGATATAGTTATTTACCCTCAGTGTTTGATTTTGCAATGATTTCACTGTTTGGATGTGTTTTTCTATTTGTGTCTGTTTTTGTGCGCATTCAGCAAGTATACAGCTGTTTTCTGATTTTTTTCATTTTTCTACTGTCCCATAACATAAACCTCACAAATGAAGTTAACATCTTAAAAGATTTAGTTCTGTACACTCAGTGTTTGATTTTGCAATGATTTCACTGTTGGGATGTGTTTTTCTATTGGTGTCTGTTTGTGTGTGCATACAGCTGAGATAAGGCTGTTTCCGGATTTTTTTCATTTTTCTACTTTCCCATAACATTAACCTCATAAATGAAGTTAACATCTTAAAAGATTTAGTTCTGTACCCTCAGTGTTTGATTTTGCAATGATTTCACTGTTTGGATGTGTTTTTCTATTTGTGTCTGTTTTGTGCACATTCAGCAAGTATACGGCTGTTTTCTGATTTTTTTCAATTTTCTACTGTCCCATAACATAAACCTCACAAATAAAGTTAACATCTTATAAGATATAGTTATTTACCCTCAGTGTTTGATTTTGCAATGATTTCACTGTTTGGATGTGTTTTTCTATTTGTGTCTGTTTTTGTGCACATTCAGCAAGTATACGGCTGTTTTTTGATTTTTTTCAATTTTCTACTGTCCCATAACATAAACCTCACAAATAAAGTTAAAATCTTATAAGATATACTTCTGTACCCTCAGTGTTTGATTTTGCAATGATTTCACTGTTTGGATGTGTTTTTCTATTTGTGTCTGTTTTGTGCACATTCAGCAAGTATACGGCTGTTTTCTGATTTTTTTCAATTTTCTACTGTCCCATAACATAAACCTCACAAATAAAGTTAACATCTTACAAGATATAGTTATTTGCCCTGAGTGTTTGATTTTGCAATGATTTCACTGTTTGGATGTGTTTTTCTATTTGTGTCTTTTTTTGTGCACATTCAGCAAGTATACAGCTGTTTTCTGATTTTTTTCAATTTTCTACTGTCTCATAACATAAACCTCACAAATAAAGTTAACATCTTATAAGATATACTTCTGTACCCTCAGTGTTTGATTTTGCAATGATTTCACTGTTTGGATGTGTTTTTCTATTTGTGTCTGTTTTGTGCACATTCAGCAAGTATACGGCTGTTTTCAGATTTTTTTCAATTTTCTACTGTCCCATAACATAAACCTCACAAATAAAGTTAACATCTTACAAGATATAGTTATTTACCCTCAGTGTTTGATTTTGCAATGATTTCACTGTTTGGATGTGTTTTTCTATTTGTGTCTGTTTTTGTGCGCAGTCAGCAAGTATACGGCTGTTTTCAGATTTTTTTTCATTTTTCTACTGTCCCATAACATAAACCTCACAAATAAAGTTAACATCTTATCAGATATACTTCTGTACCCTCAGTGTTTGATTTTGCAATGATTTCACTGTTTGGATGTGTTTTTCTATTTGTGTCTGTTTTTGTGCACATTCAGCAAGTATACGGCTGTTTTCTGATTTTTTTTCAATTTTCTATTGTCCCGTAACATAAACCTCACAAATAAAGTTAACATCTTATAAGATATACTTCTGTACCCTCAGTGTTTGATTTTGCAATGATTTCACTGTTTGGATGTGTTTTTCTATTTGTGTCTGTTTTGTGCACATTCAGCAAGTATACGGCTGTTTTCTGATTTTTTTCAATTTTCTACTGTCCCATAACATAAACCTCACAAATAAAGTTAACATCTTATAAGATATACTTCTGTACCCTCAGTGTTTGATTTTGCAATGATTTCACTGTTTGGATGTGTTTTTCTATTTGTGTCTGTTTTGTGCACATTCAGCAAGTATACGGCTGTTTTCTGATTTTTTTCAATTTTCTACTGTCCCATAACATAAACCTCACAAATAAAGTTAACATCTTACAAGATATAGTTATTTGCCCTGAGTGTTTGATTTTGCAATGATTTCACTGTTTGGATGTGTTTTTCTATTTGTGTCTTTTTTTGTGCACATTCAGCAAGTATACAGCTGTTTTCTGATTTTTTTCAATTTTCTACTGTCCCATAACATAAACCTCACAAATAAAGTTAACATCTTATAAGATATAGTTATTTACCCTCAGTGTTTGATTTTGCAATGATTTCACTGTTTGGATGTGTTTTTCTATTTGTGTCTGTTTTTGTGCACATTCAGCAAGTATACGGCTGTTTTCTGATTTTTTTTCAATTTTCTATTGTCCCGTAACATAAACCTCACAAATAAAGTTAACATCTTATAAGATATACTTCTGTACCCTCAGTGTTTGATTTTGCAATGATTTCACTGTTTGGATGTGTTTTTCTATTTGTGTCTGTTTTGTGCACATTCAGCAAGTATACGGCTGTTTTCTGATTTTTTTCAATTTTCTACTGTCCCATAACATAAACCTCACAAATAAAGTTAACATCTTATAAGATATACTTCTGTACCCTCAGTGTTTGATTTTGCAATGATTTCACTGTTTGGATGTGTTTTTCTATTTGTGTCTGTTTTGTGCACATTCAGCAAGTATACGGCTGTTTTCTGATTTTTTTCAATTTTCTACTGTCCCATAACATAAACCTCACAAATAAAGTTAACATCTTACAAGATATAGTTATTTGCCCTGAGTGTTTGATTTTGCAATGATTTCACTGTTTGGATGTGTTTTTCTATTTGTGTCTTTTTTTGTGCACATTCAGCAAGTATACAGCTGTTTTCTGATTTTTTTCAATTTTCTACTGTCCCATAACATAAACCTCACAAATAAAGTTAACATCTTATAAGATATAGTTATTTACCCTCAGTGTTTGATTTTGCAATGATTTCACTGTTTGGATGTGTTTTTCTATTTGTGTCTGTTTTGTGCACATTCAGCAAGTATACAGCTGTTTTCTGATTTTTTTCAATTGTCTACTGTCCCATAACATAAACCTCACAAATAAAGTTAAAATCTTATAAGATATAGTTATTTACCCTCAGTGTTTGATTTTGCAATGATTTCACTGTTTGGATGTGTTTTTCTATTTGTGTCTGTTTTTGTGCACATTCAGCAAGTATACGGCTGTTTTCTGATTTTTTTCAATTTTCTACTGTCCCATAACATAAACCTCACAAATAAAGTTAAAATCTTATAAGATATAGTTATTTACCCTCAGTGTTTGATTTTGCAATGATTTCACTGTTTGGATGTGTTTTTCTATTTGTGTCTTTTTTTGTGCACATTCAGCAAGTATACAGCTGTTTTCTGATTTTTTTCAATTTTCTACTGTCCCATAACATAAACCTCACAAATAAAGTTAACATCTTATAAGATATAGTTATTTACCCTCAGTGTTTGATTTTGCAATGATTTCACTGTTTGGATGTGTTTTTCTATTTGTGTCTGTTTTTGTGCACATTCAGCAAGTATACGGCTGTTTTCTGATTTTTTTCAATTTTCTACTGTCCCATAACATAAACCTCACAAATAAAGTTAACATCTTATAAGATATAGTTATTTACCCTCAGTGTTTGATTTTGCAATGATTTCACTGTTTGGATGTGTTTTTCCATTTGTGTCTGTTTTTGTGCGCAGTCAGCAAGTATACGGCTGTTTTCAGATTTTTTTTCATTTTTCTACTGTCCCATAACATAAACCTCACAAATAAAGTTAACATCTTATCAGATATGCTTCTGTACCCTCAGTGTTTGATTTTGCAATGATTTCACTGTTTGGATGTGTTTTTCCATTTGTGTCTGTTTTTGTGCGCAGTCAGCAAGTATACGGCTGTTTTCAGATTTTTTTTCATTTTTCTACTGTCCCATAACATAAACCTAACAAATAAGGTTAACATCTTATCAGATATGCTTCTGTACCCTCAGTGTTTGATTTTGCAATGATTTCACTGTTTGGATGTGTTTTTCTATTTGTGTTTGTTTTTGTGCGCATTCAGCAAGTATACGGCTGTTTTCTGATTTTTTTAAATTTTCTACTGTCCCATAACATAAACCTCACAAATAAAGTTAACATCTTATAAGATATACTTCTGTACCCTCAGTGTTTGATTTTGCAATGATTTCACTGTTTGGATGTGTTTTTCCATTTGTGTCTGTTTTTGTGCGCATTCAGCAAGTATACGGCTGTTTTCAGATTTTTTTTCATTTTCTACTGTCCCATAACATAAACCTCACAAATAAAGTTATCATCTTATAAGATATAGTTATTTACCCTCAGTGTTTGATTTTGCAATGATTTCACTGTTTGGATGTTTTTTTCTATTTGTGTCTGTTTTTGTGCACATTCAGAAAGTATACGGCTGTTTTCTGACTTTTTTCAATTTTCTACTGTCCCATAACATAAACCTCACAAATAAAGTTAACATCTTATAAGATATACTTCTGTACCCTCAGTGTTTGATTTTGCAATGATTTCACTGTTTGGATGTGTTTTTCTATTTGTGTCTTTTGTTGTGCACATTCAGCAAGTATACGGCTGTTTTATGATTTTTTTTCATTTTTCTACTGTCCCATAACATGAACCTCACAAATAGAGTTACAATCTTATAAGATATACTTCTGTACCCTTGGTGTTTGATTTTGCAATGATTTCACTGGTTGGATGTGTTTTTCTATTTGTGTCTGTTTTTGTGCGCATTCAGCAAGTATACGGCTGTTTTCTGATTTTTTTCAATTTTCTACTGTCCCATAACATAAACCTCACAAATAAAGTTAACATCTTATAAGATATTCTTCTGTACCCTCAGTGTTTGATTTTGCAATGATTTCACTGTTTGGATGTGTTTTTCTATTTGTGTCTGTTTTTGTGCACATTCAGCAAGTATACGGCTGTTTTCTGATTTTTTTTCATTTTTCTACTGTCCCATAACATAAACCTCACAAATAAAGTTAACATCTTATAAGATATACTTCTGTACCCTCCGTGTTTGATTTTGCAATGATTTCACTGTTTGGATGTGTTTTTCTATTTTTGTCTGTTTTTGTGCACATTCAGCAAGTATACAGCTGTTTTCTGATTTTTTTCATTTTTCTACTGTCCCATAACATAAACCTCACAAATAAAGTTAACATCTTATAAGATATACTTCTGTACCCTCAGTGTTTGATTTTGCAATGATTTCACTGTTTGGATGTGTTTTTCTATTTGTGTCTTTTGTTGTGCACATTCAGCAAGTATACGGCTGTTTTATGATTTTTTTTCATTTTTCTACTGTCCCATAACATGAACCTCACAAATAGAGTTACAATCTTATAAGATATACTTCTGTACCCTCAGTGTTTGATTTTGCAATGATTTCACTGTTTGGATGTGTTTTTCTATTTGTGTCTGTTTTGTGCACATTCAGCAAGTATACGGCTGTTTTCTGATTTTTTCAATTTTCTACTGTCCCATAACATAAACCTCACAAATAAAGTTAACATCTTACAAGATATAGTTATTTGCCCTGAGTGTTTGATTTTGCAATGATTTCACTGTTTGGATGTGTTTTTCTATTTGTGTCTTTTTTTGTGCACATTCAGCAAGTATACAGCTGTTTTCTGATTTTTTTCAATTTTCTACTGTCCCATAACATAAACCTCACAAATAAAGTTAATATCTTATAAGATATACTTCTGTACCCTCAGTGTTTGATTTTGCAATGATTTCACTGTTTGGATGTGTTTTTCTATTTGTGTCTGTTTTGTGCACATTCAGCAAGTATACGGCTGTTTTCAGATTTTTTTCAATTTTCTACTGTCCCATAACATAAACCTCACAAATAAAGTTAACATCTTACAAGATATAGTTATTTACCCTCAGTGTTTGATTTTGCAATGATTTCACTGTTTGGATGTGTTTTTCTATTTGTGTCTGTTTTTGTGCGCAGTCAGCAAGTATACGGCTGTTTTCAGATTTTTTTTCATTTTTCTACTGTCCCATAACATAAACCTCACAAATAAAGTTAACATCTTATCAGATATACTTCTGTACCCTCAGTGTTTGATTTTGCAATGATTTCACTGTTTGGATGTGTTTTTCTATTTGTGTCTGTTTTTGTGCACATTCAGCAAGTATACGGCTGTTTTCTGATTTTTTTTCAATTTTCTATTATCCCGTAACATAAACCTCACAAATAAAGTTAACATCTTATAAGATATACTTCTGTACCCTCAGTGTTTGATTTTGCAATGATTTCACTGTTTGGATGTGTTTTTCTATTTGTGTCTGTTTTGTGCACATTCAGCAAGTATACGGCTGTTTTCTGATTTTTTTCAATTTTCTACTGTCCCATAACATAAACCTCACAAATACAGTTAACATCTTACAAGATATAGTTATTTGCCCTGAGTGTTTGATTTTGCAATGATTTCACTGTTTGGATGTGTTTTTCTATTTGTGTCTTTTTTTGTGCACATTCAGCAAGTATACAGCTGTTTTCTGATTTTTTTTCAATTTTCTACTGTCCCATAACATAAACCTCACAAATAAAGTTAACATCTTATAAGATATAGTTATTTACCCTCAGTGTTTGATTTTGCAATGATTTCACTGTTTGGATGTGTTTTTCTATTTGTGTCTGTTTTTGTGCACATTCAGCAAGTATACGCCTTTTTTTTGATTTTTTTCAATTTTCTACTGTCCCATAACATAAACCTCACAAATAAAGTTAAAATCTTATAAGATATAGTTATTTACCCTCAGTGTTTGATTTTGCAATGATTTCACTGTTTGGATGTGTTTTTCTATTTGTGTCTGTTTTTGTGCGCAGTCAGGAAGTATACGGCTGTTTTCAGATTTTTTTTCATTTTTCTACTGTCCCATAACATAAACCTCACAAATAAAGTTAACATCTTATAACATATACTTCTGTACCCTCAGTGTTTGATTTTGCAATGATTTCACTGTTTGGATGTGTTTTTCTATTTGTGTCTTTTGTTGTGCACATTCAGCAAGTATACGGCTGTTTTATGATTTTTTTTCATTTTTCTACTGTCCCATAACATGAACCTCACAAATAGAGTTACAATCTTATAAGATATACTTCTGTACCCTTGGTGTTTGATTTTGCAATGATTTCACTGGTTGGATGTGTTTTTCTATTTGTGTCTGTTTTTGTGCGCATTCAGCAAGTATACGGCTGTTTTCTGATTTTTTTCAATTTTCTACTGTCCCATAACATAAACCTCACAAATAAAGTTAACATCTTATAAGATATACTTCTTTACCCTCAGTGTTTGATTTTGCAATGATTTCACTGTTTGGATGTGTTTTTCTATTTGTGTCTGTTTTTGTGCGCATTCAGCAAGTATACGGCTGTTTTCTGATTTTTTTTTCAATTTTCTATTGTCCCGTAACATAAACCTCACAAATAAAGTTAACATCTTATAAGATATACTTCTGTACCCTCAGTGTTTGATTTTGCAATGATTTCACTGTTTGGATGTGTTTTTCTATTTGTGTCTGTTTTGTGCACATTCAGCAAGTATACGGCTGTTTTCTGATTTTTTTCAATTTTCTACTGTCCCATAACATAAACCTCACAAATAAAGTTAACATCTTATAAGATATAGTTATTTACCCTCAGTGTTTGATTTTGCAATGATTTCACTGTTTGGATGTGTTTTTCTATTTGTGTCTGTTTTTGTGCACATTCAGCAAGTATACGGCTGTTTTTTGATTTTTTTCATTTTTCTACTGTCCCATAACATAAACCTCACAAATAAAGTTAAAATCTTATAAGATATAGTTATTTACCCTCAGTGTTTGATTTTGCAATGATTTCACTGTTTGGATGTGTTTTTCTATTTGTGTCTGTTTTGTGCACATTCAGCAAGTATACGGCTGTTTTCTGATTTTTTTCAATTTTCTACTGTCCCATAACATAAACCTCACAAATAAAGTTAACATCTTACAAGATATAGTTATTTGCCCTGAGTGTTTGATTTTGCAATGATTTCACTGTTTGGATGTGTTTTTCTATTTGTGTCTTTTTTTGTGCACATTCAGCAAGTATACAGCTGTTTTCTGATTTTTTTCAATTTTCTACTGTCCCATAACATAAACCTCACAAATAAAGTTAACATCTTATAAGATATACTTCTGTACCCTCAGTGTTTGATTTTGCAATGATTTCACTGTTTGGATGTGTTTTTCTATTTGTGTCTGTTTTGTGCACATTCAGCAAGTATACAGCTGTTTTCAGATTTTTTTCAATTTTCTACTGTCCCATAACATAAACCTCACAAATAAAGTTAATATCTTACAAGATATAGTTATTTACCCTCAGTGTTTGATATTGCAATGATTTCACTGTTTGGATGTGTTTTTCTATTTGTGTCTGTTTTTGTGCGCAGTCAGCAAGTATACGGCTGTTTTCAGATTTTTTTTCATTTTTCTACTGTCCCATAACATAAACCTCACAAATAAAGTTAACATCTTATCAGATATACTTCTGTACCCTCAGTGTTTGATTTTGCAATGATTTCACTGTTTGGATGTGTTTTTCTATTTGTGTCTGTTTTTGTGCACATTCAGCAAGTATACGGCTGTTTTCTGATTTTTTTTCAATTTTCTATTATCCCGTAACATAAACCTCACAAATAAAGTTAACATCTTATAAGATATACTTCTGTACCCTCAGTGTTTGATTTTGCAATGATTTCACTGTTTGGATGTGTTTTTCTATTTGTGTCTGTTTTGTGCACATTCAGCAAGTATACGGCTGTTTTCTGATTTTTTTCAATTTTCTACTGTCCCATAACATAAACCTCACAAATAAAGTTAACATCTTACAAGATATAGTTATTTGCCCTGAGTGTTTGATTTTGCAATGATTTCACTGTTTGGATGTGTTTTTCTATTTGTGTCTTTTTTTGTGCACATTCAGCAAGTATACAGCTGTTTTCTGATTTTTTTCAATTTTCTACTGTCCCATAACATAAACCTTACAAATAAAGTTAACATCTTATAAGATATACTTCTGTACCCTCAGTGTTTGATTTTGCAATGATTTCACTGTTTGGATGTGTTTTTCTATTTGTGTCTGTTTTGTGCACATTCAGCAAGTATACGGCTGTTTTCTGATTTTTTTCAATTTTCTACTGTCCCATAACATAAACCTCACAAATAAAGTTAAAATCTTATAAGATATAGTTATTTACCCTCAGTGTTTGATTTTGCAATGATTTCACTGTTTGGATGTGTTTTTCTATTTGTGTCTGTTTTTGTGCGCAGTCAGGAAGTATACGGCTGTTTTCAGATTTTTTTTCATTTTTCTACTGTCCCATAACATAAACCTCACAAATAAAGTTAACATCTTATCAGATATACTTCTGTACCCTCAGTGTTTGATTTTGCAATGATTTCACTGTTTGGATGTGTTTTTCTATTTGTGTCTGTTTTGTGCACATTCAGCAAGTATACAGCTGTTTTCTGATTTTTTTCAATTTTCTACTGTCCCATAACATAAACCTCACAAATAAAGTTAAAATCTTATAAGATATAGTTATTTACCCTCAGTGTTTGATTTTGCAATGATTTCACTGTTTGGATGTGTTTTTCTATTTGTGTCTGTTTTTGTGCACATTCAGCAAGTATACGGCTGTTTTCTGATTTTTTTCAATTTTCTACTGTCCCATAACATAAACCTCACAAATAAAGTTAAAATCTTATAAGATATAGTTATTTACCCTCAGTGTTTGATTTTGCAATGATTTCACTGTTTGGATGTGTTTTTCTATTTGTGTCTTTTTTTGTGCACATTCAGCAAGTATACAGCTGTTTTCTGATTTTTTTCAATTTTCTACTGTCCCATAACATAAACCTCACAAATAAAGTTAAAATCTTATAAGATATAGTTATTTACCCTCAGTGTTTGATTTTGCAATGATTTCACTGTTTGGATGTGTTTTTCTATTTGTGTCTGTTTTTGTGCGCAGTCAGGAAGTATACGGCTGTTTTCAGATTTTTTTTCATTTTTCTACTGTCCCATAACATAAACCTCACAAATAAAGTTAACATCTTATCAGATATACTTCTGTACCCTCAGTGTTTGATTTTGCAATGATTTCACTGTTTGGATGTGTTTTTCTATTTGTGTCTGTTTTGTGCACATTCAGCAAGTATACAGCTGTTTTCTGATTTTTTTCAATTTTCTACTGTCCCATAACATAAACCTCACAAATAAAGTTAAAATCTTATAAGATATAGTTATTTACCCTCAGTGTTTGATTTTGCAATGATTTCACTGTTTGGATGTGTTTTTCTATTTGTGTCTGTTTTTGTGCACATTCAGCAAGTATACGGCTGTTTTCTGATTTTTTTCAATTTTCTACTGTCCCATAACATAAACCTCACAAATAAAGTTAAAATCTTATAAGATATAGTTATTTACGCTCAGTGTTTGATTTTGCAATGATTTCACTGTTTGGATGTGTTTTTCTATTTGTGTCTTTTTTTGTGCACATTCAGCAAGTATACAGCTGTTTTCTGATTTTTTTCAATTTTCTACTGTCCCATAACATAAACCTCACAAATAAAGTTAACATCTTATAAGATATAGTTATTTACCCTCAGTGTTTGATTTTGCAATGATTTCACTGTTTGGATGTGTTTTTCTATTTGTGTCTGTTTTTGTGCACATTCAGCAAGTATACGGCTGTTTTCTGATTTTTTTCAATTTTCTACTGTCCCATAACATAAACCTCACAAATAAAGTTAACATCTTACAAGATATAGTTATTTACCCTCAGTGTTTGATTTTGCAATGATTTCACTGTTTGGATGTGTTTTTCCATTTGTGTCTGTTTTTGTGCGCAGTCAGCAAGTATACGGCTGTTTTCAGATTTTTTTTCATTTTTCTACTGTCCCATAACATAAACCTCACAAATAAAGTTAACATCTTATCAGATATGCTTCTGTACCCTCAGTGTTTGATTTTGCAATGATTTCACTGTTTGGATGTGTTTTTCTATTTGTGTTTGTTTTTGTGCGCATTCAGCATGTATACGGCTGTTTTCTGATTTTTTTCAATTTTCTACTGTCCCATAACATAAACCTCACAAATAAAGTTAACATCTTATAAGATATACTTCTGTACCCTCAGTGTTTGATTTTGCAATGATTTCACTGTTTGGATGTGTTTTTCTATTTGTGTCTTTTGTTGTGCACATTCAGCAAGTATACGGCTGTTTTATGATTTTTTTTCATTTTTCTACTGTCCCATAACATGAACCTCACAAATAGAGTTACAATCTTATAAGATATACTTCTGTACCCTTGGTGTTTGATTTTGCAATGATTTCACTGGTTGGATGTGTTTTTCTATTTGTGTCTGTTTTTGTGCGCATTCAGCAAGTATACGGCTGTTTTCTGATTTTTTTCAATTTTCTACTGTCCCATAACATAAACCTCACAAATAAAGTTAACATCTTATAAGATATACTTCTGTACCCTCAGTGTTTGATTTTGCAATGATTTCACTGTTTGGATGTGTTTTTCTATTTGTGTCTGTTTTTGTGCGCATTCAGCAAGTATACGGCTGTTTTCTGATTTTTTTTCAATTTTCTATTGTCCCGTAACATAAACCTCACAAATAAAGTTAACATCTTATAAGATATACTTCTGTACCCTCAGTGTTTGATTTTGCAATGATTTCACTGTTTGGATGTGTTTTTCTATTTGTGTCTGTTTTGTGCACATTCAGCAAGTATACGGCTGTTTTCTGATTTTTTTCAATTTTCTACTGTCCCATAACATAAACCTCACAAATAAAGTTAACATCTTATAAGATATAGTTATTTACCCTCAGTGTTTGATTTTGCAATGATTTCACTGTTTGGATGTGTTTTTCTATTTGTGTCTGTTTTTGTGCACATTCAGCAAGTATACGGCTGTTTTTTGATTTTTTTCATTTTTCTACTGTCCCATAACATAAACCTCACAAATAAAGTTAAAATCTTATAAGATATAGTTATTTACCCTCAGTGTTTGATTTTGCAATGATTTCACTGTTTGGATGTGTTTTTCTATTTGTGTCTGTTTTTGTGATCATTCAGCAGGAATACGGCTGTTTTCTGATTTTTTTCATTTTTCTACTGTCCCATAACATAAACCTCACAAATAAAGTTAAAATCTTATAAGATATAGTTATTTACCCTCAGTGTTTGATTTTGCAATGATTTCACTGTTTGGATGTGTTTTTCTATTTGTGTCTGTTTTTGTGCGCATTCAGCAAGTATACAGCTGTTTTCTGATTTTTTTATTTTTCTACTGTCCCATAACATAAACCTCACAAATAAAGTTAACATCTTATAAGATATACTTCTGTACCCTCAGTGTTTGATTTTGCAATGATTTCACTGTTTGGATGTGTTTTTCTATTTGTGTCTGTTTTTGTGATCATTCAGCAGGAATACAGCTGTTTTCTGATTTTTTTCATTTTTCTACTGTCCCATAACATAAACCTCACAAATAAAGTTAAAATCTTATAAGATATAGTTATTTACCCTCAGTGTTTGATTTTGCAATGATTTCACTGTTTGGATGTGTTTTTCTATTTGTGTCTGTTTTTGTGCGCATTCAGCAAGTATACAGCTGTTTTCTGATTTTTTCATTTTTCTACTGTCCCATAATATAAACCTCACAAATAAAGTTAACATCTTATAAGATATACTTCTTTACCCTCAGTGTTTGATTTTGCAATGATTTCACTGTTTGGATGTGTTTTTCTATTTGTGTCTGTTTTTGTGCACATTCAGTAAGTATACGGCTGTTTTCTGATTTTTTTTCAATTTTCTATTGTCCCGTAACATAAACCTCACAAATAAAGTTAACATCTTATAAGATATACTTCTGTACCCTCAGTGTTTGATTTTGCAATGATTTCACTGTTTGGATGTGTTTTTCTATTTGTGTCTGTTTTGTGCACATTCAGCAAGTATACGGCTGTTTTCTGATTTTTTTCAATTTTCTACTGTCCCATAACATAAACCTCACAAATAAAGTTAACATCTTATAAGATATAGTTATTTACCCTCAGTGTTTGATTTTGCAATGATTTCACTGTTTGGATGTGTTTTTCTATTTGTGTCTGTTTTTGTGCACATTCAGCAAGTATACGGCTGTTTTTTGATTTTTTTCATTTTTCTACTGTCCCATAACATAAACCTCACAAATAAAGTTAAAATCTTATAAGATATAGTTATTTACCCTCAGTGTTTGATTTTGCAATGATTTCACTGTTTGGATGTGTTTTTCTATTTGTGTCTGTTTTTGTGATCATTCAGCAGGAATACGGCTGTTTTCTGATTTTTTTCATTTTTCTACTGTCCCATAACATAAACCTCACAAATAAAGTTAAAATCTTATAAGATATAGTTATTTACCCTCAGTGTTTGATTTTGCAATGATTTCACTGTTTGGATGTGTTTTTCTATTTGTGTCTGTTTTTGTGCGCATTCAGCAAGTATACAGCTGTTTTCTGATTTTTTTATTTTTCTACTGTCCCATAACATAAACCTCACAAATAAAGTTAACATCTTATAAGATATACTTCTGTACCCTCAGTGTTTGATTTTGCAATGATTTCACTGTTTGGATGTGTTTTTCTATTTGTGTCTGTTTTTGTGATCATTCAGCAGGAATACAGCTGTTTTCTGATTTTTTTCATTTTTCTACTGTCCCATAACATAAAACTCACAAATAAAGTTAACATCTTATCAGATATACTTCTGTACCCTCAGTGTTTGATTTTGCAATGATTTCACTGTTTGGATGTGTTTTTCTATTTGTGTCTGTTTTTGTGCGCATTCAGCAAGTATACGGCTGTTTTCAGATTTTTTTTCATTTTCTACTGTCCCATAACATTAACCTCACAAATAAAGTTAACATCTTATAAGATATACTTCTGTACCCTCAGTGTTTGAATTTGGAATGATTTCACTGTTTGGATGTGTTTTTCTATTTGTTTCTGTTTTTGTGCGCATTCAGCAAATATACGGCTGTTTTCAGATTTTTTTTCATTTTCTACTGTCCCATAACATAAACCTCACAAATAAAGTTAACATCTTATAAGATATAGTTATTTACCCTCAGTGTTTGATTTTGCAATGATTTCACTGTTTGGATGTGTTTTTCTATTTGTGTCTTTTGTTGTGCACATTCAGCAAGTATACGGCTGTTTTATGATTTTTTTTCATTTTTCTACTGTCCCATAACATAAACCTCACAAATAAAGTTAACATCTTATAAGATATACTTCTGTACCCTCAGTGTTTGATTTTGCAATGATTTCACTGTTTGGATGTGTTTTTCTATTTGTGTCTGTTTTTGTGCGCATTCAGCAAGTATACGGCTGTTTTCAGATTTTTTTTCATTTTTCTACTGTCCCATAACATAAACCTCACAAATAAAGTTAAAATCTTATAAGATATAGTTATTTACCCTCAGTGTTTGATTTTGCAATGATTTCACTGTTTGGATGTGTTTTTCTATTTGTGTCTGTTTTTGTGCACATTCAGCAAGTAAACAGCTGTTTTCAGATTTTTTTTCAATTTTCTACTGTCCCATAACATAAAGCTCACAAATAAAGTTAACATCTTATCAGATATACTTCTGTACCCTCAGTGTTTGATTTTGCAATGATTTCACTGTTTGGATGTGTTTTTCTATTTGTGTCTGTTTTTGTGCACATTCAACAAGGTTATGGCTGTTTTCTGATTTTTTTCATTTTTCTACTGTCCCATAACATAAACCTCACAAATAAAGTTAAAATCTTTTAAGATATATTTATATACCTACAGTGTTTGATTTTGCAATATTTTCACTGTTTGGATGTTTTTTTCTATATATGTCTGTTTTTGTGCGCATTCAGCAAGTATACGGCTGTTTTCAGATTTTTTTTCATTTTCTACTGTCCCATAACATAAACCTCACAAATAAAGTTAACATCTTATAAGATATACTTCTGTACCCTCAGTGTTTGATTTTGGAATGATTTCACTGTTTGGATGTGTTTTTCTATTTGTTTCTGTTTTTGTGCGCATTCAGCAAATATACGGCTGTTTTCAGATTTTTTTTCATTTTCTACTGTCCCATAACATAAACCTCACAAATAAAGTTAACATCTTATAAGATATAGTTATTTACCCTCAGTGTTTGATTTTGCAATGATTTCACTGTTTGGATGTTTTTTTCTATTTGTGTCTGTTTTTGTGCACATTCAGAAAGTATACGGCTGTTTTCTGACTTTTTTCAATTTTCTACTGTCCCATAACATAAACCTCACAAATAAAGTTAACATCTTATAAGATATACTTCTGTACCCTCAGTGTTTGATTTTGCAATGATTTCACTGTTTGGATGTGTTTTTCTATTTGTGTCTGTTTTTGTGCGCATTCAGCAAGTATACGGCTGTTTTCAGATTTTTTTTCAATTTTCTACTGTCCCATAACATAAAGCTCACAAATAAAGTTAACATCTTATCAGATATACTTCTGTACCCTCAGTGTTTGATTTTGCAATGATTTCACTGTTTGGATGTGTTTTTCTATTTGTGTCTGTTTTTGTGCACATTCAGCAAGATACGGCTGTTTTCTGATTTTTTTCAATTTTCTACTGTCCCATAACATAAAGCTCACAAATAAAGTTAAAATCTTATAAGATATAATTATTTACCCTCAGTGTTTGATTTTGCAATGATTTCACTGTTTGGATGTGTTTTTCTATTTGTGTCTGTTTTTGTGCACATTCAGCAAGTATACAGCTGTTTTCAGATTTTTTTTCAATTTTCTACTGTCCCATAACATAAAGCTCACAAATGAAGTTAACATCTTATCAGATATATTTCTGGACCCTCAGTGTTTGATTTTGCAATGATTTCACTGTTTGGATGTGTTTTTCTATTTGTGTCTGTTTTTGTGCGCATTCAGCAAGTATACGGCTGTTTTCTGATTTTTTTTCAATTTTCTACTGTCCCATAACATAAACCTCACAAATAAAGTTAACATCTTATAAGAAATAGTTATATACCTTTAGCGTTTGATTTTGCAATAATTTCACTGTTTGGATGTGTTTTTCTATTTGTGTCTGTTTTTGTGCACATTCAACAAGGTTATGGCTGTTTTCTGATTTTTTTCATTTTTCTACTGTCCCATAACATAAACCTCACAAATAAAGTTAAAATCTTTTAAGATATATTTATATACCTACAGTGTTTGATTTTGCAATATTTTCACTGTTTGGATGTTTTTTTCTATATATGTCTGTTTTTGTGCGCATTCAGCAAGTATACGGCTGTTTTCAGATTTTTTTTCATTTTCTACTGTCCCATAACATAAACCTCACAAATAAAGTTAACATCTTATAAGATATACTTCTGTACCCTCAGTGTTTGATTTTGGAATGATTTCACTGTTTGGATGTGTTTTTCTATTTGTTTCTGTTTTTGTGCGCATTCAGCAAATATACGGCTGTTTTCAGATTTTTTTTCATTTTCTACTGTCCCATAACATAAACCTCACAAATAAAGTTAACATCTTATAAGATATAGTTATTTACCCTCAGTGTTTGATTTTGCAATGATTTCACTGTTTGGATGTTTTTTTCTATTTGTGTCTGTTTTTGTGCACATTCAGAAAGTATACGGCTGTTTTCTGACTTTTTTCAATTTTCTACTGTCCCATAACATAAACCTCACAAATAAAGTTAACATCTTATAAGATATACTTCTGTACTCTCAGTGTTTGATTTTGCAATGATTTCACTGTTTGGATGTGTTTTTCTATTTGTGTCTTTTGTTGTGCACATTCAGCAAGTATACGGCTGTTTTCTGTTTTTTTTCATTTTTCTACTGTCCCATAACATAAACCTCACAAATAAAGTTAACATCCTATCAGATATACTTCTGTACCCTCAGTGTTTGATTTTGCAATGATTTCACTGTTTGGATGTGTTTTTCTATTTGTGTCTGTTTTTGTGCACATTCAGCAAGTAAACAGCTGTTTTCAGATTTTTTTTCAATTTTTTACTGTCCCATAACATAAAGCTCACAAATAAAGTTAACATCTTATCAGATATACTTCTGTACCCTCAGTGTTTGATTTTGCAATGATTTCACTGTTTGGATGTGTTTTTCTATTTGTGTCTGTTTTTGTGCGTGTTCAGCAAGATACGGCTGTTTTCTGATTTTTTTCAATTTTCTACTGTCCCATAACATAAAGCTCACAAATAAAGTTAAAATCTTATAAGATATAGTTATTTACCCTCAGTGTTTGATTTTGCAATGATTTCACTGTTTGGATGTGTTTTTCTATTTGTGTCTGTTTTTGTGCGCATTCAGCAAGTATACGGCTGTTTTCTGATTTTTTTTCAATTTTCTACTGTCCCATAACATAAACCTCACAAATAAAGTTAACATCTTATAAGAAATAGTTATATACCTTTAGCGTTTGATTTTGCAATAATTTCACTGTTTGGATGTGTTTTTCTATTTGTGTCTGTTTTTGTGCACATTCAACAAGGTTATGGCTGTTTTCTGATTTTTTTCATTTTTCTACTGTCCCATAACATAAACCTCACAAATAAAGTTAAAATCTTTGAAGATATATTTATATACCTTTAGCGTTTGATTTTGCAATAATTTCACTGTTTGGATGTGTTTTTCTATGTGTGTCTGTTTTTGTGCGCATTCAGCAAGAATACGGCATTTTTCCTTGTTTTTCTTCATTTTCCTACTGTCCCATAACATAAACCTCACAAATAAAGTTGACATCTTATAAGATATAGTTATATACCTTTAGCATTTGATTTTGCAATGATTTCACTGTTTGGATGTGTTTTTCTATATGTGTCTGTTTTTGTGCGCATTCAGCAAGAATACGGCTGTTTTCTGATTTTTTTCATTTTTCTACTGTCCCATAACATAAACCTCACAAATAAAGTTAACATCTTATAAGAAATAGTTATATACCTTTAGCGTTTGATTTTGCAATAATTTCACTGTTTGGATGTGTTTTTCTATTTGTGTCTGTTTTTGTGCGCAGTCAGCAAGTATACGGCTGTTTTCAGATTTTTTTTCATTTTTCTACTGTCCCATAACATAAACCTCACAAATAAAGTTAAGTTCTTATCAGATATACTTCTGTACCCTCAGTGTTTGATTTTGCAATGATTTCACTGTTTGGATGTGTTTTTCTATTTGTGTCTGTTTTTGTGCGCATTCAGCAAGTATACGGCTGTTTTCAGATTTTTTTTCATTTTTCTACTGTCCCATAACATAAACCTCACAAATAAAGTTAACATCTTATCAGATATACTTCTGTTCCCTCAGTGTTTGATTTTGCAATGATTTCACTGTTTGGATGTGTTTTTCTATTTGTGTCTGTTTTTGTGCACATTCAGCAAGTATACGGCTGTTTTCTGATTTTTTTCAATTTTCTACTGTCCCATAACATAAACCTCACAAATAAAGTTAAAATCTTATAAGATATAGTTATTTACCCTCAGTGTTTGATTTTGCAATGATTTCACTGTTTGGATGTGTTTTTCTATTTGTGTCTGTTTTTGTGCGCATTCAGCAAGTATACAGCTGTTTTCTGATTTTTTTATTTTTCTACTGTCCCATAACATAAACCTCACAAATAAAGTTAACATCTTATAAGATATACTTCTGTACCCTCAGTGTTTGATTTTGCAATGATTTCACTGTTTGGATGTGTTTTTCTATTTGTGTCTGTTTTTGTGATCATTCAGCAGGAATACGGCTGTTTTCTGATTTTTTTCATTTTTCTACTGTCCCATAACATAAACCTCACAAATAAAGTTAAAATCTTATAAGATATAGTTATTTACCCTCAGTGTTTGATTTTGCAATGATTTCACTGTTTGGATGTGTTTTTCTATTTGTGTCTGTTTTTGTGCGCATTCAGCAAGTATACAGCTGTTTTCTGATTTTTTCATTTTTCTACTGTCCCATAACATAAACCTCACAAATAAAGTTAACATCTTATAAGATATACTTCTTTACCCTCAGTGTTTGATTTTGCAATGATTTCACTGTTTGGATGTGTTTTTCTATTTGTGTCTGTTTTTGTGCACATTCAGTAAGTATACGGCTGTTTTCTGATTTTTTTTCAATTTTCTATTGTCCCGTAACATAAACCTCACAAATAAAGTTAACATCTTATAAGATATACTTCTGTACCCTCAGTGTTTGATTTTGCAATGATTTCACTGTTTGGATGTGTTTTTCTATTTGTTTCTTTTTTTGTGCACATTCAGCAAGTATACAGCTGTTTTCTGATTTTTTTCAATTTTCTACTGTCCCATAACATAAACCTCACAAATAAAGTTAACATCTTATAAGATATAGTTATTTACCCTCAGTGTTTGATTTTGCAATGATTTCACTGTTTGGATGTGTTTTTCTATTTGTGTCTTTTTTTGTGCACATTCAGCAAGTATACGGCTGTTTTCTAATTTTTTTCAATTTTCTACTGTCCCATAACATAAACCTCACAAATAAAGTTAAAATCTTATAAGATATAGTTATTTACCCTCAGTGTTTGATTTTGCAATGATTTCACTGTTTGGATGTGTTTTTCTATTTGTGTCTGTTTTTGTGCACATTCAGCAAGTAAACAGCTGTTTTCAGATTTTTTTTCAATTTTCTACTGTCCCATGACATAAAGCTCACAAATAAAGTTAACATCTTATCAGATATACTTCTGTACCCTCAGTGTTTGATTTTGCAATGATTTCACTGTTTGGATGTGTTTTTCTATTTGTGTCTGTTTTTGTGCGTGTTCAGCAAGATACGGCTGTTTTCTGATTTTTTTCAATTTTCTACTGTCCAATAACATAAAGCTCACAAATAAAGTTAAAATCTTATAAGATATAGTTATTTACCCTCAGTGTTTGATTTTGCAATGATTTCACCGTTTGGATGTGTTTTTCTATTTGTGTCTGTTTTTGTGCACATTCAGCAAGTATACAGCTGTTTTCAGATTTTTTTTCAATTTTCTACTGTCCCATAACATAAAGCTCACAAATGGAGTTAACATCTTATCAGATATTTTTCTGTACCCTCAGTGTTTGATTTTGCAATGATTTCACTGTTTGGATGTGTTTTTCTATTTGTGTCTGTTTTTGTGCGCATTCAGCAAGTATACGGCTGTTTTCTGATTTTTTTTCAATTTTCTACTGTCCCATAACATAAACCTCACAAATAAAGTTAACATCTTATAAGATATAGTTATCTACCTTTAGCGTTTGATTTTGCAATAATTTCACTGTTTGGATGTGTTTTTCTATTTGTGTCTGTTTTTGTGCACATTCAACAAGGTTATGGCTGTTTTCTGATTTTTTTCATTTTTCTACTGTCCCATAACATAAACCTCACAAATAAAGTTAAAATCTTTTAAGATATATTTATATACCTTTAGTGTTTGATTTTGCAAAAATTTCACTGTTTTTTTCTGTGTGTCTGTTTTTGTGCGCATTCAGCAAGAATACGGCATTTTTCCTTGTTTTTCTTCATTTTCCTACTGTCCCATAACATAAACCTCACAAATAAAGTTGACATCGTATAAGATATAGTTATATACCTTTAGCATTTGATTTTGCAATGATTTCACTGTTTGGATGTGTTTTTCTATATGTGTCTGTTTTTGTGCGCATTCAGGAAGAATACGGCTGTTTTCTGATTTTTTTCATTTTTCTACTGTCCCATAACATAAACCTCACAAATAAAGTTAACATCTTATAAGAAATAGTTATATACCTTTAGCGTTTGATTTTGCAATAATTTCACTGTTTGGATGTGTTTTTCTATTTGTGTCTGTTTTTGTGCGCAGTCAGCAAGTATACGGCTGTTTTCAGATTTTTTTTCATTTTTCTACTGTCCCATAACATAAACCTCACAAATAAAGTTAAGTTCTTATCAGATATACTTCTGTACCCTCAGTGTTTGATTTTGCATTGATTTCACTGTTTGGATGTGTTTTTCTATTTGTGTCTGTTTCTGTGCACATTCAGCAAGTATACGGCTGTTTTCTGACCTTTTTCAATTTTCTACTGTCCCATAACATAAACCTCACAAATAAAGTTAACATCTTATAAGATATACTTCTGTACCCTCAGTGTTTGATTTTGCAATGATTTCACTGTTTGGATGTGTTTTTCTATTTGTGTCTGTTTTTGTGCGCATTCAGCAAGTATACGGCTGTTTTCTGATTTTATTCAATTTTCTACTGTCCCATAACATAAACCTCACAAATAAAGTTAACATCTTATAAGATATAGTTATTTACCCTCAGTGTTTGATTTTGCAATGATTTCACTGTTTGGATGTGTTTTTCTATTTGTGTCTGTTTCTGTGCACATTCAGCAAGTATACGGCTGTTTTCTGATTTTTTTCAATTTTCTACTGTCCCATAACATAAAGCTCACAAATAAAGTTAAAATCTTATAAGATATAGTTATTTACCCTCAGTGTTTGATTTTGCAATGATTTCACTGTTTGGATGTGTTTTTCTATTTGTGTCTTTTTTTGTGCACATTCAGCAAGTATACGGCTGTTTTCTAATTTTTTTCAATTTTCTACTGTCCCATAACATAAACCTCACAAATAAAGTTAAAATCTTATAAGATATAGTTATTTACCCTCAGTGTTTGATTTTGCAATGATTTCACTGTTTGGATGTGTTTTTCTATTTGTGTCTGTTTTTGTGCACATTCAGCAAGTATACAGCTGTTTTCTGATTTTTTTCAATTTTCTACTGTCCCATAACATAAACCTCACAAATAAAGTTAACATCTTATAAGATATAGTTATTTACCCTCAGTGTTTGATTTTGCAATGATTTCACTGTTTGGATGTGTTTTTCTATTTGTGTCTGTTTTTGTGCACATTCAGCAAGTATACGGCTGTTTTTTGATTTTTTTCAATTTTCTACTGTCCCATAACATAAACCTCACAAATAAAGTTAAAATCTTATAAGATATAGTTATTTACCCTCAGTGTTTGATTTTGCAATGATTTCACTGTTTGGATGTGTTTTTCTATTTGTGTCTGTTTTTGTGCGCAGTCAGCAAGTATACGGCTGTTTTCAGATTTTTTTTCATTTTTCTACTGTCCCATAACATAAACCTCACAAATAAAGTTAACATCTTATCAGATATACTTCCGTACCCTCAGTGTTTGATTTTGCAATGATTTCACTGTTTGGATGTGTTTTTCTATTTGTGTCTGTTTTGTGCACATTCAGCAAGTATACGGCTGTTTTCTGATTTTTTTCAATTTTCTACTGTCCCATAACATAAAGCTCACAAATAAAGTTAAAATCTTATAAGATATAGTTATTTACCCTCAGTGTTTGATTTTGCAATGATTTCACTGTTTGGATGTGTTTTTCTATTTGTGTCTTTTTTTGTGCACATTCAGCAAGTATACGGCTGTTTTCTAATTTTTTTCAATTTTCTACTGTCCCATAACATAAACCTCACAAATAAAGTTAAAATCTTATAAGATATAGTTATTTACCCTCAGTGTTTGATTTTGCAATGATTTCACTGTTTGGATGTGTTTTTCTATTTGTGTCTGTTTTTGTGCACATTCAGCAAGTAAACAGCTGTTTTCAGATTTTTTTTCAATTTTCTACTGTCCCATGACATAAAGCTCACAAATAAAGTTAACATCTTATCAGATATACTTCTGTACCCTCAGTGTTTGATTTTGCAATGATTTCACTGTTTGGATGTGTTTTTCTATTTGTGTCTGTTTTTGTGCGTGTTCAGCAAGATACGGCTGTTTTCTGATTTTTTTCAATTTTCTACTGTCCAATAACATAAAGCTCACAAATAAAGTTAAAATCTTATAAGATATAGTTATTTACCCTCAGTGTTTGATTTTGCAATGATTTCACTGTTTGGATGTGTTTTTCTATTTGTGTCTTTTTTTGTGCACATTCAGCAAGTATACGGCTGTTTTCTAATTTTTTTCAATTTTCTACTGTCCCATAACATAAACCTCACAAATAAAGTTAAAATCTTATAAGATATAGTTATTTACCCTCAGTGTTTGATTTTGCAATGATTTCACTGTTTGGATGTGTTTTTCTATTTGTGTCTGTTTTTGTGCACATTCAGCAAGTATACAGCTGTTTTCTGATTTTTTTCAATTTTCTACTGTCCCATAACATAAACCTCACAAATAAAGTTAACATCTTATAAGATATAGTTATTTACCCTCAGTGTTTGATTTTGCAATGATTTCACTGTTTGGATGTGTTTTTCTATTTGTGTCTGTTTTTGTGCACATTCAGCAAGTATACGGCTGTTTTTTGATTTTTTTCAATTTTCTACTGTCCCATAACATAAACCTCACAAATAAAGTTAAAATCTTATAAGATATAGTTATTTACCCTCAGTGTTTGATTTTGCAATGATTTCACTGTTTGGATGTGTTTTTCTATTTGTGTCTGTTTTTGTGCGCAGTCAGCAAGTATACGGCTGTTTTCAGATTTTTTTTCATTTTTCTACTGTCCCATAACATAAACCTCACAAATAAAGTTAACATCTTATCAGATATACTTCCGTACCCTCAGTGTTTGATTTTGCAATGATTTCACTGTTTGGATGTGTTTTTCTATTTGTGTCTGTTTTGTGCACATTCAGCAAGTATACGGCTGTTTTCTGATTTTTTTCAATTTTCTACTGTCCCATAACATAAAGCTCACAAATAAAGTTAAAATCTTATAAGATATAGTTATTTACCCTCAGTGTTTGATTTTGCAATGATTTCACTGTTTGGATGTGTTTTTCTATTTGTGTCTTTTTTTGTGCACATTCAGCAAGTATACGGCTGTTTTCTAATTTTTTTCAATTTTCTACTGTCCCATAACATAAACCTCACAAATAAAGTTAAAATCTTATAAGATATAGTTATTTACCCTCAGTGTTTGATTTTGCAATGATTTCACTGTTTGGATGTGTTTTTCTATTTGTGTCTGTTTTTGTGCACATTCAGCAAGTAAACAGCTGTTTTCAGATTTTTTTTCAATTTTCTACTGTCCCATGACATAAAGCTCACAAATAAAGTTAACATCTTATCAGATATACTTCTGTACCCTCAGTGTTTGATTTTGCAATGATTTCACTGTTTGGATGTGTTTTTCTATTTGTGTCTGTTTTTGTGCGTGTTCAGCAAGATACGGCTGTTTTCTGATTTTTTTCAATTTTCTACTGTCCAATAACATAAAGCTCACAAATAAAGTTAAAATCTTATAAGATATAGTTATTTACCCTCAGTGTTTGATTTTGCAATGATTTCACTGTTTGGATGTGTTTTTCTATTTGTGTCTGTTTTTGTGCACATTCAGCAAGTATACGGCTGTTTTCTGACTTTTTTCAATTTTGTACTGTCCCATAACATAAAGCTCACAAATAAAGTTAAAATCTTATAAGACATACTTCTGTACCCTCAGTGTTTGATTTTGCAATGATTTCACTGTTAGATGTGTTTTTCTATTTGTGTCTTTTTTTGTGCACATTCAGCAAGTATACGGCTGTTTTCAAATTTTTTTCAATTTTCTACTGTCCCATAACATAAACCTCACAAATAAAGTTAACATCTTATAAGATATAGTTATTTACCCTCAGTGTTTGATTTTGCAATGATTTCACCGTTTGGATGTGTTTTTCTATTTGTGTCTGTTTTTGTGCACATTCAGCAAGTATACAGCTGTTTTCAGATTTTTTTTCAATTTTCTACTGTCCCATAACATAAAGCTCACAAATGAAGTTAACATCTTATCAGATATATTTCTGTACCCTCAGTGTTTGATTTTGCAATGATTTCACTGTTTGGATGTGTTTTTCTATTTGTGTCTGTTTTTGTGCGCATTCAGCAAGTATACGGCTGTTTTCTGATTTTTTTTCAATTTTCTACTGTCCCATAACATAAACCTCACAAATAAAGTTAACATCTTATAAGATATAGTTATCTACCTTTAGCGTTTGATTTTGCAATAATTTCACTGTTTGGATGTGTTTTTCTATTTGTGTCTGTTTTTGTGCACATTCAACAAGGTTATGGCTGTTTTCTGATTTTTTTCATTTTTCTACTGTCCCATAACATAAACCTCACAAATAAAGTTAAAATCTTTTAAGATATATTTATATACCTTTAGTGTTTGATTTTGCAAAAATTTCACTGTTTTTTTCTGTGTGTCTGTTTTTGTGCGCATTCAGCAAGAATACGGCATTTTTCCTTGTTTTTCTTCATTTTCCTACTGTCCCATAACATAAACCTCACAAATAAAGTTAACATCTTATAAGAAATAGTTATATACCTTTAGCGTTTGATTTTGCAATAATTTCACTGTTTGGATGTGTTTTTCTATTTGTGTCTGTTTTTGTGCACATTCAACAAGGTTATGGCTGTTTTCTGATTTTTTTCATTTTTCTACTGTCCCATAACATAAACCTCACAAATAAAGTTAAAATCTTTGAAGATATATTTATATACCTTTAGCGTTTGATTTTGCAATAATTTCACTGTTTGGATGTGTTTTTCTATGTGTGTCTGTTTTTGTGCGCATTCAGCAAGAATACGGCATTTTTCCTTGTTTTTCTTCATTTTCCTACTGTCCCATAACATAAACCTCACAAATAAAGTTGACATCTTATAAGATATAGTTATATACCTTTAGCATTTGATTTTGCAATGATTTCACTGTTTGGATGTGTTTTTCTATATGTGTCTGTTTTTGTGCGCATTCAGCAAGAATACGGCTGTTTTCTGATTTTTTTCATTTTTCTACTGTCCCATAACATAAACCTCACAAATAAAGTTAACATCTTATAAGAAATAGTTATATACCTTTAGCGTTTGATTTTGCAATAATTTCACTGTTTGGATGTGTTTTTCTATTTGTGTCTGTTTTTGTGCGCAGTCAGCAAGTATACGGCTGTTTTCAGATTTTTTTTCATTTTTCTACTGTCCCATAACATAAACCTCACAAATAAAGTTAACATCTTATCAGATATACTTCCGTACCCTCAGTGTTTGATTTTGCAGTGATTTCACTGTTTGGATGTGTTTTTCTATTTGTGTCTGTTTTTGTGCGCATTCAGCAAGTATACGGCTGTTTTCAGATTTTTTTTCATTTTTCTACTGTCCCATAACATAAACCTCACAAATAAAGTTAACATCTTATCAGATATACTTCTGTTCCCTCAGTGTTTGATTTTGCAATGATTTCACTGTTTGGATGTGTTTTTCTATTTGTGTCTGTTTTTGTGCACATTCAGCAAGTATACGGCTGTTTTCTGATTTTTTTCAATTTTCTACTGTCCCATAACATAAACCTCACAAATAAAGTTAAAATCTTATAAGATATAGTTATTTACCCTCAGTGTTTGATTTTGCAATGATTTCACTGTTTGGATGTGTTTTTCTATTTGTGTCTGTTTTTGTGCGCATTCAGCAAGTATACAGCTGTTTTCTGATTTTTTTATTTTTCTACTGTCCCATAACATAAACCTCACAAATAAAGTTAACATCTTATAAGATATACTTCTGTACCCTCAGTGTTTGATTTTGCAATGATTTCACTGTTTGGATGTGTTTTTCTATTTGTGTCTGTTTTTGTGATCATTCAGCAGGAATACGGCTGTTTTCTGATTTTTTTCATTTTTCTACTGTCCCATAACATAAACCTCACAAATAAAGTTAAAATCTTATAAGATATAGTTATTTACCCTCAGTGTTTGATTTTGCAATGATTTCACTGTTTGGATGTGTTTTTCTATTTGTGTCTGTTTTTGTGCGCATTCAGCAAGTATACAGCTGTTTTCTGATTTTTTCATTTTTCTACTGTCCCATAACATAAACCTCACAAATAAAGTTAACATCTTATAAGATATACTTCTTTACCCTCAGTGTTTGATTTTGCAATGATTTCACTGTTTGGATGTGTTTTTCTATTTGTGTCTGTTTTTGTGCACATTCAGTAAGTATACGGCTGTTTTCTGATTTTTTTTCAATTTTCTATTGTCCCGTAACATAAACCTCACAAATAAAGTTAACATCTTATAAGATATACTTCTGTACCCTCAGTGTTTGATTTTGCAATGATTTCACTGTTTGGATGTGTTTTTCTATTTGTTTCTTTTTTTGTGCACATTCAGCAAGTATACAGCTGTTTTCTGATTTTTTTCAATTTTCTACTGTCCCATAACATAAACCTCACAAATAAAGTTAACATCTTATAAGATATAGTTATTTACCCTCAGTGTTTGATTTTGCAATGATTTCACTGTTTGGATGTGTTTTTCTATTTGTGTCTGTTTTTGTGCACATTCAGCAAGTATACGGCTGTTTTTTGATTTTTTTCAATTTTCTACTGTCCCATAACATAAACCTCACAAATAAAGTTAAAATCTTATAAGATATAGTTATTTACCCTCAGTGTTTGATTTTGCAATGATTTCACTGTTTGGATGTGTTTTTCTATTTGTGTCTGTTTTTGTGCGCAGTCAGCAAGTATACGGCTGTTTTCAGATTTTTTTTCATTTTTCTACTGTCCCATAACATAAACCTCACAAATAAAGTTAACATCTTATCAGATATACTTCCGTACCCTCAGTGTTTGATTTTGCAGTGATTTCACTGTTTGGATGTGTTTTTCTATTTGTGTCTGTTTTTTGCACATTCAGCAAGTATACGGCTGTTTTCTGATTTTTTTCAATTTTCTACTGTCCCATAACATAAAGCTCACAAATAAAGTTAAAATCTTATAAGATATAGTTATTTACCCTCAGTGTTTGATTTTGCAATGATTTCACTGTTTGGATGTGTTTTTCTATTTGTGTCTTTTTTTGTGCACATTCAGCAAGTATACGGCTGTTTTCTAATTTTTTTCAATTTTCTACTGTCCCATAACATAAACCTCACAAATAAAGTTAAAATCTTATAAGATATAGTTATTTACCCTCAGTGTTTGATTTTGCAATGATTTCACTGTTTGGATGTGTTTTTCTATTTGTGTCTGTTTTTGTGCACATTCAGCAAGTAAACAGCTGTTTTCAGATTTTTTTTCAATTTTCTACTGTCCCATGACATAAAGCTCACAAATAAAGTTAACATCTTATCAGATATACTTCTGTACCCTCAGTGTTTGATTTTGCAATGATTTCACTGTTTGGATGTGTTTTTCTATTTGTGTCTGTTTTTGTGCGTGTTCAGCAAGATACGGCTGTTTTCTGATTTTTTTCAATTTTCTACTGTCCAATAACATAAAGCTCACAAATAAAGTTAAAATCTTATAAGATATAGTTATTTACCCTCAGTGTTTGATTTTGCAATGATTTCACTGTTTGGATGTGTTTTTCTATTTGTGTCTGTTTTTGTGCACATTCAGCAAGTATACGGCTGTTTTCTGACTTTTTTCAATTTTGTACTGTCCCATAACATAAAGCTCACAAATAAAGTTAAAATCTTATAAGACATACTTCTGTACCCTCAGTGTTTGATTTTGCAATGATTTCACTGTTAGATGTGTTTTTCTATTTGTGTCTTTTTTTGTGCACATTCAGCAAGTATACGGCTGTTTTCTAATTTTTTTCAATTTTCTACTGTCCCATAACATAAACCTCACAAATAAAGTTAACATCTTATAAGATATAGTTATTTACCCTCAGTGTTTGATTTTGCAATGATTTCACCGTTTGGATGTGTTTTTCTATTTGTGTCTGTTTTTGTGCACATTCAGCAAGTATACAGCTGTTTTCAGATTTTTTTTCAATTTTCTACTGTCCCATAACATAAAGCTCACAAATGAAGTTAACATCTTATCAGATATATTTCTGTACCCTCAGTGTTTGATTTTGCAATGATTTCACTGTTTGGATGTGTTTTTCTATTTGTGTCTGTTTTTGTGCGCATTCAGCAAGTATACGGCTGTTTTCTGATTTTTTTTCAATTTTCTACTGTCCCATAACATAAACCTCACAAATAAAGTTAACATCTTATAAGATATAGTTATCTACCTTTAGCGTTTGATTTTGCAATAATTTCACTGTTTGGATGTGTTTTTCTATTTGTGTCTGTTTTTGTGCACATTCACCAAGGTTATGGCTGTTTTCTGATTTTTTTCATTTTTCTACTGTCCCATAACATAAACCTCACAAATAAAGTTAAAATCTTTTAAGATATATTTATATACCTTTAGTGTTTGATTTTGCAAAAATTTCACTGTTTTTTTCTGTGTGTCTGTTTTTGTGCGCATTCAGCAAGAATACGGCATTTTTCCTTGTTTTTCTTCATTTTCCTACTGTCCCATAACATAAACCTCACAAATAAAGTTGACATCGTATAAGATATAGTTATATACCTTTAGCATTTGATTTTGCAATGATTTCACTGTTTGGATGTGTTTTTCTATATGTGTCTGTTTTTGTGCGCATTCAGCAAGAATACGGCTGTTTTCTGATTTTTTTCATTTTTCTACTGTCCCATAACATAAACCTCACAAATAAAGTTAACATCTTATAAGAAATAGTTATATACCTTTAGCGTTTGATTTTGCAATAATTTCACTGTTTGGATGTGTTTTTCTATTTGTGTCTGTTTTTGTGCGCAGTCAGCAAGTATACGGCTGTTTTCAGATTTTTTTTCATTTTTCTACTGTCCCATAACATAAACCTCACAAATAAAGTTAAGTTCTTATCAGATATACTTCTGTACCCTCAGTGTTTGATTTTGCATTGATTTCACTGTTTGGATGTGTTTTTCTATTTGTGTCTGTTTCTGTGCACATTCAGCAAGTATACGGCTGTTTTCTGACCTTTTTCAATTTTCTACTGTCCCATAACATAAACCTCACAAATAAAGTTAACATCTTATCAGATATACTTCTGTACCCTCAGTGTTTGATTGTGCAATGATTTCACTGTTTGGATGTGTTTTTCTATTTGTGTCTGTTTTTGTGCGTGTTCAGCAAGATACGGCTGTTTTCTGATTTTTTTCAATTTTCTACTGTCCCATAACATAAACCTCACAAATAAAGTTAAAATCTTATAAGATATAGTTATTTACCCTCAGTGTTTGATTTTGCAATGATTTCACTGTTTGGATGTGTTTTTCTATTTGTGTCTGTTTTTGTGCGCATTCAGCAAGTATACAGCTGTTTTCTGATTTTTTTATTTTTCTACTGTCCCATAACATAAACCTCACAAATAAAGTTAACATCTTATAAGATATACTTCTGTACCCTCAGTGTTTGATTTTGCAATGATTTCACTGTTTGGATGTGTTTTTCTATTTGTGTCTGTTTTTGTGATCATTCAGCAGGAATACGGCTGTTTTCTGATTTTTTTCATTTTTCTACTGTCCCATAACATAAACCTCACAAATAAAGTTAAAATCTTATAAGATATAGTTATTTACCCTCAGTGTTTGATTTTGCAATGATTTCACTGTTTGGATGTGTTTTTCTATTTGTGTCTGTTTTTGTGCGCATTCAGCAAGTATACAGCTGTTTTCTGATTTTTTCATTTTTCTACTGTCCCATAACATAAACCTCACAAATAAAGTTAACATCTTATAAGATATACTTCTGTACCCTCAGTGTTTGATTTTGCAATGATTTCACTGTTTGGATGTGTTTTTCTATTTGTGTCTGTTTTTGTGCACATTCAGCAAGTATACGGCTGTTTTTTGATTTTTTTCAATTTTCTACTGTCCCATAACATAAACCTCACAAATAAAGTTAAAATCTTATAAGATATAGTTATTTACCCTCAGTGTTTGATTTTGCAATGATTTCACTGTTTGGATGTGTTTTTCTATTTGTGTCTGTTTTTGTGCGCAGTCAGCAAGTATACGGCTGTTTTCAGATTTTTTTTCATTTTTCTACTGTCCCATAACATAAACCTCACAAATAAAGTTAACATCTTATCAGATATACTTCCGTACCCTCAGTGTTTGATTTTGCAGTGATTTCACTGTTTGGATGTGTTTTTCTATTTGTGTCTGTTTTTTGCACATTCAGCAAGTATACGGCTGTTTTCTGATTTTTTTCAATTTTCTACTGTCCCATAACATAAAGCTCACAAATAAAGTTAAAATCTTATAAGATATAGTTATTTACCCTCAGTGTTTGATTTTGCAATGATTTCACTGTTTGGATGTGTTTTTCTATTTGTGTCTTTTTTTGTGCACATTCAGCAAGTATACGGCTGTTTTCTAATTTTTTTCAATTTTCTACTGTCCCATAACATAAACCTCACAAATAAAGTTAAAATCTTATAAGATATAGTTATTTACCCTCAGTGTTTGATTTTGCAATGATTTCACTGTTTGGATGTGTTTTTCTATTTGTGTCTGTTTTTGTGCACATTCAGCAAGTAAACAGCTGTTTTCAGATTTTTTTTCAATTTTCTACTGTCCCATGACATAAAGCTCACAAATAAAGTTAACATCTTATCAGATATACTTCTGTACCCTCAGTGTTTGATTTTGCAATGATTTCACTGTTTGGATGTGTTTTTCTATTTGTGTCTGTTTTTGTGCGTGTTCAGCAAGATACGGCTGTTTTCTGATTTTTTTAAATTTTCTACTGTCCAATAACATAAAGCTCACAAATAAAGTTAAAATCTTATAAGATATAGTTATTTACCCTCAGTGTTTGATTTTGCAATGATTTCACTGTTTGGATGTGTTTTTCTATTTGTGTCTGTTTTTGTGCACATTCAGCAAGTATACGGCTGTTTTCTGACTTTTTTCAATTTTGTACTGTCCCATAACATAAAGCTCACAAATAAAGTTAAAATCTTATAAGACATACTTCTGTACCCTCAGTGTTTGATTTTGCAATGATTTCACTGTTAGATGTGTTTTTCTATTTGTGTCTTTTTTTGTGCACATTCAGCAAGTATACGGCTGGGCTGTTTTTTGATTTTTTTCAATTTTCTACTGTCCCATAACATAAAGCTCACAAATAAAGTTAAAATCTTATAAGATATAGTTATTTACCCTCAGTGTTTGATTTTGCAATGATTTCACTGTTTGGATGTGTTTTTCTATTTGTGTCTGTTTTTGTGCGCAGTCAGCAAGTATACGGCTGTTTTCAGATTTTTTTTCATTTTTCTACTGTCCCATAACATAAACCTCACAAATAAAGTTAACATCTTATCAGATATACTTCCGTACCCTCAGTGTTTGATTTTGCAATGATTTCACTGTTTGGATGTGTTTTTCTATTTGTGTCTGTTTTGTGCACATTCAGCAAGTATACGGCTGTTTTCTGATTTTTTTCAATTTTCTACTGTCCCATAACATAAAGCTCACAAATAAAGTTAAAATCTTATAAGATATAGTTATTTACCCTCAGTGTTTGATTTTGCAATGATTTCACTGTTTGGATGTGTTTTTCTATTTGTGTCTTTTTTTGTGCACATTCAGCAAGTATACGGCTGTTTTCTAATTTTTTTCAATTTTCTACTGTCCCATAACATAAACCTCACAAATAAAGTTAAAATCTTATAAGATATAGTTATTTACCCTCAGTGTTTGATTTTGCAATGATTTCACTGTTTGGATGTGTTTTTCTATTTGTGTCTGTTTTTGTGCACATTCAGCAAGTAAACAGCTGTTTTCAGATTTTTTTTCAATTTTCTACTGTCCCATGACATAAAGCTCACAAATAAAGTTAACATCTTATCAGATATACTTCTGTACCCTCAGTGTTTGATTTTGCAATGATTTCACTGTTTGGATGTGTTTTTCTATTTGTGTCTGTTTTTGTGCGTGTTCAGCAAGATACGGCTGTTTTCTGATTTTTTTCAATTTTCTACTGTCCAATAACATAAAGCTCACAAATAAAGTTAAAATCTTATAAGATATAGTTATTTACCCTCAGTGTTTGATTTTGCAATGATTTCACTGTTTGGATGTGTTTTTCTATTTGTGTCTGTTTTTGTGCACATTCAGCAAGTATACGGCTGTTTTCTGACTTTTTTCAATTTTGTACTGTCCCATATCATAAAGCTCACAAATAAAGTTAAAATCTTATAAGACATACTTCTGTACCCTCAGTGTTTGATTTTGCAATGATTTCACTGTTAGATGTGTTTTTCTATTTGTGTCTTTTTTTGTGCACATTCAGCAAGTATACGGCTGTTTTCTAATTTTTTTCAATTTTCTACTGTCCCATAACATAAACCTCACAAATAAAGTTAACATCTTATAAGATATAGTTATTTACCCTCAGTGTTTGATTTTGCAATGATTTCACCGTTTGGATGTGTTTTTCTATTTGTGTCTGTTTTTGTGCACATTCAGCAAGTATACAGCTGTTTTCAGATTTTTTTTCAATTTTCTACTGTCCCATAACATAAAGCTCACAAATGAAGTTAACATCTTATCAGATATATTTCTGTACCCTCAGTGTTTGATTTTGCAATGATTTCACTGTTTGGATGTGTTTTTCTATTTGTGTCTGTTTTTGTGCGCATTCAGCAAGTATACGGCTGTTTTCTGATTTTTTTTCAATTTTCTACTGTCCCATAACATAAACCTCACAAATAAAGTTAACATCTTATAAGATATAGTTATCTACCTTTAGCGTTTGATTTTGCAATAATTTCACTGTTTGGATGTGTTTTTCTATTTGTGTCTGTTTTTGTGCACATTCAACAAGGTTATGGCTGTTTTCTGATTTTTTTCATTTTTCTACTGTCCCATAACATAAACCTCACAAATAAAGTTAAAATCTTTTAAGATATATTTATATACCTTTAGTGTTTGATTTTGCAAAAATTTCACTGTTTTTTTCTGTGTGTCTGTTTTTGTGCGCATTCAGCAAGAATACGGCATTTTTCCTTGTTTTTCTTCATTTTCCTACTGTCCCATAACATAAACCTCACAAATAAAGTTGACATCGTCTAAGATATAGTTATATACCTTTAGCATTTGATTTTGCAATGATTTCACTGTTTGGATGTGTTTTTCTATATGTGTCTGTTTTTGTGCGCATTCAGCAAGAATACGGCTGTTTTCTGATTTTTTTCATTTTTCTACTGTCCCATAACATAAACCTCACAAATAAAGTTAACATCTTATAAGAAATAGTTATATACCTTTAGTGTTTGATTTTGCAATAATTTCACTGTTTGGATGTGTTTTTCTATTTGTGTCTGTTTTTGTGCGCAGTCAGCAAGTATACGGCTGTTTTCAGATTTTTTTTCATTTTTCTACTGTCCCATAACATAAACCTCACAAATAAAGTTAAGTTCTTATCAGATATACTTCTGTACCCTCAGTGTTTGATTTTGCATTGATTTCACTGTTTGGATGTGTTTTTCTATTTGTGTCTGTTTCTGTGCACATTCAGCAAGTATACGGCTGTTTTCTGACCTTTTTCAATTTTCTACTGTCCCATAACATAAACCTCACAAATAAAGTTAACATCTTATAAGATATACTTCTGTACCCTCAGTGTTTGATTTTGCAATGATTTCACTGTTTGGATGTGTTTTTCTATTTGTGTCTGTTTTTGTGCGCATTCAGCAAGTATACGGCTGTTTTCTGATTTTATTCAATTTTCTACTGTCCCATAACATAAACCTCACAAATAAAGTTAACATCTTATAAGATATAGTTATTTACCCTCAGTGTTTGATTTTGCAATGATTTCACTGTTTGGATGTGTTTTTCTATTTGTGTCTGTTTTTGTGCACATTCAGCAAGTAAACAGCTGTTTTCAGATTTTTTTTCAATTTTCTACTGTCCCATGACATAAAGCTCACAAATAAAGTTAACATCTTATCAGATATACTTCTGTACCCTCAGTGTTTGATTTTGCAATGATTTCACTGTTTGGATGTGTTTTTCTATTTGTGTCTGTTTTTGTGCGTGTTCAGCAAGATACGCCTGTTTTCTGATTTTTTTCAATTTTCTACTGTCCAATAACATAAAGCTCACAAATAAAGTTAAAATCTTATAAGACATACTTCTGTACCCTCAGTGTTTGATTTTGCAATGATTTCACTGTTTGGATGTGTTTTTCTATTTGTGTCTTTTTTTGTGCACATTCAGCAAGTATACGGCTGTTTTCTAATTTTTTTCAATTTTCTACTGTCCCATAACATAAAGCTCACAAATAAAGTTAAAATCTTATAAGATATAGTTATTTACCCTCAGTGTTTGATTTTGCAATGATTTCACTGTTTGGATGTGTTTTTCTATTTGTGTCTGTTTTTGTGCACATTCAACAAGGTTATGGCTGTTTTCTGATTTTTTTCATTTTTCTACTGTCCCATAACATAAACCTCACAAATAAAGTTAAAATCTTTTAAGATATATTTATATACCTTCAGTGTTTGATTTTGCAATATTTTCACTGTTTGGATGTGTTTTTCTATATGTGTCTGTTTTTGTGCGCATTCAGCAAGAATACGGCTGTTTTCTGATTTTTTTCATTTTTCTACTGTCCCATAAAATAAAGCTCACAAATAAAGTTAAAATCTTATAAGATATAGTTATTTACCCTCAGTGTTTGATTTTGCAATGATTTCACTGTTTGGATGTGTTTTTCTATTTGTGTCTGTTTTTGTGCGCATTCAGCAAGTATACGGCTGTTTTCTGATTTTTTTCAATTTTCTACTGTCCCATAACATAAACCTCACAAATAAAGTTAACATCTTATAAGATATAGTTATTTACCCTCAGTGTTTGATTTTGCAATGATTTCACTGTTTGGATGTGTTTTTCTATTTGTTTCTGTTTTTGTGCGCATTCAGCAAGTATACGGCTGTTTTCAGATTTTTTTTCATTTTCTACTGTCCCATAACATAAACCTCACAAATAAAGTTAACATCTTATCAGATATACTTCTGTACCCTCAGTGTTTGATTTTGCAATGATTTCACTGTTTGGATGTGTTTTTCTATTTGTGTCTGTTTTTGTGCACATTCAGCAAGTAAACAGCTGTTTTCAGATTTTTTTTCAATTTTCTACTGTCCCATAACATAAAGCTCACAAATAAAGTTAACATCTTATCAGATATACTTCTGTACCCTCAGTGTTTGATTGTGCAATGATTTCACTGTTTGGATGTGTTTTTCTATTTGTGTCTGTTTTTGTGCGTGTTCAGCAAGATACGGCTGTTTTCTGATTTTTTTCAATTTTCTACTGTCCCATAACATAAAGCTCACAAATAAAGTTAAAATCTTATAAGATATAGTTATTTACCCTCAGTGTTTGATTTTGCAATGATTTCACTGTTTGGATGTGTTTTTCTATTTGTGTCTGTTTTTGTGCACATTCAGCAAGTATACAGCTGTTTTCAGATTTTTTTTCAATTTTCTACTGTTCCATAACATAAAGCTCACAAATGAAGTTAACATCTTATCAGATATATTTCTGTACCCTCAGTGTTTGATTTTGCAATGATTTCACTGTTTGGATGTGTTTTTCTATTTGTGTCTGTTTTTGTGCACATTCAGCAAGTATACAGCTGTTTTCAGATTTTTTTTCAATTTTCTACTGTTCCATAACATAAAGCTCACAAATGAAGTTAACATCTTATCAGATATATTTCTGTACCCTCAGTGTTTGATTTTGCAATGATTTCACTGTTTGGATGTGTTTTTCTATTTGTGTCTGTTTTTGTGCACATTCAACAAGGTTATGGCTGTTTTCTGATTTTTTTCATTTTTCTACTGTCCCATAACATAAACCTCACAAATAAAGTTAAAATCTTTTAAGATATATTTATATACCTTTAGCGTTTGATTTTGCAATAATTTCACTGTTTGGATGTGTTTTTCTATGTGTGTCTGTTTTTGTGCGCATTCAGCAAGAATACGGCATTTTTCCTTGTTTTTCTTCATTTTCCTACTGTCCCATAACATAAACCTCACAAATAAAGTTGACATCTTATAAGATATAGTTATATACCTTTAGCATTTGATTTTGCAATGATTTCACTGTTTGGATGTGTTTTTCTATATGTGTCTGTTTTTGTGCGCATTCAGCAAGAATACGGCTGTTTTCTGATTTTTTTCATTTTTCTACTGTCCCATAACATAAACCTCACAAATAAAGTTAAGTTCTTATCAGATATACTTCTGTACCCTCAGTGTTTGATTTTGCAATGATTTCACTGTTTGGATGTGTTTTTCTATTTGTGTCTGTTTTTGTGCACATTCAGCAAGTATACGGCTGTTTTCTGATTTTTTTCAATTTTCTACTGTCCCATAACATAAACCTCACAAATAAAGTTAAAATCTGATAAGATATAGTTATTTACCCTCAGTGTTTGATTTTGCAATGATTTCACTGTTTGGATGTGTTTTTCTATTTGTGTCTGTTTTTGTGCACATTCAGCAAGTATACGGCTGTTTTCTGATTTTTTTCAATTTTCTACTGTCCCATAACATAAACCTCACAAATAAAGTTAAAATCTTATAAGATATAGTTATTTACCCTCAGTGTTTGATTTTGCAATGATTTCACTGTTTGGATGTGTTTTTCTATTTGTGTCTGTTTTAGTGCGCATTCAGCAAGTATACAGCTGTTTTCTGATTTTTTTATTTTTCTACTGTCCCATAACATAAACCTCACAAATAAAGTTAACATCTTATAAGATATACTTCTGTACCCTCAGTGTTTGATTTTGGAATGATTTCACTGTTTGGATGTGTTTTTCTATTTGTGTCTGTTTCTGTGCACATTCAGCAAGTATACGGCTGTTTTCTGACCTTTTTCAATTTTCTACTGTCCCATAACATAAACCTCACAAATAAAGTTAACATCTTATAAGATATACTTCTGTACCCTCAGTGTTTGATTTTGCAATGATTTCACTGTTTGGATGTGTTTTTCTATTTGTGTCTGTTTTTGTGCGCATTCAGCAAGTATACGGCTGTTTTCTGATTTTATTCAATTTTCTACTGTCCCATAACATAAACCTCACAAATAAAGTTAACATCTTATCAGATATACTACTGTACCCTCAGTGTTTGATTTTGCAATGATTTCACTGTTTGGATGTGATTTTCTATTTGTGTCTGTTTTTGTGCGCATTCAGCAAGTATACGGCTGTTTTCTGATTTTTTTCAATTTTCTACTGTCCCATGACATAAAGCTCACAAATAAAGTTAACATCTTATCAGATATACTTCTGTACCCTCAGTGTTTGATTTTGCAATGATTTCACTGTTTGGATGTGTTTTTCTATTTGTGTCTGTTTTTGTGCGTGTTCAGCAAGATACGGCTGTTTTCTGATTTTTTTCAATTTTCTACTGTCCCATAACATAAAGCTCACAAATAAAGTTAAAATCTTATAAGATATAGTTATTTACCCTCAGTGTTTGATTTTGCAATGATTTCACTGTTTGGATGTGTTTTTCTATTTGTGTCTGTTTTTGTGCGCATTCAGCAAGTATACAGCTGTTTTCAGATTTTTTTTCAATTTTCTACTGTCCCATAACATAAAGCTCACAAATGAAGTTAACATCTCATCAGATATATTTCTGTACCCTCAGTGTTTGATTTTGCAATGATTTCACTGTTTGGATGTGTTTTTCTATTTGTGTTTGTTTTTGTGCACATTCAACAAGGTTATGGCTGTTTTCTGATTTTTTTCATTTTTCTACTGTCCCATAACATAAACCTCACAAATAAAGTTAAAATCTTTTAAGATATATTTATATACCTTCAGTGTTTGATTTTGCAATATTTTCACTGTTTGGATGTGTTTTTCTATATGTGTCTGTTTTTGTGCGCATTCAGCAAGAATACGGCTGTTTTCTGATTTTTTTCATTTTTCTACTGTCCCATAACATAAAGCTCACAAATAAAGTTAAAATCTTATAAGATATAGTTATTTACCCTCAGTGTTTGATTTTGCAATGATTTCACTGTTTGGATGTGTTTTTCTATTTGTGTCTGTTTTTGTGCGCATTCAGCAAGTATACGGCTGTTTTCTGATTTTTTTCAATTTTCTACTGTCCCATAACATAAACCTCACAAATAAAGTTAACATCTTATAAGATATAGTTATTTACCCTCAGTGTTTGATTTTGCAATGATTTCACTGTTTGGATGTGTTTTTCTATTTGTTTCTGTTTTTGTGCGCATTCAGCAAGTATACGGCTGTTTTCAGATTTTTTTTCATTTTCTACTGTCCCATAACATAAACCTCACAAATAAAGTTAACATCTTATCAGATATACTTCTGTACCCTCAGTGTTTGATTTTGCAATGATTTCACTGTTTGGATGTGTTTTTCTATTTGTGTCTGTTTTTGTGCACATTCATCAAGTAAACAGCTGTTTTCAGATTTTTTTTCAATTTTCTACTGTCCCATAACATAAAGCTCACAAATAAAGTTAACATCTTATCAGATATACTTCTGTACCCTCAGTGTTTGATTGTGCAATGATTTCACTGTTTGGATGTGTTTTTCTATTTGTGTCTGTTTTTGTGCGTGTTCAGCAAGATACGGCTGTTTTCTGATTTTTTTCAATTTTCTACTGTCCCATAACATAAAGCTCACAAATAAAGTTAAAATCTTATAAGATATAGTTATTTACCCTCAGTGTTTGATTTTGCAATGATTTCACTGTTTGGATGTGTTTTTCTATTTGTGTCTGTTTTTGTGCGCATTCAGCAAGTATACAGCTGTTTTCAGATTTTTTTTCAATTTTCTACTGTCCCATAACATAAAGCTCACAAATGAAGTTAACATCTTATAAGATACACTTCTGTCCCTTCAGTGTTTGATTTTGCAATGATTTCACTGTTTGGATGTGTTTTTCTGTTTGTGTCTGTTTTTGTGCACATTCAGCATGGATCTGGCTGTTTTCTTTTTTTTCTTCATGTTTCTACTGTCCCATAACATAAACCTCACAAATAAAGTTAACATCTTATAAGATACACTTCTGTCCCTTCAGTGTTTGATTTTGCAATGATTTCACTGTTTGGATGTGTTTTTCTGTTTGTGTCTGTTTTTGTGCACATTCAGCAAGAATACGGCTGTTTTCTGATTTTTTTCATTTTTCTACTGTCCCATAACATGAACCTCACAAATAAAGTTAACATCTTATAAGATACACTTCTGTCCCTTCAGTGTTTGATTTTGCAATGATTTCACTGTTTGGATGTGTTTTTCTATTTGTGTCTGTTTTTGTGCACATTCAGCATGGATCTGGCTGTTTTCTTTTTTTTCTTCATGTTTCTACTGTCCCATAACATAAACCTCACAAATAAAGTTAACATCTTATAAGATACACTTCTGTCCCTTCAGTGTTTGATTTTGCAATGATTTCACTGTTTGGATGTGTTTTTCTATTTGTGTCTGTTTTTGTGTGCATACAGCAAGAATACGGCTGTTTTCTGATTTTTTTCATTTTTCTACTGTCCCATAACATAAACCTCACAAATAAAGTTAAAATCTTATAAGAAATAGTTATATACCTTTAGCGTTTGATTTTGCAATAATTTCACTGTTTGGATGTGTTTTTCTGTTTGTGTCTGTTTTTGTGCACATTCAGCAAGAATACGGCTGTTTTCTGATTTTTTTCATTTTTCTACTGTCCCATAACATAAACCTCACAAATAAAGTTAAAATCTTATAAGAAATAGTTATATACCTTTAGCGTTTGATTTAGCAATAATTTCACTGTTTGGATGTGTTTTTCTATTTGTGTCTGTTTTTGTGCACATTCAGCAAGAATACGGCTGTTTTCTGATTTTTTCAATTTTCTACTGTCCCATAACATGAACCTCACAAATAAAGTTAACATCTTATAAGAAATAGTTATATACCTTTAGGGTTTGATTTTGCAATGATTTCACTGTTTGGATGTGTTTTTCTATTTGTGTCTGTTTTTGTGCACATTCAGCATGGATCTGGCTGTTTTCTTTTTTTTCTTCATGTTTCTACTGTCCCATAACATAAACCTCACAAATAAAGTTAACATCTTATAAGATACACTTCTGTCCCTTCAGTGTTTGATTTTGCAATGATTTCACTGTTTGGATGTGTTTTTCTGTTTGTGTCTGTTTTTGTGCACATTCAGCAAGAATACGGCTGTTTTCTGATTTTTTTCATTTTTCTACTGTCCCATAACATGAACCTCACAAATAAAGTTAACATCTTATAAGATATACTTCTGTACCCTCAGTGTTTGATTTTGCAATGATTTCACTGTTTGGATGTGTTTTTCTGTTTGTGTCTGTTTTTGTGCACATTCAGCAAGAATATGGCTGTTTTCTGATTTTTTTCATTTTTCTACTGTCCCATAACATAAACCTCACAAATAAAGTTAACATCTTATAAGATATACTTCTGTACCCTCAGTGTTTGATTTTGCAATGATTTCACTGTTTGGATGTGTTTTTCTATTTGTGTCTGTTTTTGTGCACATTCAGCAAGAATACGGCTGTTTTCTGATTTTTTTCATTTTTCTACTGTCCCATAACATAAACCTCACAAATAAAGTTAACATCTTATAAGATATACTTCTGTACCCTCAGTGTTTGATTTTGCAATGATTTCACTGTTTGGATGTGTTTTTCTGTTTGTGTCTGTTTTTGTGCACATTCAGCAAGAATACGGCTGTTTTCTGGTTTTTTTCGTTTTTCTACTGTCCCATAACATAAACCTCACAAATAAAATTAAAATCTTATAAGAAATAGTTATATACCTTTAGCGTTTGATTTAGCAATGATTTCACTGTTTGGATGTGTTTTTCTATTTGTGTCTGTTTTTGTGCACATTCAGCAAGAATACGGCTGTTTTCTGATTTTTTTCATTTTTCTACTGTCCCATAACATGAACCTCACAAATAAAGTTAACATCTTATAAGAAATAGTTATATACCTTTAGGGTTTGATTTTGCAATGATTCACTGTTTGGATGTGTTTTTCTATTTGTGTCTGTTTTTGTGCACATTCAGCAAGAATACGGCTGTTTTCTGATTTTTTTCATTTTTCTACTGTCCCATAACATGAACCTCACAAATAAAGTTAACATCTTATAAGATATACTTCTGTACCCTCAGTGTTTGATTTTGCAATGATTTCACTGTTTGGATGTGTTTTTCTGTTTGTGTCTGTTTTTGTGCACATTCAGCAAGAATACGGCTGTTTTCTGATTTTTTTCATTTTTCTACTGTCCCATAACATAAACATCACAAATAAAGTTAAAATCTTATAAGAAATAGTTATATACCTTTAGCGTTTGATTTTGCAATAATTTCACTGTTTGGGATGTGTTTTTCTGTTTGTGTCTGTTTTTGTGCACATTCAGCAAGAATACGGCTGTTTTCTGATTTTTTTCGTTTTTCTACTGTCCCATAACATAAACCTCACAAATAAAATTAAAATCTTATAAGAAATAGTTATATACCTTTAGCGTTTGATTTAGCAATGATTTCACTGTTTGGATGTGTTTTTCTATTTGTGTCTGTTTTTGTGCACATTCAGCAAGAATACGGCTGTTTTCTGATTTTTTTCATTTTTCTACTGTCCCATAACATGAACCTCACAAATAAAGTTAACATCTTATAAGAAATAGTTATATACCTTTAGGGTTTGATTTTGCAATGATTCACTGTTTGGATGTGTTTTTCTATTTGTGTCTGTTTTTGTGCACATTCAGCAAGAATACGGCTGTTTTCTGATTTTTTTCATTTTTCTACTGTCCCATAACATGAACCTCACAAATAAAGTTAACATCTTATAAGATATACTTCTGTACCCTCAGTGTTTGATTTTGCAATGATTTCACTGTTTGGATGTGTTTTTCTGTTTGTGTCTGTTTTTGTGCACATTCAGCAAGAATACGGCTGTTTTCTGATTTTTTTCATTTTTCTACTGTCCCATAACATAAACCTCACAAATAAAGTTAACATCTTATAAGATATACTTCAGTCCCCTCAGTTTTTGATTTTGCAATGATTTCACTGTTTGGATGTGTTTTTCTATTTGTGTCTGTTTTTGTGCACATTCAGCAAGAATACGGCTGTTTTCTGATTTTTTTCATTTTTCTACTGTCCCACAACATAAACCTCACAAATAAAGTTAAAATCTTATAAGAAATAGATATATACCTTTAGCGTTTGATTTTGCAATAATTTCACTGTTTGGATGTGTTTTTCTGTTTGTGTCTGTTTTTGTGCACATTCAGCAAGAATACGGCTGTTTTCTGATTTTTTTCATTTTTCTACTGTCCCATAACATAAACCTCACAAATAAAGTTAACATCTTATAAGAAATAGTTATATACCTTTAGGGTTTCAATTTGCAATGATTTCACTGTTTGGATGTGTTTTTCTATTTGTGTCTGTTTTTGTGCACATTCAGCAAGAATACGGCTGTTTTCTGATTTTTTTCATTTTTCTACTGTCCCATAACATAAACCCCACAAATAAAGTTAACATCTTATAAGAAATAGTTATATACCTTTAGGGTTTGATTTTGCAATGATTTCACTGTTTGGATGTGTTTTTCTATTTGTGTCTGTTTTTGTGCACATTCAGCAAGAATACGGCTGTTTTCTGATTTTTTTCATTTTTCTACTGTCCCATAACATAAACCTCACAAATAAAGTTAACATCTTATAAGATATACTTCTGTCCCCTCAGTTTTTGATTTTGCAATGATTTCACTGTTTGGATGTGTTTTTCTATTTGTGTCTGTTTTTGTGCACATTCAGCAAGAATACGGCTGTTTTCTGATTTTTTTCATTTTTCTACTGTCCCATAACATGAACCTCACAAATAAAGTTAACATCTTATAAGATATACTTCTGTACCCTCAGTGTTTGATTTTGCAATGATTTCACTGTTTGGATGTGTTTTTCTGTTTGTGTCTGTTTTTGTGCACATTCAGCAAGAATACGGCTGTTTTCTGATTTTTTTCATTTTTCTACTGTCCCATAACATAAACCTCACAAATAAAGTTAAAATCTTATAAGAAATAGTTATATACCTTTAGCGTTTGATTTTGCAATAATTTCACTGTTTGGATGTGTTTTTCTGTTTGTGTCTGTTTTTGTGCACATTCAGCAAGAATACGGCTGTTTTCTGATTTTTTTCATTTTTCTACTGTCCCATAACATAAACCTCACAAATAAAGTTAAAATCTTATAAGAAATAGTTATATACCTTTAGCGTTTGATTTAGCAATAATTTCACTGTTTGGATGTGTTTTTCTATTTGTGTCTGTTTTTGTGCACATTCAGCAAGAATACGGCTGTTTTCTGATTTTTTTCATTTTTCTACTGTCCCATAACATGAACCTCACAAATAAAGTTAACATCTTATAAGAAATAGTTATATACCTTTAGGGTTTGATTTTGCAATGATTTCACTGTTTGGATGTGTTTTTCTATTTGTGTCTGTTTTTGTGCACATTCAGCAAGAATACGGCTGTTTTCTGATTTTTTTCATTTTTCTACTGTCCCATAACATAAACCTCACAAATAAAGTTAACATCTTATAAGATATACTTATGTACCCTCAGTGTTTGATTTTGCAATGATTTCACTGTTTGGATGTGTTTTTCTATTTGTGTCTGTTTTTGTGCACATTCAGCAAGATTACGGCTGTTTTCTGATTTTTTTCATTTTTCTACTGTCCCATAACATAAACCTCACAAATAAAGTTAACATCTTATAAGATATACTTCTGTACCCTCAGTGTTTGATTTTGCAATGATTTCACTGTTTGGATGTGTTTTTCTGTTTGTGTCTGTTTTTGTGCACATTCAGCAAGAATACGGCTGTTTTCTGATTTTTTTCGTTTTTCTACTGTCCCATAACATAAACCTCACAAATAAAATTAAAATCTTATAAGAAATAGTTATATACCTTTAGCGTTTGATTTAGCAATGATTTCACTGTTTGGATGTGTTTTTCTATTTGTGTCTGTTTTTGTGCACATTCAGCAAGAATACGGCTGTTTTCTGATTTTTTTCATTTTTCTACTGTCCCATAACATGAACCTCACAAATAAAGTTAACATCTTATAAGAAATAGTTATATACCTTTAGGGTTTGATTTTGCAATGATTCACTGTTTGGATGTGTTTTTCTATTTGTGTCTGTTTTTGTGCACATTCAGCAAGAATACGGCTGTTTTCTGATTTTTTTCATTTTTCTACTGTCCCATAACATGAACCTCACAAATAAAGTTAACATCTTATAAGATATACTTCTGTACCCTCAGTGTTTGATTTTGCAATGATTTCACTGTTTGGATGTGTTTTTCTATTTGTGTCTGTTTTTGTGCACATTCAGCATGGATCTGGCTGTTTTCTTTTTTTTCTTCATGTTTCTACTGTCCCATAACATAAACCTCACAAATAAAGTTAACATCTTATAAGATACACTTCTGTCAATTCAGTGTTTGATTTTGCAATGATTTCACTGTTTGGATGTGTTTTTCTGTTTGTGTCTGTTTTTGTGCACATTCAGCAAGAATACGGCTGTTTTCTGATTTTTTTCATTTTTCTACTGTCCCATAACATAAACCTCACAAATAAAGTTAAAATCTTATAAGAAATAGTTATATACCTTTAGCGTTTGATTTTGCAATAATTTCACTGTTTGGATGTGTTTTTCTGTTTGTGTCTGTTTTTGTGCACATTCAGCAAGAATACGGCTGTTTTCTGATTTTTTTCATTTTTCTACTGTCCCATAACATAAACCCCACAAATAAAGTTAACATCTTATAAGATATACTTCTGTCCCCTCAGTTTTTGATTTTGCAATGATTTCACTGTTTGGATGTGTTTTTCTATTTGTGTCTGTTTTTGTGCACATTCAGCAAGAATACGGCTGTTTTCTGATTTTTTTCATTTTTCTACTGTCCCATAACATAAACCTCACAAATAAAGTTAACATCTTATAAGATATACTTCTGTACCCTCAGTGTTTGATTTTGCAATGATTTCACTGTTTGGATGTGTTTTTCTGTTTGTGTCTGTTTTTGTGCACATTCAGCAAGAATACGGCTGTTTTCTGATTTTTTTCGTTTTTCTACTGTCCCATAACATAAACCTCACAAATAAAGTTAACATCTTATAAGAAATAGTTATATACCTTTAGGGTTTCATTTTGCAATGATTTCACTGTTTGGATGTGTTTTTCTATTTGTGTATGTTTTTGTGCACATTCAGCAAGAATACGTCTGTTTTCTGATTTTTTTCATTTTTCTACTGTCCCATAACATAAACCCCACAAATAAAGTTAACATCTTATAAGAAATAGTTATATACCTTTAGGGTTTGATTTTGCAATGATTTCACTGTTTGGATGTGTTTTTCTATTTGTGTCTGTTTTTGTGCACATTCAGCAAGAATACGGCTGTTTTCTGATTTTTTTCATTTTTCTACTGTCCCATAACATGAACCTCACAAATAAAGTTAACATCTTATAAGATATACTTCTGTACCCTCAGTGTTTGATTTTGCAATGATTTCACTGTTTGGATGTGTTTTTCTGTTTGTGTCTGTTTTTGTGCACATTCAGCATGGATCTGGCTGTTTTCTTTTTTTTCTTCATGTTTCTACTGTCCCATAACATAAACCTCACAAATAAAGTTAACATCTTATGAGATACACTTCTGTCCCTTCAGTGTTTGATTTTGCAATGATTTCACTGTTTGGATGTGTTTTTCTGTTTGTGTCTGTTTTTGTGCACATTCAGCAAGAATACGGCTGTTTTCTGATTTTTTTCATTTTTCTACTGTCCCATAACATGAACCTCACAAATAAAGTTAACATCTTATAAGATACACTTCTGTCCCTTCAGTGTTTGATTTTGCAATGATTTCACTGTTTGGATGTGTTTTTCTATTTGTGTCTGTTTTTGTGCACATTCAGCATGGATCTGGCTGTTTTCTTTTTTTTCTTCATGTTTCTACTGTCCCATAACATAAACCTCACAAATAAAGTTAACATCTTATAAGATACACTTCTGTCCCTTCAGTGTTTGATTTTGCAATGATTTCACTGTTTGGATGTGTTTTTCTATTTGTGTCTGTTTTTGTGTGCATACAGCAAGAATACGGCTGTTTTCTGATTTTTTTCATTTTTCTACTGTCCCATAACATAAAGCTCACAAATAAAGTTAAAATCTTATAAGATATAGTTATTTACCCTCAGTGTTTGATTTTGCAATGATTTCACTGTTTGGATGTGTTTTTCTATTTGTGTCTGTTTTTGTGCGCAATCAGCAAGAATACGGCTGTTTTCTGATTTTTTTCATTTTTCTACTGTCCCATAACATGAACCTCACAAATAAAGTTAACATCTTATAAGATATACTTCTGTACCCTCAGTGTTTGATTTTGCAATGATTTCACTGTTTGGATGTGTTTTTCTATTTGTGTCTGTTTTGTGCACATTCAGCAAGTATACGGCTGTTTTCTGATTTTTTTCAATTTTCTACTGTCCCATAACATAAACCTCACAAATAAAGTTAACATCTTACAAGATATAGTTATTTGCCCTGAGTGTTTGATTTTGCAATGATTTCACTGTTTGGATGTGTTTTTCTATTTGTGTCTTTTTTTGTGCACATTCAGCAAGTATACAGCTGTTTTCTGATTTTTTTCAATTTTCTACTGTCCCATAACATAAACCTCACAAATAAAGTTAACATCTTATAAGATATACTTCTGTACCCTCAGTGTTTGATTTTGCAATGATTTCACTGTTTGGATGTGTTTTTCTATTTGTGTCTGTTTTGTGCACATTCAGCAAGTATACGGCTGTTTTCTGATTTTTTTCAATTTTCTACTGTCCCATAACATAAACCTCACAAATAAAGTTAACATCTTACAAGATATAGTTATTTGCCCTGAGTGTTTGATTTTGCAATGATTTCACTGTTTGGATGTGTTTTTCTATTTGTGTCTTTTTTTGTGCACATTCAGCAAGTATACAGCTGTTTTCTGATTTTTTTCAATTTTCTACTGTCCCATAACATAAACCTCACAAATAAAGTTAACATCTTATAAGATATAGTTATTTACCCTCAGTGTTTGATTTTGCAATGATTTCACTGTTTGGATGTGTTTTTCTATTTGTGTCTGTTTTTGTGCACATTCAGCAAGTATACGCCTTTTTTTTGATTTTTTTCAATTTTCTACTGTCCCATAACATAAACCTCACAAATAAAGTTAACATCTTACAAGATATAGTTATTTGCCCTGAGTGTTTGATTTTGCAATGATTTCACTGTTTGGATGTGTTTTTCTATTTGTGTCTTTTTTTGTGCACATTCAGCAAGTATACAGCTGTTTTCTGATTTTTTTCAATTTTCTACTGTCCCATAACATAAACCTCACAAATAAAGTTAACATCTTATAAGATATAGTTATTTACCCTCAGTGTTTGATTTTGCAATGATTTCACTGTTTGGATGTGTTTTTCTATTTGTGTCTGTTTTTGTGCACATTCAGCAAGTATACGCCTTTTTTTTGATTTTTTTCAATTTTCTACTGTCCCATAACATAAACCTCACAAATAAAGTTAAAATCTTATAAGATATAGTTATTTACCCTCAGTGTTTGATTTTGCAATGATTTCACTGTTTGGATGTGTTTTTCTATTTGTGTCTGTTTTTGTGCGCAGTCAGGAAGTATACGGCTGTTTTCAGATTTTTTTTCAATTTTCTACTGTCCCATAACATAAACCTCACAAATAAAGTTAACATCTTATAAGATATACTTCTGTACCCTCAGTGTTTGATTTTGCAATGATTTCACTGTTTGGATGTGTTTTTCTATTTGTGTCTGTTTTGTGCACATTCAGCAAGTATACAGCTGTTTTCTGATTTTTTTCAATTTTCTACTGTCCCATAACATAAACCTCACAAATAAAGTTAACATCTTATAAGATATAGTTATTTACCCTCAGTGTTTGATTTTGCAATGATTTCACTGTTTGGATGTGTTTTTCTATTTGTGTCTGTTTTTGTGCACATTCAGCAAGTATACGCCTTTTTTTTGATTTTTTTCAATTTTCTACTGTCCCATAACATAAAGCTCACAAATAAAGTTAAAATCTTATAAGATATAGTTATTTACCCTCAGTGTTTGATTTTGCAATGATTTCACTGTTTGGATGTGTTTTTCTATTTGTGTCTGTTTTTGTGCGCAGTCAGGAAGTATACGGCTGTTTTCAGATTTTTTTTCAATTTTCTACTGTCCCATAACATAAACCTCACAAATAAAGTTAACATCTTACAAGATATAGTTATTTGCCCTGAGTGTTTGATTTTGCAATGATTTCACTGTTTGGATGTGTTTTTCTATTTGTGTCTTTTTTTGTGCACATTCAGCAAGTATACAACTGCTTTCTGATTTTTTTCAATTTTCTACTGTCCCATAACATAAACCTCACAAATAAAGTTAACATCTTATAAGATATAGTTATTTACCCTCAGTGTTTGATTTTGCAATGATTTCACTGTTTGGATGTGTTTTTCTATTTGTGTCTGTTTTTGTGCACATTCAGCAAGTATACGCCTTTTTTTCGATTTTTTTCAATTTTCTACTGTCCCATAACATAAACCTCACAAATAAAGTTAACATCTTATAAGATATACTTCTTTACCCTCAGTGTTTGATTTTGCAATGATTTCACTGTTTGGATGTGTTTTTCTATTTGTGTCTGTTTTTGTGCGCAGTCAGGAAGTATACGGCTGTTTTCAGATTTTTTTTCATTTTTCTACTGTCCCATAACATAAACCTCACAAATAAAGTTAACATCTTATCAGATATGCTTCTGTACCCTCAGTGTTTGATTTTGCAATGATTTCACTGTTTGGATGTGTTTTTCTATTTGTGTTTGTTTTTGTGCGCATTCAGCAAGTATACGGCTGTTTTCTGATTTTTTTCAATTTTCTACTGTCCCATAACATAAACCTCACAAATAAAGTTAACATCTTATAAGATATACTTCTGTACCCTCAGTGTTTGATTTTGCAATGATTTCACTGTTTGGATGTGTTTTTCTATTTGTGTCTTTTGTTGTGCACATTCAGCAAGTATACGGCTGTTTTATGATTTTTTTTCATTTTTCTACTGTCCCATAACATGAACCTCACAAATAGAGTTACAATCTTATAAGATATACTTCTGTACCCTTGGTGTTTGATTTTGCAATGATTTCACCGGTTGGATGTGTTTTTCTATTTGTGTCTGTTTTTGTGCGCATTCAGCAAGTATACGGCTGTTTTCTGATTTTTTTCAATTTTCTACTGTCCCATAACATAAACCTCACAAATAAAGTTAACATCTTATAAGATATACTTCTGTACCCTCAGTGTTTGATTTTGCAATGATTTCACTGTTTGGATGTGTTTTTCTATTTGTGTCTGTTTTGTGCACATTCAGCAAGTATACGGCTGTTTTCTGATTTTTTTCAATTTTCTACTGTCCCATAACATAAACCTCACAAATAAAGTTAACATCTTATAAGATATAGTTATTTACCCTCAGTGTTTGATTTTGCAATGATTTCACTGTTTGGATGTGTTTTTCTATTTGTGTCTGTTTTTGTGCACATTCAGCAAGTATACGGCTGTTTTCTGATTTTTTTTCAATTTTCTATTATCCCGTAACATAAACCTCACAAATAAAGTTAACATCTTATAAGATATACTTCTGTACCCTCAGTGTTTGATTTTGCAATGATTTCACTGTTTGGATGTGTTTTTCTATTTGTGTCTGTTTTGTGCACATTCAGCAAGTATACGGCTGTTTTCTGATTTTTTTCAATTTTCTACTGTCCCATAACATAAACCTCACAAATAAAGTTAACATCTTACAAGATATAGTTATTTGCCCTGAGTGTTTGATTTTGCAATGATTTCACTGTTTGGATGTGTTTTTCTATTTGTGTCTTTTTTTGTGCACATTCAGCAAGTATACAGCTGTTTTCTGATTTTTTTCAATTTTCTACTGTCCCATAACATAAACCTCACAAATAAAGTTAACATCTTATAAGATATACTTCTGTACCCTCAGTGTTTGATTTTGCAATGATTTCACTGTTTGGATGTGTTTTTCTATTTGTGTCTGTTTTGTGCACATTCAGCAAGTATACGGCTGTTTTCTGATTTTTTTCAATTTTCTACTGTCCCATAACATAAACCTCACAAATAAAGTTAAAATCTTATAAGATATAGTTATTTACCCTCAGTGTTTGATTTTGCAATGATTTCACTGTTTGGATGTGTTTTTCTATTTGTGTCTGTTTTTGTGCGCAGTCAGGAAGTATACGGCTGTTTTCAGATTTTTTTTCATTTTTCTACTGTCCCATAACATAAACCTCACAAATAAAGTTAACATCTTATCAGATATACTTCTGTACCCTCAGTGTTTGATTTTGCAATGATTTCACTGTTTGGATGTGTTTTTCTATTTGTGTCTTTTTTTGTGCACATTCAGCAAGTATACAGCTGTTTTCTGATTTTTTTCAATTTTCTACTGTCCCATAACATAAACCTCACAAATAAAGTTAACATCTTATAAGATATAGTTATTTACCCTCAGTGTTTGATTTTGCAATGATTTCACTGTTTGGATGTGTTTTTCTATTTGTGTCTGTTTTTGTGCACATTCAGCAAGTATACGGCTGTTTTCTGATTTTTTTCAATTTTCTACTGTCCCATAACATAAACCTCACAAATAAAGTTAACATCTTATCAGATATACTTCTGTACCCTCAGTGTTTGATTTTGCAATGATTTCACTGTTTGGATGTGTTTTTCTATTTGTGTCTGTTTTGTGCACATTCAGCAAGTATACGGCTGTTTTCTGATTTTTTTCAATTTTCTACTGTCCCATAACATAAACCTCACAAATAAAGTTAACATCTTACAAGATATAGTTATTTGCCCTGAGTGTTTGATTTTGCAATGATTTCACTGTTTGGATGTGTTTTTCTATTTGTGTCTTTTTTTGTGCACATTCAGCAAGTATACAGCTGTTTTCTGATTTTTTTCAATTTTCTACTGTCCCATAACATAAACCTCACAAATAAAGTTAACATCTTATAAGATATACTTCTGTACCCTCAGTGTTTGATTTTGCAATGATTTCACTGTTTGGATGTGTTTTTCTATTTGTGTCTGTTTTGTGCACATTCAGCAAGTATACGGCTGTTTTCTGATTTTTTTCAATTTTCTACTGTCCCATAACATAAACCTCACAAATAAAGTTAAAATCTTATAAGATATAGTTATTTACCCTCAGTGTTTGATTTTGCAATGATTTCACTGTTTGGATGTGTTTTTCTATTTGTGTCTGTTTTTGTGCGCAGTCAGGAAGTATACGGCTGTTTTCAGATTTTTTTTCATTTTTCTACTGTCCCATAACATAAACCTCACAAATAAAGTTAACATCTTATCAGATATACTTCTGTACCCTCAGTGTTTGATTTTGCAATGATTTCACTGTTTGGATGTGTTTTTCTATTTGTGTCTGTTTTGTGCACATTCAGCAAGTATACAGCTGTTTTCTGATTTTTTTCAATTTTCTACTGTCCCATAACATAAACCTCACAAATAAAGTTAAAATCTTATAAGATATAGTTATTTACCCTCAGTGTTTGATTTTGCAATGATTTCACTGTTTGGATGTGTTTTTCTATTTGTGTCTGTTTTTGTGCACATTCAGCAAGTATACGGCTGTTTTCTGATTTTTTTCAATTTTCTACTGTCCCATAACATAAACCTCACAAATAAAGTTAAAATCTTATAAGATATAGTTATTTACGCTCAGTGTTTGATTTTGCAATGATTTCACTGTTTGGATGTGTTTTTCTATTTGTGTCTTTTTTTGTGCACATTCAGCAAGTATACAGCTGTTTTCTGATTTTTTTCAATTTTCTACTGTCCCATAACATAAACCTCACAAATAAAGTTAACATCTTATAAGATATAGTTATTTACCCTCAGTGTTTGATTTTGCAATGATTTCACTGTTTGGATGTGTTTTTCTATTTGTGTCTGTTTTTGTGCACATTCAGCAAGTATACGGCTGTTTTCTGATTTTTTTCAATTTTCTACTGTCCCATAACATAAACCTCACAAATAAAGTTAACATCTTACAAGATATAGTTATTTACCCTCAGTGTTTGATTTTGCAATGATTTCACTGTTTGGATGTGTATTTCCATTTGTGTCTGTTTTTGTGCGCAGTCAGCAAGTATACGGCTGTTTTCAGATTTTTTTTCATTTTTCTACTGTCCCATAACATAAACCTCACAAATAAAGTTAACATCTTATCAGATATGCTTCTGTACCCTCAGTGTTTGATTTTGCAATGATTTCACTGTTTGGATGTGTTTTTCTATTTGTGTTTGTTTTTGTGCGCATTCAGCAAGTATACGGCTGTTTTCTGATTTTTTTCAATTTTCTACTGTCCCATAACATAAACCTCACAAATAAAGTTAACATCTTATAAGATATACTTCTGTACCCTCAGTGTTTGATTTTGCAATGATTTCACTGTTTGGATGTGTTTTTCTATTTGTGTCTTTTGTTGTGCACATTCAGCAAGTATACGGCTGTTTTATGATTTTTTTTCATTTTTCTACTGTCCCATAACATGAACCTCACAAATAGAGTTACAATCTTATAAGATATACTTCTGTACCCTTGGTGTTTGATTTTGCAATGATTTCACTGGTTGGATGTGTTTTTCTATTTGTGTCTGTTTTTGTGCGCATTCAGCAAGTATACGGCTGTTTTCTGATTTTTTTCAATTTTCTACTGTCCCATAACATAAACCTCACAAATAAAGTTAACATCTTATAAGATATACTTCTGTACCCTCAGTGTTTGATTTTGCAATGATTTCACTGTTTGGATGTGTTTTTCTATTTGTGTCTGTTTTTGTGCGCATTCAGCAAGTATACGGCTGTTTTCTGATTTTTTTTCAATTTTCTATTGTCCCGTAACATAAACCTCACAAATAAAGTTAACATCTTATAAGATATACTTCTGTACCCTCAGTGTTTGATTTTGCAATGATTTCACTGTTTGGATGTGTTTTTCTATTTGTGTCTGTTTTTGTGATCATTCAGAAGGAATACAGCTGTTTTCTGATTTTTTTCATTTTTCTACTGTCCCATAACATAAACCTCACAAATAAAGTTAAAATCTTATAAGATATAGTTATTTACCCTCAGTGTTTGATTTTGCAATGATTTCACTGTTTGGATGTGTTTTTCTATTTGTGTCTGTTTTTGTGCGCATTCAGCAAGTATACAGCTGTTTTCTGATTTTTTCATTTTTCTACTGTCCCATAATATAAACCTCACAAATAAAGTTAACATCTTATAAGATATACTTCTTTACCCTCAGTGTTTGATTTTGCAATGATTTCACTGTTTGGATGTGTTTTTCTATTTGTGTCTGTTTTTGTGCACATTCAGTAAGTATACGGCTGTTTTCTGATTTTTTTTCAATTTTCTATTGTCCCGTAACATAAACCTCACAAATAAAGTTAACATCTTATAAGATATACTTCTGTACCCTCAGTGTTTGATTTTGCAATGATTTCACTGTTTGGATGAGTTTTTCTATTTATGTCTGTTTTTGTGCGCATTCAGCAAGTATACGGCTGTTTTCAGATTTTTTTTTCATTTTCTACTGTCCCATAACATAAACCTCACAAATAAAGTTAAAATCTTATAAGATATAGTTATTTACCCTCAGTGTTTGATTTTGCAATGATTTCACTGTTTGGATGTGTTTTTCTATTTGTGTCTGTTTTTGTGCACATTCAGCAAGTAAACAGCTGCTTTCAGATTTTTTTTCAATTTTCTACTGTCCCATAACATAAAGCTCACAAATAAAGTTAACATCTTATCAGATATACTTCTGTACCCTCAGTGTTTGATTTTGCAATGATTTCACTGTTTGGATGTGTTTTTCTATTTGTGTCTGTTTTTGTGCGCATTCAGCAAGTATACGGCTGTTTTCAGATTTTTTTTCATTTTCTACTGTCCCATAACATAAACCTCACAAATAAAGTTAACATCTTATAAGATATACTTCTGTACCCTCAGTGTTTGAATTTGGAATGATTTCACTGTTTGGATGTGTTTTTCTATTTGTTTCTGTTTTTGTGCGCATTCAGCAAATATACGGCTGTTTTCAGATTTTTTTTCATTTTCTACTGTCCCATAACATAAACCTCACAAATAAAGTTAACATCTTATAAGATATAGTTATTTACCCTCAGTGTTTGATTTTGCAATGATTTCACTGTTTGGATGTGTTTTTCTATTTGTGTCTGTTTTTGTGCACATTCAGCAAGTAAACAGCTGTTTTCAGATTTTTTTTCAATTTTCTACTGTCCCATAACATAAAGCTCACAAATAAAGTTAACATCTTATCAGATATACTTCTGTACCCTCAGTGTTTGATTTTGCAATGATTTCACTGTTTGGATGTGTTTTTCTATTTGTGTCTGTTTTTGTGCGTGTTCAGCAAGATACGGCTGTTTTCTGATTTTTTTCAATTTTCTACTGTCCCATAACATAAAGCTCACAAATAAAGTTAAAATCTTATAAGATATAATTATTTACCCTCAGTGTTTGATTTTGCAATGATTTCACTGTTTGGATGTGTTTTTCTATTTGTGTCTGTTTTTGTGCACATTCAGCAAGTATACAGCTGTTTTCAGATTTTTTTTCAATTTTCTACTGTCCCATAACATAAAGCTCACAAATGAAGTTAACATCTTATCAGATATATTTCTGGACCCTCAGTGTTTGATTTTGCAATGATTTCACTGTTTGGATGTGTTTTTCTATTTGTGTCTTTTGTTGTGCACATTCAGCAAGTATACGGCTGTTTTCTGTTTTTTTTCATTTTTCTACTGTCCCATAACATAAACCTCACAAATAAAGTTAACATCCTATCAGATATACTTCTGTACCCTCAGTGTTTGATTTTGCAATGATTTTCACTGTTTGGATGTGTTTTTCTATTTGTGTCTGTTTTTGTGCGTGTTCAGCAAGATACGGCTGTTTTCTGATTTTTTTCAATTTTCTACTGTCCCATAACATAAAGCTCACAAATAAAGTTAAAATCTTATAAGATATAGTTATTTACCCTCAGTGTTTGATTTTGCAATGATTTCACTGTTTGGATGTGTTTTTCTATTTGTGTCTTTTGTTGTGCACATTCAGCAAGTATACGGCTGTTTTATGATTTTTTTTCATTTTTCTACTGTCCCATAACATAAACCTCACAAATAAAGTTAAAATCTTTGAAGATATATTTATATACCTTTAGCGTTTGATTTTGCAATAATTTCACTGTTTGGATGTGTTTTTCTATTTGTGTCTGTTTTTGTGCACATTCAACAAGGTTATGGCTGTTTTCTGATTTTTTTCATTTTTCTACTGTCCCATAACATAAACCTCACAAATAAAGTTAAAATCTTTGAAGATATATTTATATACCTTTAGCGTTTGATTTTGCAATAATTTCACTGTTTGGATGTGTTTTTCTATGTGTGTCTGTTTTTGTGCGCATTCAGCAAGAATACGGCATTTTTCCTTGTTTTTCTTCATTTTCCTACTGTCCCATAACATAAACCTCACAAATAAAGTTGACATCTTATAAGATATAGTTATATACCTTTAGCATTTGATTTTGCAATGATTTCACTGTTTGGATGTGTTTTTCTATATGTGTCTGTTTTTGTGCGCATTCAGCAAGAATACGGCTGTTTTCTGATTTTTTTCATTTTTCTACTGTCCCATAACATAAACCTCACAAATAAAGTTAACATCTTATAAGAAATAGTTATATACCTTTAGCGTTTGATTTTGCAATAATTTCACTGTTTGGATGTGTTTTTCTATTTGTGTCTGTTTTTGTGCGCAGTCAGCAAGTATACGGCTGTTTTCAGATTTTTTTTCATTTTTCTACTGTCCCATAACATAAACCTCACAAATAAAGTTAAGTTCTTATCAGATATACTTCTGTACCCTCAGTGTTTGATTTTGCAATGATTTCACTGTTTGGATGTGTTTTTCTATTTGTGTCTGTTTTTGTGCGCATTCAGCAAGTATACAGCTGTTTTCTGATTTTTTTATTTTTCTACTGTCCCATAACATAAACCTCACAAATAAAGTTAACATCTTATAAGATATACTTTTGTACCCTCAGTGTTTGATTTTGCAATGATTTCACTGTTTGGATGTGTTTTTCTATTTGTGTCTGTTTTTGTGCACATTCAGCAAGTATACGGCTGTTTTTTGATTTTTTTCAATTTTCTACTGTCCCATAACATAAACCTCACAAATAAAGTTAAAATCTTATAAGATATAGTTATTTACCCTCAGTGTTTGATTTTGCAATGATTTCACTGTTTGGATGTGTTTTTCTATTTGTGTCTGTTTTTGTGCGCAGTCAGCAAGTATACGGCTGTTTTCAGATTTTTTTTCATTTTTCTACTGTCCCATAACTTAAACCTCACAAATAAAGTTAACATCTTATCAGATATACTTCCGTACCCTCAGTGTTTGATTTTGCAATGATTTCACTGTTTGGATGTGTTTTTCTATTTGTGTCTGTTTTGTGCACATTCAGCAAGTATACGGCTGTTTTCTGATTTTTTTCAATTTTCTACTGTCCCATAACATAAAGCTCACAAATAAAGTTAAAATCTTATAAGATATAGTTATTTACCCTCAGTGTTTGATTTTGCAATGATTTCACTGTTTGGATGTGTTTTTCTATTTGTGTCTGTTTTTGTGCACATTCAGCAAGTATACGGCTGTTTTCTGACTTTTTTCAATTTTGTACTGTCCCATAACATAAAGCTCACAAATAAAGTTAAAATCTTATAAGACATACTTCTGTACCCTCAGTGTTTGATTTTGCAATGATTTCACTGTTAGATGTGTTTTTCTATTTGTGTCTTTTTTTGTGCACATTCAGCAAGTATACGGCTGTTTTCTAATTTTTTTCAATTTTCTACTGTCCCATAACATAAACCTCACAAATAAAGTTAACATCTTATAAGATATATTTCTGTACCCTCAGTGTTTGATTTTGCAATGATTTCACTGTTTGGATGTGTTTTTCTATTTGTGTCTGTTTTTGTGCGCATTCAGCAAGTATACGGCTGTTTTCTGATTTTTTTTCAATTTTCTACTGTCCCATAACATAAACCTCACAAATAAAGTTAACATCTTATAAGATATAGTTATCTACCTTTAGCGTTTGATTTTGCAATAATTTCACTGTTTGGATGTGTTTTTCTATTTGTGTCTGTTTTTGTGCACATTCAACAAGGTTATGGCTGTTTTCTGATTTTTTTCATTTTTCTACTGTCCCATAACATAAACCTCACAAATAAAGTTAAAATCTTTTAAGATATATTTATATACCTTTAGTGTTTGATTTTGCAAAAATTTCACTGTTTTTTTCTGTGTGTCTGTTTTTGTGCGCATTCAGCAAGAATACGGCATTTTTCCTTGTTTTTCTTCATTTTCCTACTGTCCCATAACATAAACCTCACAAATAAAGTTAACATCTTATAAGAAATAGTTATATACCTTTAGCGTTTGATTTTGCAATAATTTCACTGTTTGGATGTGTTTTTCTATTTGTGTCTGTTTTTGTGCGCAGTCAGCAAGTATACGGCTGTTTTCAGATTTTTTTTCATTTTTCTACTGTCCCATAACATAAACCTCACAAATAAAGTTAAGTTCTTATCAGATATACTTCTGTACCCTCAGTGTTTGATTTTGCATTGATTTCACTGTTTGGATGTGTTTTTCTATTTGTGTCTGTTTCTGTGCACATTCAGCAAGTATACGGCTGTTTTCTGACCTTTTTCAATTTTCTACTGTCCCATAACTTAACCTCACAAATAAAGTTAACATCTTATAAGATATACTTCTGTACCCTCAGTGTTTGATTTTGCAATGATTTCACTGTTTGGATGTGTTTTTCTATTTGTGTCTGTTTTTGTGCGCATTCAGCAAGTATACGGCTGTTTTCTGATTTTATTCAATTTTCTACTGTCCCATAACATAAACCTCACAAATAAAGTTAACATCTTATAAGATATAGTTATTTACCCTCAGTGTTTGATTTTGCAATGATTTCACTGTTTGGATGTGTTTTTCTATTTGTGTCTGTTTCTGTGCACATTCAGCAAGTATACGGCTGTTTTCTGATTTTTTTCAATTTTCTACTGTCCCATAACATAAAGCTCACAAATAAAGTTAAAATCTTATAAGATATAGTTATTTACCCTCAGTGTTTGATTTTGCAATGATTTCACTGTTTGGATGTGTTTTTCTATTTGTGTCTTTTTTTGTGCACATTCAGCAAGTATACGGCTGTTTTCTAATTTTTTTCAATTTTCTACTGTCCCATAACATAAACCTCACAAATAAAGTTAAAATCTTATAAGATATAGTTATTTACCCTCAGTGTTTGATTTTGCAATGATTTCACTGTTTGGATGTGTTTTTCTATTTGTGTCTGTTTTTGTGCACATTCAGCAAGTAAACAGCTGTTTTCAGATTTTTTTTCAATTTTCTACTGTCCCATGACATAAAGCTCACAAATAAAGTTAACATCTTATCAGATATACTTCTGTACCCTCAGTGTTTGATTTTGCAATGATTTCACTGTTTGGATGTGTTTTTCTATTTGTGTCTGTTTTTGTGCGTGTTCAGCAAGATACGGCTGTTTTCTGATTTTTTTCAATTTTCTACTGTCCAATAACATAAAGCTCACAAATAAAGTTAAAATCTTATAAGATATAGTTATTTACCCTCAGTGTTTGATTTTGCAATGATTTCACTGTTTGGATGTGTTTTTCTATTTGTGTCTGTTTTTGTGCACATTCAGCAAGTATACGGCTGTTTTCTGACTTTTTTCAATTTTGTACTGTCCCATAACATAAAGCTCACAAATAAAGTTAAAATCTTATAAGACATACTTCTGTACCCTCAGTGTTTGATTTTGCAATGATTTCACTGTTAGATGTGTTTTTCTATTTGTGTCTTTTTTTGTGCACATTCAGCAAGTATACGGCTGTTTTCTAATTTTTTTCAATTTTCTACTGTCCCATAACATAAACCTCACAAATAAAGTTAACATCTTATAAGATATATTTCTGTACCCTCAGTGTTTGATTTTGCAATGATTTCACTGTTTGGATGTGTTTTTCTATTTGTGTCTGTTTTTGTGCGCATTCAGCAAGTATACGGCTGTTTTCTGATTTTTTTTCAATTTTCTACTGTCCCATAACATAAACCTCACAAATAAAGTTAACATCTTATAAGATATAGTTATCTACCTTTAGCGTTTGATTTTGCAATAATTTCACTGTTTGGATGTGTTTTTCTATTTGTGTCTGTTTTTGTGCACATTCAACAAGGTTATGGCTGTTTTCTGATTTTTTTCATTTTTCTACTGTCCCATAACATAAACCTCACAAATAAAGTTAAAATCTTTTAAGATATATTTATATACCTTTAGTGTTTGATTTTGCAAAAATTTCACTGTTTTTTTCTGTGTGTCTGTTTTTGTGCGCATTCAGCAAGAATACGGCATTTTTCCTTGTTTTTCTTCATTTTCCTACTGTCCCATAACATAAACCTCACAAATAAAGTTAACATCTTATAAGAAATAGTTATATACCTTTAGCGTTTGATTTTGCAATAATTTCACTGTTTGGATGTGTTTTTCTATTTGTGTCTGTTTTTGTGCGCAGTCAGCAAGTATACGGCTGTTTTCAGATTTTTTTTCATTTTTCTACTGTCCCATAACATAAACCTCACAAATAAAGTTAAGTTCTTATCAGATATACTTCTGTACCCTCAGTGTTTGATTTTGCATTGATTTCACTGTTTGGATGTGTTTTTCTATTTGTGTCTGTTTCTGTGCACATTCAGCAAGTATACGGCTGTTTTCTGACCTTTTTCAATTTTCTACTGTCCCATAACTTAACCTCACAAATAAAGTTAACATCTTATAAGATATACTTCTGTACCCTCAGTGTTTGATTTTGCAATGATTTCACTGTTTGGATGTGTTTTTCTATTTGTGTCTGTTTTTGTGCGCATTCAGCAAGTATACGGCTGTTTTCTGATTTTATTCAATTTTCTACTGTCCCATAACATAAACCTCACAAATAAAGTTAACATCTTATAAGATATAGTTATTTACCCTCAGTGTTTGATTTTGCAATGATTTCACTGTTTGGATGTGTTTTTCTATTTGTGTCTGTTTCTGTGCACATTCAGCAAGTATACGGCTGTTTTCTGATTTTTTTCAATTTTCTACTGTCCCATAACATAAAGCTCACAAATAAAGTTAAAATCTTATAAGATATAGTTATTTACCCTCAGTGTTTGATTTTGCAATGATTTCACTGTTTGGATGTGTTTTTCTATTTGTGTCTTTTTTTGTGCACATTCAGCAAGTATACGGCTGTTTTCTAATTTTTTTCAATTTTCTACTGTCCCATAACATAAACCTCACAAATAAAGTTAAAATCTTATAAGATATAGTTATTTACCCTCAGTGTTTGATTTTGCAATGATTTCACTGTTTGGATGTGTTTTTCTATTTGTGTCTGTTTTTGTGCACATTCAGCAAGTAAACAGCTGTTTTCAGATTTTTTTTCAATTTTCTACTGTCCCATGACATAAAGCTCACAAATAAAGTTAACATCTTATCAGATATACTTCTGTACCCTCAGTGTTTGATTTTGCAATGATTTCACTGTTTGGATGTGTTTTTCTATTTGTGTCTGTTTTTGTGCGTGTTCAGCAAGATACGGCTGTTTTCTGATTTTTTTCAATTTTCTACTGTCCAATAACATAAAGCTCACAAATAAAGTTAAAATCTTATAAGACATACTTCTGTACCCTCAGTGTTTGATTTTGCAATGATTTCACTGTTTGGATGTGTTTTTCTATTTGTGTCTTTTTTTGTGCACATTCAGCAAGTATACGGCTGTTTTCTAATTTTTTTCAATTTTCTACTGTCCCATAACATAAAGCTCACAAATAAAGTTAAAATCTTATAAGATATAGTTATTTACCCTCAGTGTTTGATTTTGCAATGATTTCACTGTTTGGATGTGTTTTTCTATTTGTGTCTGTTTTTGTGCGCATTCAGCAAGTATACAGCTGTTTTCAGATTTTTTTTCAATTTTCTACTGTCCCATAACATAAAGCTCACAAATGAAGTTAACATCTCATCAGATATATTTCTGTACCCTCAGTGTTTGATTTTGCAATGATTTCACTGTTTGGATGTGTTTTTCTATTTGTGTCTGTTTTTGTGCACATTCAACAAGGTTATGGCTGTTTTCTGATTTTTTTCATTTTTCTACTGTCCCATAACATAAACCTCACAAATAAAGTTAAAATCTTTTAAGATATATTTATATACCTTCAGTGTTTGATTTTGCAATATTTTCACTGTTTGGATGTGTTTTTCTATTTGTGTCTGTTTTTGTGCGTGTTCAGCAAGATACGGCTGTTTTCTGATTTTTTTCAATTTTCTACTGTCCCATAACATAAAGCTCACAAATAAAGTTAAAATCTTATAAGATATAGTTATTTACCCTCAGTGTTTGATTTTGCAATGATTTCACTGTTTGGATGTGTTTTTCTATTTGTGTCTGTTTTTGTGCACATTCAGCAAGTATACAGCTGTTTTCAGATTTTTTTTCAATTTTCTACTGTTCCATAACATAAAGCTCACAAATGAAGTTAACATCTTATCAGATATATTTCTGTACCCTCAGTGTTTGATTTTGCAATGATTTCACTGTTTGGATGTGTTTTTCTATTTGTGTCTGTTTTTGTGCGCATTCAGCAAGTATACGGCTGTTTTCTGACCTTTTTCAATTTTCTACTGTCCCATAACATAAACCTCACAAATAAAGTTAACATCTTATAAGATATAGTTATCTACCTTTAGCGTTTGATTTTGCAATAATTTCACTGTTTGGATGTGTTTTTCTATTTGTGTCTGTTTTTGTGCACATTCAACAAGGTTATGGCTGTTTTCTGATTTTTTTCATTTTTCTACTGTCCCATAACATAAACCTCACAAATAAAGTTAAAATCTTTTAAGATATATTTATATACCTTTAGCGTTTGATTTTGCAATAATTTCACTGTTTGGATGTGTTTTTCTATGTGTGTCTGTTTTTGTGCGCATTCAGCAAGAATACGACATTTTTCCTTGTTTTTCTTCATTTTCCTACTGTCCCATAACATAAACCTCACAAATAAAGTTGACATCTTATAAGATATAGTTATATACCTTTAGCATTTGATTTTGCAATGATTTCACTGTTTGGATGTGTTTTTCTATATGTGTCTGTTTTTGTGCGCATTCAGCAAGAATACGGCTGTTTTCTGATTTTTTTCATTTTTCTACTGTCCCATAACATAAACCTCACAAATAAAGTTAAGTTCTTATCAGATATACTTCTGTACCCTCAGTGTTTGATTTTGCAATGATTTCACTGTTTGGATGTGTTTTTCTATTTGTGTCTGTTTTTGTGCACATTCAGCAAGTATACGGCTGTTTTCTGATTTTTTTCAATTTTCTACTGTCCCATAACATAAACCTCACAAATAAAGTTAAAATCTTATAAGATATAGTTATTTACCCTCAGTGTTTGATTTTGCAATGATTTCACTGTTTGGATGTGTTTTTCTATTTGTGTCTGTTTTTGTGCGCATTCAGCAAGTATACGGCTGTTTTCTGATTTTATTCAATTTTCTACTGTCCCATAACATAAACCTCACAAATAAAGTTAACATCTTATCAGATATAATTCTGTACCCTCAGTGTTTGATTTTGCAATGATTTCACTGTTTGGATGTGATTTTCTATTTGTGTCTGTTTTTGTGCGCATTCAGCAAGTATATGGCTGTTTTCTGATTTTTTTCAATTTTCTACTGTCCCATAACATAAACCTCACAAATAAAGTTAAAATCTTATAAGATATAGTTATTTACCCTCAGTGTTTGATTTTGCAATGATTTCACTGTTTGGATGTGTTTTTCTATTTGTGTCTGTTTTTGTGCACATTCAGCAAGTAAACAGCTGTTTTCAGATTTTTTTTCAATTTTCTACTGTCCCATGACATAAAGCTCACAAATAAAGTTAACATCTTATCAGATATATTTCTGTACCCTCAGTGTTTGATTTTGCAATGATTTCACTGTTTGGATGTGTTTTTCTATATGTGTCTGTTTTTGTGCGCATTCAGCAAGAATACGGCTGTTTTCTGATTTTTTTCATTTTTCTACTGTCCCATAACATAAAGCTCACAAATAAAGTTAAAATCTTATAAGATATAGTTATTTACCCTCAGTGTTTGATTTTGCAATGATTTCACTGTTTGGATGTGTTTTTCTATTTGTGTCTGTTTTTGTGCGCATTCAGCAAGTATACGGCTGTTTTCTGATTTTTTTCAATTTTCTACTGTCCCATAACATAAACCTCACAAATAAAGTTAACATCTTATAAGATATAGTTATTTACCCTCAGTGTTTGATTTTGCAATGATTTCACTGTTTGGATGTGTTTTTCTATTTGTTTCTGTTTTTGTGCGCATTCAGCAAGTATACGGCTGTTTTCAGATTTTTTTTCATTTTCTACTGTCCCATAACATAAACCTCACAAATAAAGTTAACATCTTATCAGATATACTTCTGTAACCTCAGTGTTTGATTTTGCAATGATTTCACTGTTTGGATGTGTTTTTCTATTTGTGTCTGTTTTTGTGCACATTCATCAAGTAAACAGCTGTTTTCAGATTTTTTTTCAATTTTCTACTGTCCCATAACATAAAGCTCACAAATAAAGTTAACATCTTATCAGATATACTTCTGTACCCTCAGTGTTTGATTGTGCAATGATTTCACTGTTTGGATGTGTTTTTCTATTTGTGTCTGTTTTTGTGCGTGTTCAGCAAGATACGGCTGTTTTCTGATTTTTTTCAATTTTCTACTGTCCCATAACATAAAGCTCACAAATAAAGTTAACATCTTATAAGATATAGTTATCTACCTTTAGCGTTTGATTTTGCAATAATTTCACTGTTTGGATGTGTTTTTCTATTTGTGTCTGTTTTTGTGCACATTCAACAAGGTTATGGCTGTTTTCTGATTTTTTTCATTTTTCTACTGTCCCATAACATAAACCTCACAAATAAAGTTAAAATCTTTTAAGATATATTTATATACCTTTAGTGTTTGATTTTGCAAAAATTTCACTGTTTTTTTCTGTGTGTCTGTTTTTGTGCGCATTCAGCAAGAATACGGCATTTTTCCTTGTTTTTCTTCATTTTCCTACTGTCCCATAACATAAACCTCACAAATAAAGTTAACATCTTATAAGAAATAGTTATATACCTTTAGCGTTTGATTTTGCAATAATTTCACTGTTTGGATGTGTTTTTCTATTTGTGTCTGTTTTTGTGCGCAGTCAGCAAGTATACGGCTGTTTTCAGATTTTTTTTCATTTTTCTACTGTCCCATAACATAAACCTCACAAATAAAGTTAAGTTCTTATCAGATATACTTCTGTACCCTCAGTGTTTGATTTTGCATTGATTTCACTGTTTGGATGTGTTTTTCTATTTGTGTCTGTTTCTGTGCACATTCAGCAAGTATACGGCTGTTTTCTGACCTTTTTCAATTTTCTACTGTCCCATAACTTAACCTCACAAATAAAGTTAACATCTTATAAGATATACTTCTGTACCCTCAGTGTTTGATTTTGCAATGATTTCACTGTTTGGATGTGTTTTTCTATTTGTGTCTGTTTTTGTGCGCATTCAGCAAGTATACGGCTGTTTTCTGATTTTATTCAATTTTCTACTGTCCCATAACATAAACCTCACAAATAAAGTTAACATCTTATAAGATATAGTTATTTACCCTCAGTGTTTGATTTTGCAATGATTTCACTGTTTGGATGTGTTTTTCTATTTGTGTCTGTTTCTGTGCACATTCAGCAAGTATACGGCTGTTTTCTGATTTTTTTCAATTTTCTACTGTCCCATAACATAAAGCTCACAAATAAAGTTAAAATCTTATAAGATATAGTTATTTACCCTCAGTGTTTGATTTTGCAATGATTTCACTGTTTGGATGTGTTTTTCTATTTGTGTCTTTTTTTGTGCACATTCAGCAAGTATACGGCTGTTTTCTAATTTTTTTCAATTTTCTACTGTCCCATAACATAAACCTCACAAATAAAGTTAAAATCTTATAAGATATAGTTATTTACCCTCAGTGTTTGATTTTGCAATGATTTCACTGTTTGGATGTGTTTTTCTATTTGTGTCTGTTTTTGTGCACATTCAGCAAGTAAACAGCTGTTTTCAGATTTTTTTTCAATTTTCTACTGTCCCATGACATAAAGCTCACAAATAAAGTTAACATCTTATCAGATATACTTCTGTACCCTCAGTGTTTGATTTTGCAATGATTTCACTGTTTGGATGTGTTTTTCTATTTGTGTCTGTTTTTGTGCGTGTTCAGCAAGATACGGCTGTTTTCTGATTTTTTTCAATTTTCTACTGTCCAATAACATAAAGCTCACAAATAAAGTTAAAATCTTATAAGATATAGTTATTTACCCTCAGTGTTTGATTTTGCAATAATTTCACTGTTTGGATGTGTTTTTCTATTTGTGTCTGTTTTTGTGCACATTCAGCAAGTATACGGCTGTTTTCTGACTTTTTTCAATTTTGTACTGTCCCATAACATAAAGCTCACAAATAAAGTTAAAATCTTATAAGACATACTTCTGTACCCTCAGTGTTTGATTTTGCAATGATTTCACTGTTTGGATGTGTTTTTCTATTTGTGTCTTTTTTTGTGCACATTCAGCAAGTATACGGCTGTTTTCTAATTTTTTTCAATTTTCTACTGTCCCATAACATAAAGCTCACAAATAAAGTTAAAATCTTATAAGATATAGTTATTTACCCTCAGTGTTTGATTTTGCAATGATTTCACTGTTTGGATGTGTTTTTCTATTTGTGTCTGTTTTTGTGCGCATTCAGCAAGTATACAGCTGTTTTCAGATTTTTTTTCAATTTTCTACTGTCCCATAACATAAAGCTCACAAATGAAGTTAACATCTCATCAGATATATTTCTGTACCCTCAGTGTTTGATTTTGCAATGATTTCACTGTTTGGATGTGTTTTTCTATTTGTGTCTGTTTTTGTGCACATTCAACAAGGTTATGGCTGTTTTCTGATTTTTTTCATTTTTCTACTGTCCCATAACATAAACCTCACAAATAAAGTTAAAATCTTTTAAGATATATTTATATACCTTCAGTGTTTGATTTTGCAATATTTTCACTGTTTGGATGTGTTTTTCTATTTGTGTCTGTTTTTGTGCGTGTTCAGCAAGATACGGCTGTTTTCTGATTTTTTTCAATTTTCTACTGTCCCATAACATAAAGCTCACAAATAAAGTTAAAATCTTATAAGATATAGTTATTTACCCTCAGTGTTTGATTTTGCAATGATTTCACTGTTTGGATGTGTTTTTCTATTTGTGTCTGTTTTTGTGCACATTCAGCAAGTATACAGCTGTTTTCAGATTTTTTTTCAATTTTCTACTGTTCCATAACATAAAGCTCACAAATGAAGTTAACATCTTATCAGATATATTTCTGTACCCTCAGTGTTTGATTTTGCAATGATTTCACTGTTTGGATGTGTTTTTCTATTTGTGTCTGTTTTTGTGCGCATTCAGCAAGTATACGGCTGTTTTCTGACCTTTTTCAATTTTCTACTGTCCCATAACATAAACCTCACAAATAAAGTTAACATCTTATAAGATATAGTTATCTACCTTTAGCGTTTGATTTTGCAATAATTTCACTGTTTGGATGTGTTTTTCTATTTGTGTCTGTTTTTGTGCACATTCAACAAGGTTATGGCTGTTTTCTGATTTTTTTCATTTTTCTACTGTCCCATAACATAAACCTCACAAATAAAGTTAAAATCTTTTAAGATATATTTATATACCTTTAGCGTTTGATTTTGCAATAATTTCACTGTTTGGATGTGTTTTTCTATGTGTGTCTGTTTTTGTGCGCATTCAGCAAGAATACGACATTTTTCCTTGTTTTTCTTCATTTTCCTACTGTCCCATAACATAAACCTCACAAATAAAGTTGACATCTTATAAGATATAGTTATATACCTTTAGCATTTGATTTTGCAATGATTTCACTGTTTGGATGTGTTTTTCTATATGTGTCTGTTTTTGTGCGCATTCAGCAAGAATACGGCTGTTTTCTGATTTTTTTCATTTTTCTACTGTCCCATAACATAAACCTCACAAATAAAGTTAAGTTCTTATCAGATATACTTCTGTACCCTCAGTGTTTGATTTTGCAATGATTTCACTGTTTGGATGTGTTTTTCTATTTGTGTCTGTTTTTGTGCACATTCAGCAAGTATACGGCTGTTTTCTGATTTTTTTCAATTTTCTACTGTCCCATAACATAAACCTCACAAATAAAGTTAAAATCTTATAAGATATAGTTATTTACCCTCAGTGTTTGATTTTGCAATGATTTCACTGTTTGGATGTGTTTTTCTATTTGTGTCTGTTTTAGTGCGCATTCAGCAAGTATACAGCTGTTTTCTGATTTTTTTATTTTTCTACTGTCCCATAACATAAACCTCACAAATAAAGTTAACATCTTATAAGATATACTTCTGTACCCTCAGTGTTTGATTTTGGAATGATTTCACTGTTTGGATGTGTTTTTCTATTTGTGTCTGTTTCTGTGCACATTCAGCAAGTATACGGCTGTTTTCTGACCTTTTTCAATTTTCTACTGTCCCATAACATAAACCTCACAAATAAAGTTAACATCTTATAAGATATACTTCTGTACCCTCAGTGTTTGATTTTGCAATGATTTCACTGTTTGGATGTGTTTTTCTATTTGTGTCTGTTTTTGTGCGCATTCAGCAAGTATACGGCTGTTTTCTGATTTTATTCAATTTTCTACTGTCCCATAACATAAACCTCACAAATAAAGTTAACATCTTATCAGATATAATTCTGTACCCTCAGTGTTTGATTTTGCAATGATTTCACTGTTTGGATGTGATTTTCTATTTGTGTCTGTTTTTGTGCGCATTCAGCAAGTATATGGCTGTTTTCTGATTTTTTTCAATTTTCTACTGTCCCATAACATAAACCTCACAAATAAAGTTAAAATCTTATAAGATATAGTTATTTACCCTCAGTGTTTGATTTTGCAATGATTTCACTGTTTGGATGTGTTTTTCTATTTGTGTCTGTTTTTGTGCACATTCAGCAAGTAAACAGCTGTTTTCAGATTTTTTTTCAATTTTCTACTGTCCCATGACATAAAGCTCACAAATAAAGTTAACATCTTATCAGATATATTTCTGTACCCTCAGTGTTTGATTTTGCAATGATTTCACTGTTTGGATGTGTTTTTCTATTTGTGTCTGTTTCTGTGCACATTCAGCAAGTATACGGCTGTTTTCTGACCTTTTTCAATTTTCTACTGTCCCATAACATAAACCTCACAAATAAAGTTAACATCTTATAAGATATACTTCTGTACCCTCAGTGTTTGATTTTGCAATGATTTCACTGTTTGGATGTGTTTTTCTATTTGTGTCTGTTTTTGTGCGCATTCAGCAAGTATACGGCTGTTTTCTGATTTTATTCAATTTTCTACTGTCCCATAACATAAACCTCACAAATAAAGTTAACATCTTATCAGATATAATTCTGTACCCTCAGTGTTTGATTTTGCAATGATTTCACTGTTTGGATGTGATTTTCTATTTGTGTCTGTTTTTGTGCGCATTCAGCAAGTATATGGCTGTTTTCTGATTTTTTTCAATTTTCTACTGTCCCATAACATAAACCTCACAAATAAAGTTAAAATCTTATAAGATATAGTTATTTACCCTCAGTGTTTGATTTTGCAATGATTTCACTGTTTGGATGTGTTTTTCTATTTGTGTCTGTTTTTGTGCACATTCAGCAAGTAAACAGCTGTTTTCAGATTTTTTTTCAATTTTCTACTGTCCCATGACATAAAGCTCACAAATAAAGTTAACATCTTATCAGATATATTTCTGTACCCTCAGTGTTTGATTTTGCAATGATTTCACTGTTTGGATGTGTTTTTCTATATGTGTCTGTTTTTGTGCGCATTCAGCAAGAATACGGCTGTTTTCTGATTTTTTTCATTTTTCTACTGTCCCATAACATAAAGCTCACAAATAAAGTTAAAATCTTATAAGATATAGTTATTTACCCTCAGTGTTTGATTTTGCAATGATTTCACTGTTTGGATGTGTTTTTCTATTTGTGTCTGTTTTTGTGCGCATTCAGCAAGTATACGGCTGTTTTCTGATTTTTTTCAATTTTCTACTGTCCCATAACATAAACCTCACAAATAAAGTTAACATCTTATAAGATATAGTTATTTACCCTCAGTGTTTGATTTTGCAATGATTTCACTGTTTGGATGTGTTTTTCTATTTGTTTCTGTTTTTGTGCGCATTCAGCAAGTATACGGCTGTTTTCAGATTTTTTTTCATTTTCTACTGTCCCATAACATAAACCTCACAAATAAAGTTAACATCTTATCAGATATACTTCTGTACCCTCAGTGTTTGATTTTGCAATGATTTCACTGTTTGGATGTGTTTTTCTATTTGTGTCTGTTTTTGTGCACATTCATCAAGTAAACAGCTGTTTTCAGATTTTTTTTCAATTTTCTACTGTCCCATAACATAAAGCTCACAAATAAAGTTAACATCTTATCAGATATACTTCTGTACCCTCAGTGTTTGATTGTGCAATGATTTCACTGTTTGGATGTGTTTTTCTATTTGTGTCTGTTTTTGTGCGTGTTCAGCAAGATACGGCTGTTTTCTGATTTTTTTCAATTTTCTACTGTCCCATAACATAAAGCTCACAAATAAAGTTAAATTCTTATAAGATATAGTTATTTACCCTCAGTGTTTGATTTTGCAATGATTTCACTGTTTAGATGTGTTTTTCTATTTGTGTCTGTTTTTGTGCACATTCAGCAAGTATACAGCTGTTTTCAGATTTTTTTTCAATTTTCTACTGTTCCATAACATAAAGCTCACAAATGAAGTTAACATCTTATCAGATATATTTCTGTACCCTCAGTGTTTGATTTTGCAATGATTTCACTGTTTGGATGTGTTTTTCTATTTGTGTCTGTTTTTGTGCGCATTCAGCAAGTATACGGCTGTTTTCTGACCTTTTTCAATTTTCTACTGTCCCATAACATAAACCTCACAAATAAAGTTAACATCTTATAAGATATAGTTATCTACCTTTAGCGTTTGATTTTGCAATAATTTCACTGTTTGGATGTGTTTTTCTATTTGTGTCTGTTTTTGTGCACATTCAACAAGGTTATGGCTGTTTTCTGATTTTTTTCATTTTTCTACTGTCCCATAACATAAACCTCACAAATAAAGTTAAAATCTTTTAAGATATATTTATATACCTTTAGCGTTTGATTTTGCAATAATTTCACTGTTTGGATGTGTTTTTCTATGTGTGTCTGTTTTTGTGCGCATTCAGCAAGAATACGGCATTTTTCCTTGTTTTTCTTCATTTTCCTACTGTCCCATAACATAAACCTCACAAATAAAGTTGACATCTTATAAGATATAGTTATATACCTTTAGCATTTGATTTTGCAATGATTTCACTGTTTGGATGTGTTTTTCTATATGTGTCTGTTTTTGTGCGCATTCAGCAAGAATACGGCTGTTTTCTGATTTTTTTCATTTTTCTACTGTCCCATAACATAAACCTCACAAATAAAGTTAAGTTCTTATCAGATATACTTCTGTACCCTCAGTGTTTGATTTTGCAATGATTTCACTGTTTGGATGTGTTTTTCTATTTGTGTCTGTTTTTGTGCACATTCAGCAAGTATACGGCTGTTTTCTGATTTTTTTATTTTTCTACTGTCCCATAACATAAACCTCACAAATAAAGTTAAAATCTTATAAGATATAGTTATTTACCCTCAGTGTTTGATTTTGCAATGATTTCACTGTTTGGATGTGTTTTTCTATTTGTGTCTGTTTTAGTGCGCATTCAGCAAGTATACAGCTGTTTTCTGATTTTTTTATTTTTCTACTGTCCCATAACATAAACCTCACAAATAAAGTTAACATCTTATAAGATATACTTCTGTACCCTCAGTGTTTGATTTTGGAATGATTTCACTGTTTGGATGTGTTTTTCTATTTGTGTCTGTTTCTGTGCACATTCAGCAAGTATACGGCTGTTTTCTGACCTTTTTCAATTTTCTACTGTCCCATAACATAAACCTCACAAATAAAGTTAACATCTTATAAGATATACTTCTGTACCCTCAGTGTTTGATTTTGCAATGATTTCACTGTTTGGATGTGTTTTTCTATTTGTGTCTGTTTTTGTGCACATTCAGCAAGGATACTGCTGTTTTCTTTTTTTTCTTCATTTCTCTACTGTCCCATAACATGAACCTCACAAATAAAGTTAACATCTTATAAGATATACTTCTGTCCCCTCAGTTTTTGATTTTGCAATGATTTCACTGTTTGGATGTGTTTTTCTATTTGTGTCTGTTTTTGTGCACATTCAGCAAGTAAACAGCTGTTTTCAGATTTTTTTTCAATTTTCTACTGTCCCATGACATAAAGCTCACAAATAAAGTTAAAATCTTATAAGAAATAGTTATATACCTTTAGCGTTTGATTTTGCAATAATTTCACTGTTTGGATGTCTTTTTCTATTTGTGTCTGTTTTTGTGCACATTCAGCAAGAATACGGCTGTTTTCTGATTTTTTTCATTTTTCTACTGTCCCATAACATAAACCTCACAAATAAAGTTAACATCTTATAAGAAATACTTCTGTCCCCTCAGTTTTTGATTTTGCAATGATTTCACTGTTTGGATGTGTTTTTCTATGTTTGTCTGTTTTTGTGCGCATTCAGCAAGAATACGGCATTTTTCCTTGTTTTTCTTCATTTTCCTACTGTCCCATAACATAAACCTCACAAATAAAGTTGACATCTTATAAGATATAGTTATATACCTTTAGCATTTGATTTTGCAATGATCTCACTGTTTGGATGTGTTTTTCTATATGTGTCTGTTTTTGTGCGCATTCAGCAAGAATACGGCTGTTTTCTGATTTTTTTCATTTTTCTACTGTCCCATAACATGAACCTCACAAATAAAGTTAACATCTCATAAGATATACTTCTGTCCCCTCAGTTTTTGATTTTGCAATGATTTCACTGTTTAGATGTGTTTTTCTATTTGTGTCTGTTTTTGGGCGCATTCAGCAAGAATACGGCTGTTTTCTGATTTTTTTCATTTTTCTACTGTCCCATAACATTTACCGCACAAATAAAGTTAAAATCGTATAAGAAATAGTTATATACCTTTAGCATTTGATTTTGCAATATTTTCACTGTTTGGATGTGTTTTTCTATTTGTGTCTGTTTTTGTGCACATTCAGCAAGAATACGGCTGTTTTCTGATTTTTTTCATTTTTCTACTGTCCCATAACATAAACCTCACAAAAAAAGTTAAAATCTTATAAGAAATAGTTATATACCTTTAGGGTTTGATTTTGCAATAATTTCACTGTTTGGATGTGTTTTTCTATATGTGTCTGTTTTTGTGCACATTCAGCAAGAATACGGCTGTTTTCTGATTTTTTTCATTTTTCTACTGTACCATAACATGAACCTCACAAATAAAGTTAACATCTTATAAGATACACTTCTGTCCCTTCAGTGTTTGATTTTGCAATAATTTCACTGTTTGGATGTGTTTTTCTATTTGTGTCTGTTTTTGTGCACATTCAGCAAGAATACGGCTGTTTTCTGATTTTTTTCATTTTTCTACTGTCCCATAACATAAACCTCACAAATAAAGTTAAAATCTTATAAGATATAGTTATTTACCCTCACGGTTTGATTTTGCAATAATTTCACTGTTTGGATGTGTTTTTCTATTTGTGTCTGTTTTTGTGCACATTCAGCAAGAATACGGCTGTTTTCTGAATTTTTTTCATTTTTCTACTGTCCCATAACATGAACCTCACAAATAAAGTTAACATCTTATAAGATACACTTCTGTCCCTTCAGTGTTTGATTTTGCAATGATTTCACTGTTTGGATGTGTTTTTCTATTTGTGTCTGTTTTTGTGCACATTCAGCATGGATCTGGCTGTTTTCTTTTTTTTCTTCATGTTTCTACTGTCCCATAACATAAACCTCACAAATAAAGTTAACATCTTATAAGATACACTTCTGTCCCTTCAGTGTTTGATTTTGCAATGATTTCACTGTTTGGATGTGTTTTTCTATTTGTGTCTGTTTTTGTGTGCATACAGCAAGAATACGGCTGTTTTCTGATTTTTTTCATTTTTCTACTGTCCCATAACATAAACCTCACAAAAAAAGTTAAAATCTTATAAGAAATAGTTATATACCTTTAGGGTTTGATTTTGCAATGATTTCACTGTTTGGATGTGTTTTTCTATTTGTGTCTGTTTTTGTTCACATTCAGCAAGAATACGGCTGTTTTCTGATTTTTTTCATTTTTCTACTGTCCCATAACATAAACCTCACAAAAAAAGTTAAAATCTTATAAGAAATAGTTATATACCTTTAGGGTTTGATTTTGCAATGATTTCACTGTTTGGATGTGTTTTTCTATTTGTGTCTGTTTTTGTGCACATTCAGCAAGAATACGGCTGTTTTCTGATTTTTTTCATTTTTCTACTGTCCCATAACATGAACCTCACAAATAAAGTTAACATCTTATAAGATATACTTATGTACCCTCAGTGTTTGATTTTGCAATGATTTCACTGTTTGGATGTCTTTTTCTATTTGTGTCTGTTTTTGTGCACATTCAGCAAGAATACGGCTGTTTTCTGATTTTTTTCATTTTTCTACTGTCCCATAACATGAACCTCACAAATAAAGTTAACATCTTATAAGATATACTTCTGTACCCTCAGTGTTTGATTTTGCAATGATTTCACTGTTTGGATGTGTTTTTCTGTTTGTGTCTGTTTTTGTGCACATTCAGCAAGAATACGGCTGTTTTCTGATTTTTTTCATTTTTCTACTGTCCCATAACATAAACCTCACAAATAAAGTTAAAATCTTATAAGAAATAGTTATATACCTTTAGCGTTTGATTTAGCAATAATTTCACTGTTTGGATCTGTTTTTCTATTTGTGTCTGTTTTTGTGCACATTCAGCAAGAATACGGCTGTTTTCTGATTTTTTTCATTTTTCTACTGTCCCATAACATGAACCTCACAAATAAAGTTAACATCTTATAAGAAATAGTTATATACCTTTAGGGTTTGATTTTGCAATGATTTCACTGTTTGGATGTGTTTTTCTATTTGTGTCTGTTTTTGTGCACATTCAGCAAGAATACGGCTGTTTTCTGATTTTTTTCATTTTTCTACTGTCCCATAACATAAACCTCACAAATAAAGTTAACATCTTATAAGATATACTTCTGTACCCTCACTGTTTGATTTTGCAATGATTTCACTGTTTGGATGTGTTTTTCTGTTTGTGTCTGTTTTTGTGCACATTCAGCAAGAATACGGCTGTTTTCTGATTTTTTTCATTTTTCTACTGTCCCACAACATAAACCTCACAAATAAAGTTAAAATCTTATAAGAAATAGATATATACCTTTAGTGTTTGATTTTGCAATAATTTCACTGTTTGGATGTGTTTTTCTGTTTGTGTCTGTTTTTGTGCACATTCAGCAAGAATACGGCTGTTTTCTGATTTTTTTCATTTTTCTACTGTCCCATAACATGAACCTCACAAATAAAGTTAACATCTTATAAGATACACTTCTGTCCCTTCAGTGTTTGATTTTGCAATGATTTCACTGTTTGGATGTGTTTTTCTATTTGTGTCTGTTTTTGTGCACATTCAGCATGGATCTGGCTGTTTTCTTTTTTTTCTTCATGTTTCTACTGTCCCATAACATAAACCTCACAAATAAAGTTAACATCTTATAAGATACACTTCTGTCCCTTCAGTGTTTGATTTTGCAATGATTTCACTGTTTGGATGTGTTTTTCTGTTTGTGTCTGTTTTTGTGCACATTCAGCATGGATCTGGCTGTTTTCTTTTTTTTCTTCATGTTTCTACTGTCCCATAACATAAACCTCACAAATAAAGTTAACATCTTATAAGATACACTTCTGTCCCTTCAGTGTTTGATTTTGCAATGATTTCACTGTTTGGATGTGTTTTTCTGTTTGTGTCTGTTTTTGTGCACATTCAGCAAGAATACGGCTGTTTTCTGATTTTTTTCATTTTTCTACTGTCCCATAACATGAACCTCACAAATAAAGTTAACATCTTATAAGATACACTTCTGTCCCTTCAGTGTTTGATTTTGCAATGATTTCACTGTTTGGATGTGTTTTTCTATTTGTGTCTGTTTTTGTGCACATTCAGCATGGATCTGGCTGTTTTCTTTTTTTTCTTCATGTTTCTACTGTCCCATAACATAAACCTCACAAATAAAGTTAACATCTTATAAGATACACTTCTGTCCCTTCAGTGTTTGATTTTGCAATGATTTCACTGTTTGGATGTGTTTTTCTATTTGTGTCTGTTTTTGTGTGCATACAGCAAGAATACGGCTGTTTTCTGATTTTTTTCATTTTTCTACTGTCCCATAACATAAAGCTCACAAATAAAGTTAAAATCTTATAAGATATAGTTATTTACCCTCAGTGTTTGATTTTGCAATGATTTCACTGTTTGGATGTGTTTTTCTATTTGTGTCTGTTTTTGTGCACATTCAGCAAGAATACGGCTGTTTTCTGATTTTTTTCATTTTTCTACTGTCCCATAACATGAACCTCACAAATAAAGTTAACATCTTATACGAAATAGTTATATACCTTTAGGGTTTGATTTTGCAATGATTTCACTGTTTGGATGTGTTTTTCTATTTGTGTCTGTTTTTGTGCACATTCAGCAAGAATACGGCTGTTTTCTGATTTTTTTCATTTTTCTACTGTCCCATAACATAAACCTCACAAATAAAGTTAACATCTTATAAGAAATAGTTATATACCTTTAGGGTTTGATTTTGCAATGATTTCACTGTTTGGATGTGTTTTTCTATTTGTGTCTGTTTTTGTGCGCATTCAGCAAGTATACAGCTGTTTTCAGATTTTTTTTCAATTTTCTACTGTCCCATAACATAAAGCTCACAAATGAAGTTAACATCTCATCAGATATATTTCTGTACCCTCAGTGTTTGATTTTGCAATGATTTCACTGTTTGGATGTGTTTTTCTATTTGTGTCTGTTTTTGTGCGCATTCAGCAAGTATACGGCTGTTTTCTGACCTTTTTCAATTTTCTACTGTCCCATAACATAAACCTCACAAATAAAGTTAACATCTTATAAGATATAGTTATCTACCTTTAGCGTTTGATTTTGCAATAATTTCACTGTTTGGATGTGTTTTTCTATTTGTGTCTGTTTTTGTGCACATTCAACAAGGTTATGGCTGTTTTCTGATTTTTTTCATTTTTCTACTGTCCCATAACATAAACCTCACAAATAAAGTTAAAATCTTTTAAGATATATTTATATACCTTTAGCGTTTGATTTTGCAATAATTTCACTGTTTGGATGTGTTTTTCTATGTGTGTCTGTTTTTGTGCGCATTCAGCAAGAATACGACATTTTTCCTTGTTTTTCTTCATTTTCCTACTGTCCCATAACATAAACCTCACAAATAAAGTTGACATCTTATAAGATATAGTTATATACCTTTAGCATTTGATTTTGCAATGATTTCACTGTTTGGATGTGTTTTTCTATATGTGTCTGTTTTTGTGCGCATTCAGCAAGAATACGGCTGTTTTCTGATTTTTTTCATTTTTCTACTGTCCCATAACATAAACCTCACAAATAAAGTTAAGTTCTTATCAGATATACTTCTGTACCCTCAGTGTTTGATTTTGCAATGATTTCACTGTTTGGATGTGTTTTTCTATTTGTGTCTGTTTTTGTGCACATTCAGCAAGTATACGGCTGTTTTCTGATTTTTTTCAATTTTCTACTGTCCCATAACATAAACCTCACAAATAAAGTTAAAATCTTATAAGATATAGTTATTTACCCTCAGTGTTTGATTTTGCAATGATTTCACTGTTTGGATGTGTTTTTCTATTTGTGTCTGTTTTAGTGCGCATTCAGCAAGTATACAGCTGTTTTCTGATTTTTTTATTTTTCTACTGTCCCATAACATAAACCTCACAAATAAAGTTAACATCTTATAAGATATACTTCTGTACCCTCAGTGTTTGATTTTGGAATGATTTCACTGTTTGGATGTGTTTTTCTATTTGTGTCTGTTTCTGTGCACATTCAGCAAGTATACGGCTGTTTTCTGACCTTTTTCAATTTTCTACTGTCCCATAACATAAACCTCACAAATAAAGTTAACATCTTATAAGATATACTTCTGTACCCTCAGTGTTTGATTTTGCAATGATTTCACTGTTTGGATGTGTTTTTCTATTTGTGTCTGTTTTTGTGCGCATTCAGCAAGTATACGGCTGTTTTCTGATTTTATTCAATTTTCTACTGTCCCATAACATAAACCTCACAAATAAAGTTAACATCTTATCAGATATAATTCTGTACCCTCAGTGTTTGATTTTGCAATGATTTCACTGTTTGGATGTGTTTTTCTATTTGTTTCTGTTTTTGTGCGCATTCAGCAAGTATACGGCTGTTTTCAGATTTTTTTTCATTTTCTACTGTCCCATAACATAAACCTCACAAATAAAGTTAACATCTTATCAGATATACTTCTGTACCCTCAGTGTTTGATTTTGCAATGATTTCACTGTTTGGATGTGTTTTTCTATTTGTGTCTGTTTTTGTGCACATTCATCAAGTAAACAGCTGTTTTCAGATTTTTTTTCAATTTTCTACTGTCCCATAACATAAAGCTCACAAATAAAGTTAACATCTTATCAGATATACTTCTGTACCCTCAGTGTTTGATTGTGCAATGATTTCACTGTTTGGATGTGTTTTTCTATTTGTGTCTGTTTTTGTGCGTGTTCAGCAAGATACGGCTGTTTTCTGATTTTTTTCAATTTTCTACTGTCCCATAACATAAAGCTCACAAATAAAGTTAAATTCTTATAAGATATAGTTATTTACCCTCAGTGTTTGATTTTGCAATGATTTCACTGTTTAGATGTGTTTTTCTATTTGTGTCTGTTTTTGTGCACATTCAGCAAGTATACAGCTGTTTTCAGATTTTTTTTCAATTTTCTACTGTTCCATAACATAAAGCTCACAAATGAAGTTAACATCTTATCAGATATATTTCTGTACCCTCAGTGTTTGATTTTGCAATGATTTCACTGTTTGGATGTGTTTTTCTATTTGTGTCTGTTTTTGTGCGCATTCAGCAAGTATACGGCTGTTTTCTGACCTTTTTCAATTTTCTACTGTCCCATAACATAAACCTCACAAATAAAGTTAACATCTTATAAGATATAGTTATCTACCTTTAGCGTTTGATTTTGCAATAATTTCACTGTTTGGATGTGTTTTTCTATTTGTGTCTGTTTTTGTGCACATTCAACAAGGTTATGGCTGTTTTCTGATTTTTTTCATTTTTCTACTGTCCCATAACATAAACCTCACAAATAAAGTTAAAATCTTTTAAGATATATTTATATACCTTTAGCGTTTGATTTTGCAATAATTTCACTGTTTGGATGTGTTTTTCTATGTGTGTCTGTTTTTGTGCGCATTCAGCAAGAATACGGCATTTTTCCTTGTTTTTCTTCATTTTCCTACTGTCCCATAACATAAACCTCACAAATAAAGTTGACATCTTATAAGATATAGTTATATACCTTTAGCATTTGATTTTGCAATGATTTCACTGTTTGGATGTGTTTTTCTATATGTGTCTGTTTTTGTGCGCATTCAGCAAGAATACGGCTGTTTTCTGATTTTTTTTCATTTTTCTACTGTCCCATAACATAAACCTCACAAATAAAGTTAAGTTCTTATCAGATATACTTCTGTACCCTCAGTGTTTGATTTTGCAATGATTTCACTGTTTGGATGTGTTTTTCTATTTGTGTCTGTTTTTGTGCACATTCAGCAAGTATACGGCTGTTTTCTGATTTTTTTATTTTTCTACTGTCCCATAACATAAACCTCACAAATAAAGTTAACATCTTATAAGATATACTTCTGTACCCTCAGTGTTTGATTTTGCAATGATTTCACTGTTTGGATGTGTTTTTCTATTTGTGTCTGTTTTTGTGCGTGTTCAGCAAGATACGGCTGTTTTCTGATTTTTTTCAATTTTCTACTGTCCCATAACATAAAGCTCACAAATAAAGTTAAAATCTTATAAGAAATAGTTATTTACCCTCAGTGTTTGATTTTGCAATGATTTCACTGTTTGGATGTGTTTTTCTATTTGTGTCTGTTTTTGTGCGCATTCAGCAAGTATACAGCTGTTTTCAGATTTTTTTTCAATTTTCTACTGTCCCATAACATAAAGCTCACAAATGAAGTTAACATCTCATCAGATATATTTCTGTACCCTCAGTGTTTGATTTTGCAATGATTTCACTGTTTGGATGTGTTTTTCTATTTGTGTCTGTTTTTGTGCACATTCAGCAAGAATACGGCTGTTTTCTGATTTTTTTCATTTTTCTACTGTCCCATAACATGAACCTCACAAATAAAGTTAACATCTTATAAGATATACTTCTGTACCCTCAGTGTTTGATTTTGCAATGATTTCACTGTTTGGATGTGTTTTTCTATTTGTGTCTGTTTTTGTGCACATTCAGCAAGGATACTGCTGTTTTCTTTTTTTTCTTCATTTCTCTACTGTCCCATAACATGAACCTCACAAATAAAGTTAACATCTTATAAGATATACTTCTGTCCCCTCAGTTTTTGATTTTGCAATGATTTCACTGTTTGGATGTGTTTTTCTATTTGTGTCTGTTTTTGTGCACATTCAGCAAGTAAACAGCTGTTTTCAGATTTTTTTTCAATTTTCTACTGTCCCATGACATAAAGCTCACAAATAAAGTTAACATCTTATCAGATATACTTCTGTACCCTCAGTGTTTGATTTTGCAATGATTTCACTGTTTGGATGTGTTTTTCTATTTGTGTCTGTTTTTGTGCGTGTTCAGCAAGATACGGCTGTTTTCTGATTTTTTTCAATTTTCTACTGTCCCATAACATAAAGCTCACAAATAAAGTTAAATTCTTATAAGATATAGTTATTTACCCTCAGTGTTTGATTTTGCAATGATTTCACTGTTTAGATGTGTTTTTCTATTTGTGTCTGTTTTTGTGCACATTCAGCAAGTATACAGCTGTTTTCAGATTTTTTTTCAATTTTCTACTGTTCCATAACATAAAGCTCACAAATGAAGTTAACATCTTATCAGATATATTTCTGTACCCTCAGTGTTTGATTTTGCAATGATTTCACTGTTTGGATGTGTTTTTCTATTTGTGTCTGTTTTTGTGCGCATTCAGCAAGTATACGGCTGTTTTCTGACCTTTTTCAATTTTCTACTGTCCCATAACATAAACCTCACAAATAAAGTTAACATCTTATAAGATATAGTTATCTACCTTTAGCGTTTGATTTTGCAATAATTTCACTGTTTGGATGTGTTTTTCTATTTGTGTCTGTTTTTGTGCACATTCAACAAGGTTATGGCTGTTTTCTGATTTTTTTCATTTTTCTACTGTCCCATAACATAAACCTCACAAATAAAGTTAAAATCTTTTAAGATATATTTATATACCTTTAGCGTTTGATTTTGCAATAATTTCACTGTTTGGATGTGTTTTTCTATGTGTGTCTGTTTTTGTGCGCATTCAGCAAGAATACGGCATTTTTCCTTGTTTTTCTTCATTTTCCTACTGTCCCATAACATAAACCTCACAAATAAAGTTGACATCTTATAAGATATAGTTATATACCTTTAGCATTTGATTTTGCAATGATTTCACTGTTTGGATGTGTTTTTCTATATGTGTCTGTTTTTGTGCGCATTCAGCAAGAATACGGCTGTTTTCTGATTTTTTTTCATTTTTCTACTGTCCCATAACATAAACCTCACAAATAAAGTTAAGTTCTTATCAGATATACTTCTGTACCCTCAGTGTTTGATTTTGCAATGATTTCACTGTTTGGATGTGTTTTTCTATTTGTGTCTGTTTTTGTGCACATTCAGCAAGTATACGGCTGTTTTCTGATTTTTTTATTTTTCTACTGTCCCATAACATAAACCTCACAAATAAAGTTAACATCTTATAAGATATACTTCTGTACCCTCAGTGTTTGATTTTGCAATGATTTCACTGTTTGGATGTGTTTTTCTATTTGTGTCTGTTTTTGTGCGTGTTCAGCAAGATACGGCTGTTTTCTGATTTTTTTCAATTTTCTACTGTCCCATAACATAAAGCTCACAAATAAAGTTAAAATCTTATAAGAAATAGTTATTTACCCTCAGTGTTTGATTTTGCAATGATTTCACTGTTTGGATGTGTTTTTCTATTTGTGTCTGTTTTTGTGCGCATTCAGCAAGTATACAGCTGTTTTCAGATTTTTTTTCAATTTTCTACTGTCCCATAACATAAAGCTCACAAATGAAGTTAACATCTCATCAGATATATTTCTGTACCCTCAGTGTTTGATTTTGCAATGATTTCACTGTTTGGATGTGTTTTTCTATTTGTGTCTGTTTTTGTGCACATTCAGCAAGAATACGGCTGTTTTCTGATTTTTTTCATTTTTCTACTGTCCCATAACATGAACCTCACAAATAAAGTTAACATCTTATAAGATATACTTCTGTACCCTCAGTGTTTGATTTTGCAATGATTTCACTGTTTGGATGTGTTTTTCTATTTGTGTCTGTTTTTGTGCACATTCAGCAAGGATACTGCTGTTTTCTTTTTTTTCTTCATTTCTCTACTGTCCCATAACATGAACCTCACAAATAAAGTTAACATCTTATAAGATATACTTCTGTCCCCTCAGTTTTTGATTTTGCAATGATTTCACTGTTTGGATGTGTTTTTCTATTTGTGTCTGTTTTTGTGCACATTCAGCAAGTAAACAGCTGTTTTCAGATTTTTTTTCAATTTTCTACTGTCCCATGACATAAAGCTCACAAATAAAGTTAACATCTTATCAGATATACTTCTGTACCCTCAGTGTTTGATTTTGCAATGATTTCACTGTTTGGATGTGTTTTTCTATTTGTGTCTGTTTTTGTGCGTGTTCAGCAAGATACGGCTGTTTTCTGATTTTTTTCAATTTCCTGCTGTCCCATAACATAAAGCTCACAAATAAAGTTAAAATCTTATAAGATATAGTTATTTACCCTCAGTGTTTGATTTTGCAATGATTTCACTGTTTGGATGTGTTTTTCTATTTGTGTCTGTTTTTGTGCACATTCAGCAAGAATACGGCTGTTTTCTGATTTTTTTCATTTTTCTACTGTCCCATAACATGAACCTCACAAATAAAGTTAACATCTTATAAGATATACTTCTGTACCCTCAGTGTTTGATTTTGCAATGATTTCACTGTTTGGATGTGTTTTTCTATTTGTGTCTGTTTTTGTGCACATTCAGCAAGGATGCGGCTGTTTTCTTTTTTTTCTTCATTTCTCTACTGTCCCATAACATGAACCTCACAAATAAAGTTAACATCTTATAAGATATACTTCTGTCCCCTCAGTTTTTGATTTTGCAATAATTTCACTGTTTGGATGTGTTTTTCTGTTTGTGTCTGTTTTTGTGCACATTCAGCAAGAATACGGCTGTTTTCTGATTTTTTTCATTTTTCTACTGTCCCATTACATAAACCTCACAAATAAAGTTAAAATCTTATAAGAAATAGTTATATACCTTTAGCGTTTGATTTTGCAATAATTTCACTGTTTGGATGTCTTTTTCTATTTGTGTCTGTTTTTGTGCACATTCAGCAAGAATACGGCTGTTTTCTGATTTTTTTCATTTTTCTACTGTCCCATAACATAAACCTCACAAATAAAGTTAACATCTTATAAGAAATACTTCTGTCCCCTCAGTTTTTGATTTTGCAATGATTTCACTGTTTGGATGTGTTTTTCTATGTTTGTCTGTTTTTGTGCGCATTCAGCAAGAATACGGCATTTTTCCTTGTTTTTCTTCATTTTCCTACTGTCCCATAACATAAACCTCACAAATAAAGTTGACATCTTATAAGATATAGTTATATACCTTTAGCATTTGATTTTGCAATGATCTCACTGTTTGGATGTGTTTTTCTATATGTGTCTGTTTTTGTGCGCATTCAGCAAGAATACGGCTGTTTTCTGATTTTTTTCATTTTTCTACTGTCCCATAACATGAACCTCACAAATAAAGTTAACATCTCATAAGATATACTTCTGTCCCCTCAGTTTTTGATTTTGCAATGATTTCACTGTTTAGATGTGTTTTTCTATTTGTGTCTGTTTTTGGGCGCATTCAGCAAGAATACGGCTGTTTTCTGATTTTTTTCATTTTTCTACTGTCCCATAACATTTACCGCACAAATAAAGTTAAAATCTTATAAGAAATAGTTATATACCTTTAGCATTTGATTTTGCAATATTTTCACTGTTTGGATGTGTTTTTCTATTTGTGTCTGTTTTTGTGCACATTCAGCAAGAATACGGCTGTTTTCTGATTTTTTTCATTTTTCTACTGTCCCATAACATAAACCTCACAAAAAAAGTTAAAATCTTATAAGAAATAGTTATATACCTTTAGGGTTTGATTTTGCAATAATTTCACTGTTTGGATGTGTTTTTCTATATGTGTCTGTTTTTGTGCACATTCAGCAAGAATACGGCTGTTTTCTGATTTTTTTCATTTTTCTACTGTACCATAACATGAACCTCACAAATAAAGTTAACATCTTATAAGATACACTTCTGTCCCTTCAGTGTTTGATTTTGCAATAATTTCACTGTTTGGATGTGTTTTTCTATTTGTGTCTGTTTTTGTGCACATTCAGCAAGAATACGGCTGTTTTCTGATTTTTTTCATTTTTCTACTGTCCCATAACATAAACCTCACAAATAAAGTTAAAATCTTATAAGATATAGTTATTTACCCTCACGGTTTGATTTTGCAATAATTTCACTGTTTGGATGTGTTTTTCTATTTGTGTCTGTTTTTGTGCACATTCAGCAAGAATACGGCTGTTTTCTGAATTTTTTTCATTTTTCTACTGTCCCATAACATGAACCTCACAAATAAAGTTAACATCTTATAAGATACACTTCTGTCCCTTCAGTGTTTGATTTTGCAATGATTTCACTGTTTGGATGTGTTTTTCTATTTGTGTCTGTTTTTGTGCACATTCAGCAAGAATACGGCTGTTTTCTGATTTTTTTCATTTTTCTACTGTCCCATAACATAAACCTCACAAAAAAAGTTAAAATCTTATAAGAAATAGTTATATACCTTTAGGGTTTGATTTTGCAATAATTTCACTGTTTGGATGTGTTTTTCTATATGTGTCTGTTTTTGTGCACATTCAGCAAGAATACGGCTGTTTTCTGATTTTTTTCATTTTTCTACTGTACCATAACATGAACCTCACAAATAAAGTTAACATCTTATAAGATACACTTCTGTCCCTTCAGTGTTTGATTTTGCAATAATTTCACTGTTTGGATGTGTTTTTCTATTTGTGTCTGTTTTTGTGCACATTCAGCAAGAATACGGCTGTTTTCTGATTTTTTTCATTTTTCTACTGTCCCATAACATAAACCTCACAAATAAAGTTAAAATCTTATAAGATATAGTTATTTACCCTCACGGTTTGATTTTGCAATAATTTCACTGTTTGGATGTGTTTTTCTATTTGTGTCTGTTTTTGTGCACATTCAGCAAGAATACGGCTGTTTTCTGAATTTTTTTCATTTTTCTACTGTCCCATAACATGAACCTCACAAATAAAGTTAACATCTTATAAGATACACTTCTGTCCCTTCAGTGTTTGATTTTGCAATGATTTCACTGTTTGGATGTGTTTTTCTATTTGTGTCTGTTTTTGTGCACATTCAGCATGGATCTGGCTGTTTTCTTTTTTTTCTTCATGTTTCTACTGTCCCATAACATAAACCTCACAAATAAAGTTAACATCTTATAAGATACACTTCTGTCCCTTCAGTGTTTGATTTTGCAATGATTTCACTGTTTGGATGTGTTTTTCTATTTGTGTCTGTTTTTGTGTGCATACAGCAAGAATACGGCTGTTTTCTGATTTTTTTCATTTTTCTACTGTCCCATAACATAAACCTCACAAAAAAAGTTAAAATCTTATAAGAAATAGTTATATACCTTTAGGGTTTGATTTTGCAATGATTTCACTGTTTGGATGTGTTTTTCTATTTGTGTCTGTTTTTGTTCACATTCAGCAAGAATACGGCTGTTTTCTGATTTTTTTCATTTTTCTACTGTCCCATAACATAAACCTCACAAAAAAAGTTAAAATCTTATAAGAAATAGTTATATACCTTTAGGGTTTGATTTTGCAATGATTTCACTGTTTGGATGTGTTTTTCTATTTGTGTCTGTTTTTGTGCACATTCAGCAAGAATACGGCTGTTTTCTGATTTTTTTCATTTTTCTACTGTCCCATAACATGAACCTCACAAATAAAGTTAACATCTTATAAGATATACTTATGTACCCTCAGTGTTTGATTTTGCAATGATTTCACTGTTTGGATGTCTTTTTCTATTTGTGTCTGTTTTTGTGCACATTCAGCAAGAATACGGCTGTTTTCTGATTTTTTTCATTTTTCTACTGTCCCATAACATGAACCTCACAAATAAAGTTAACATCTTATAAGATACACTTCTGTCCCTTCAGTGTTTGATTTTGCAATGATTTCACTGTTTGGATGTGTTTTTCTATTTGTGTCTGTTTTTGTGCACATTCAGCAAGAATACGGCTGTTTTCTGATTTTTTTCATTTTTCTACTGTCCCATAACATAAACCTCACAAATAAAGTTAACATCTTATAAGAAATAGTTATATACCTTTAGGGTTTGATTTTGCAATGATTTCACTGTTTGGATGTGTTTTTCTATTTGTGTCTGTTTTTGTGCACATTCAGCAAGAATACGGCTGTTTTCTGATTTTTTTCATTTTTCTACTGTCCCATAACATAAACCCCACAAATAAAGTTAACATCTTATAAGATATACTTCTGTCCCCTCAGTTTTTGATTTTGCAATGATTTCACTGTTTGGATGTGTTTTTCTATTTGTGTCTGTTTTTGTGCACATTCAGCAAGAATACGGCTGTTTTCTGATTTTTTTCATTTTTCTACTGTCCCATAACATAAACCTCACAAATAAAGTTAACATCTCATAAGATATACTTCTGTACCCTCAGTGTTTGATTTTGCAATGATTTCACTGTTTGGATGTGTTTTTCTGTTTGTGTCTGTTTTTGTGCACATTCAGCAAGAATACGGCTGTTTTCTGATTTTTTTCGTTTTTCTACTGTCCCATAACATAAACCTCACAAATAAAGTTAACATCTTATAAGATATAGTTATCTACCTTTAGCGTTTGATTTTGCAATAATTTCACTGTTTGGATGTGTTTTTCTATTTGTGTCTGTTTTTGTGCACATTCAACAAGGTTATGGCTGTTTTCTGATTTTTTTCATTTTTCTACTGTCCCATAACATAAACCTCACAAATAAAGTTAAAATCTTTTAAGATATATTTATATACCTTTAGTGTTTGATTTTGCAAAAATTTCACTGTTTTTTTCTGTGTGTCTGTTTTTGTGCGCATTCAGCAAGAATACGGCATTTTTCCTTGTTTTTCTTCATTTTCCTACTGTCCCATAACATAAACCTCACAAATAAAGTTAACATCTTATAAGAAATAGTTATATACCTTTAGCGTTTGATTTTGCAATAATTTCACTGTTTGGATGTGTTTTTCTATTTGTGTCTGTTTTTGTGCGCAGTCAGCAAGTATACGGCTGTTTTCAGATTTTTTTTCATTTTTCTACTGTCCCATAACATAAACCTCACAAATAAAGTTAAGTTCTTATCAGATATACTTCTGTACCCTCAGTGTTTGATTTTGCATTGATTTCACTGTTTGGATGTGTTTTTCTATTTGTGTCTGTTTCTGTGCACATTCAGCAAGTATACGGCTGTTTTCTGACCTTTTTCAATTTTCTACTGTCCCATAACATAAACCTCACAAATAAAGTTAACATCTTATAAGATATACTTCTGTACCCTCAGTGTTTGATTTTGCAATGATTTCACTGTTTGGATGTGTTTTTCTATTTGTGTCTGTTTTTGTGCGCATTCAGCAAGTATACGGCTGTTTTCTGATTTTATTCAATTTTCTACTGTCCCATAACATAAACCTCACAAATAAAGTTAACATCTTATAAGATATAGTTATTTACCCTCAGTGTTTGATTTTGCAATGATTTCACTGTTTGGATGTGTTTTTCTATTTGTGTCTGTTTCTGTGCACATTCAGCAAGTATACGGCTGTTTTCTGATTTTTTTCAATTTTCTACTGTCCCATAACATAAAGCTCACAAATAAAGTTAAAATCTTATAAGATATAGTTATTTACCCTCAGTGTTTGATTTTGCAATGATTTCACTGTTTGGATGTGTTTTTCTATTTGTGTCTTTTTTTGTGCACATTCAGCAAGTATACGGCTGTTTTCTAATTTTTTTCAATTTTCTACTGTCCCATAACATAAACCTCACAAATAAAGTTAAAATCTTATAAGATATAGTTATTTACCCTCAGTGTTTGATTTTGCAATGATTTCACTGTTTGGATGTGTTTTTCTATTTGTGTCTGTTTTTGTGCACATTCAGCAAGTAAACAGCTATTTTCAGATTTTTTTTCAATTTTCTACTGTCCCATGACATAAAGCTCACAAATAAAGTTAACATCTTATCAGATATACTTCTGTACCCTCAGTGTTTGATTTTGCAATGATTTCACTGTTTGGATGTGTTTTTCTATTTGTGTCTGTTTTTGTGCGTGTTCAGCAAGATACGGCTGTTTTCTGATTTTTTTCAATTTTCTACTGTCCAATAACATAAAGCTCACAAATAAAGTTAAAATCTTATAAGATATAGTTATTTACCCTCAGTGTTTGATTTTGCAATGATTTCACTGTTTGGATGTGTTTTTCTATTTGTGTCTGTTTTTGTGCACATTCAGCAAGTATACGGCTGTTTTCTGACTTTTTTCAATTTTGTACTGTCCCATAACATAAAGCTCACAAATAAAGTTAAAATCTTATAAGACATACTTCTGTACCCTCAGTGTTTGATTTTGCAATGATTTCACTGTTTGGATGTGTTTTTCTATTTGTGTCTTTTTTTGTGCACATTCAGCAAGTATACGGCTGTTTTCTAATTTTTTTCAATTTTCTACTGTCCCATAACATAAAGCTCACAAATAAAGTTAAAATCTTATAAGATATAGTTATTTACCCTCAGTGTTTGATTTTGCAATGATTTCACTGTTTGGATGTGTTTTTCTATTTGTGTCTGTTTTTGTGCGCATTCAGCAAGTATACAGCTGTTTTCAGATTTTTTTTCAATTTTCTACTGTCCCATAACATAAAGCTCACAAATGAAGTTAACATCTCATCAGATATATTTCTGTACCCTCAGTGTTTGATTTTGCAATGATTTCACTGTTTGGATGTGTTTTTCTATTTGTGTCTGTTTTTGTGCACATTCAACAAGGTTATGGCTGTTTTCTGATTTTTTTCATTTTTCTACTGTCCCATAACATAAACCCCACAAATAAAGTTAAAATCTTTTAAGATATATTCATATACCTTCAGTGTTTGATTTTGCAATATTTTCACTGTTTGGATGTGTTTTTCTATATGTGTCTGTTTTTGTGCGCATTCAGCAAGAATACGGCTGTTTTCTGATTTTTTTCATTTTTCTACTGTCCCATAACATAAAGCTCACAAATAAAGTTAAAATCTTATAAGATATAGTTATTTACCCTCAGTGTTTGATTTTGCAATGATTTCACTGTTTGGATGTGTTTTTCTATTTGTGTCTGTTTTTGTGCGCATTCAGCAAGTATACGGCTGTTTTCTGATTTTTTTCAATTTTCTACTGTCCCATAACATAAACCTCACAAATAAAGTTAACATCTTATAAGATATAGTTATTTACCCTCAGTGTTTGATTTTGCAATGATTTCACTGTTTGGATGTGTTTTTCTATTTGTTTCTGTTTTTGTGCGCATTCAGCAAGTATACGGCTGTTTTCAGATTTTTTTTCATTTTCTACTGTCCCATAACATAAACCTCACAAATAAAGTTAACATCTTATCAGATATACTTCTGTACCCTCAGTGTTTGATTTTGCAATGATTTCACTGTTTGGATGTGTTTTTCTATTTGTGTCTGTTTTTGTGCACATTCATCAAGTAAACAGCTGTTTTCAGATTTTTTTTCAATTTTCTACTGTCCCATAACATAAAGCTCACAAATAAAGTTAACATCTTATCAGATATACTTCTGTACCCTCAGTGTTTGATTGTGCAATGATTTCACTGTTTGGATGTGTTTTTCTATTTGTGTCTGTTTTTGTGCGTGTTCAGCAAGATACGGCTGTTTTCTGATTTTTTTCAATTTTCTACTGTCCCATAACATAAAGCTCACAAATAAAGTTAAAATCTTATAAGATATAGTTATTTACCCTCAGTGTTTGATTTTGCAATGATTTCACTGTTTAGATGTGTTTTTCTATTTGTGTCTGTTTTTGTGCACATTCAGCAAGTATACAGCTGTTTTCAGATTTTTTTTCAATTTTCTACTGTTCCATAACATAAAGCTCACAAATGAAGTTAACATCTTATCAGATATATTTCTGTACCCTCAGTGTTTGATTTTGCAATGATTTCACTGTTTGGATGTGTTTTTCTATTTGTGTCTGTTTTTGTGCGCATTCAGCAAGTATACGGCTGTTTTCTGACCTTTTTCAATTTTCTACTGTCCCATAACATAAACCTCACAAATAAAGTTAACATCTTATAAGATATAGTTATCTACCTTTAGTGTTTGATTTTGCAATGATTTCACTGTTTGGATGTGTTTTTCTATTTGTGTCTGTTTTTGTGCACATTCAACAAGGTTATGGCTGTTTTCTGATTTTTTTCATTTTTCTACTGTCCCATAACATAAACCCCACAAATAAAGTTAAAATCTTTTAAGATATATTCATATACCTTCAGTGTTTGATTTTGCAATATTTTCACTGTTTGGATGTGTTTTTCTATATGTGTCTGTTTTTGTGCGCATTCAGCAAGAATACGGCTGTTTTCTGATTTTTTTCATTTTTCTACTGTCCCATAACATAAAGCTCACAAATAAAGTTAAAATCTTATAAGATATAGTTATTTACCCTCAGTGTTTGATTTTGCAATGATTTCACTGTTTGGATGTGTTTTTCTATTTGTGTCTGTTTTTGTGCGCATTCAGCAAGTATACGGCTGTTTTCTGATTTTTTTCAATTTTCTACTGTCCCATAACATAAACCTCACAAATAAAGTTAACATCTTATAAGATATAGTTATTTACCCTCAGTGTTTGATTTTGCAATGATTTCACTGTTTGGATGTGTTTTTCTATTTGTTTCTGTTTTTGTGCGCATTCAGCAAGTATACGGCTGTTTTCAGATTTTTTTTCATTTTCTACTGTCCCATAACATAAACCTCACAAATAAAGTTAACATCTTATCAGATATACTTCTGTACCCTCAGTGTTTGATTTTGCAATGATTTCACTGTTTGGATGTGTTTTTCTATTTGTGTCTGTTTTTGTGCACATTCATCAAGTAAACAGCTGTTTTCAGATTTTTTTTCAATTTTCTACTGTCCCATAACATAAAGCTCACAAATAAAGTTAACATCTTATAAGATATACTTCTGTACCCTCAGTGTTTGATTTTGCAATGATTTCACTGTTTGGATGTGTTTTTCTATTTGTGTCTGTTTTTGTGCGTGTTCAGCAAGATACGGCTGTTTTCTGATTTTTTTCAATTTTCTACTGTCCCATAACATAAAGCTCACAAATAAAGTTAAAATCTTATAAGAAATAGTTATTTACCCTCAGTGTTTGATTTTGCAATGATTTCACTGTTTGGATGTGTTTTTCTATTTGTGTCTGTTTTTGTGCGCATTCAGCAAGTATACAGCTGTTTTCAGATTTTTTTTCAATTTTCTACTGTCCCATAACATGAACCTCACAAATAAAGTTAACATCTTATAAGATATACTTCTGTCCCCTCAGTTTTTGATTTTGCAATAATTTCACTGTTTGGATGTGTTTTTCTGTTTGTGTCTGTTTTTGTGCACATTCAGCAAGAATACGGATGTTTTCTGATTTTTTTCATTTTTCTACTGTCCCATAACATGAACCTCACAAATAAAGTTAACATCTTATAAGCTATACTTCTGTCCCCTCAGTGTTTGATTTTGCAATGATTTCACTGTTTGGATGTGTTTTTCTATTTGTGTCTGTTTTTGTGCACATTCAGCATGGATCTGGCTGTTTTCTTTTTTTTCTTCATGTTTCTACTGTCCCATAACATAAACCTCACAAATAAAGTTAACATCTTATAAGATACACTTCTGTCCCTTCAGTGTTTGATTTTGCAATGATTTCACTGTTTGGATGTGTTTTTCTATTTGTGTCTGTTTTTGTGCACATTCAGCAAGAATACGGCTGTTTTCTGATTTTTTTCATTTTTCTACTGTCCCATAACATGAACCTCACAAATAAAGTTAACATCTTATAAGATATACTTCTGTACCCTCAGTGTTTGATTTTGCAATGATTTCACTGTTTGGATGTGTTTTTCTGTTTGTGTCTGTTTTTGTGCACATTCAGCAAGAATACGGCTGTTTTCTGATTTTTTTCATTTTTCTACTGTCCCATAACATGAACCTCACAAATAAAGTTAACATCTTATAAGATATACTCATGTACCCTCAGTGTTTGATTTTGCAATGATTTCACTGTTTGGATGTGTTTTTCTATTTGTGTCTGTTTTTGTGCACATTCAGCAAGAATACGGCTGTTTTCTGATTTTTTTCATTTTTCTACTGTCCCATAACATGAACCTCACAAATAAAGTTAACATCTTATAAGATATACTTCTGTACCCTCAGTGTTTGATTTTGCAATGATTTCACTGTTTGGATGTGTTTTTCTATTTGTGTCTGTTTTTGTGCACATTCAGCAAGAATACGGCTGTTTTCTGATTTTTTTCATTTTTCTACTGTCCCACAACATAAACCTCACAAATAAAGTTAAAATCTTATAAGAAATAGATATATACCTTTAGCGTTTGATTTTGCAATAATTTCACTGTTTGGATGTGTTTTTCTGTTTGTGTCTGTTTTTGTGCACATTCAGCAAGAATACGGCTGTTTTCTGATTTTCTTCATGTTTCTACTGTCCCATAACATAAACCTCACAAATAAAGTTAACATCTTATGAGATACACTTCTGTCCCTTCAGTGTTTGATTTTGCAATGATTTCACTGTTTGGATGTGTTTTTCTGTTTGTGTCTGTTTTTGTGCACATTCAGCAAGAATACGGCTGTTTTCTGATTTTTTTCATTTTTCTACTGTCCCATAACATGAACCTCACAAATAAAGTTAACATCTTATAAGATACACTTCTGTCCCTTCAGTGTTTGATTTTGCAATGATTTCACTGTTTGGATGTGTTTTTCTGTTTGTGTCTGTTTTTGTGCACATTCAGCAAGAATACGGCTGTTTTCTGATTTTTTTCATTTTTCTACTGTCCCATAACATGAACCTCACAAATAAAGTTAACATCTTATAAGATACACTTCTGTCCCTTCAGTGTTTGATTTTGCAATGATTTCACTGTTTGGATGTGTTTTTCTATTTGTGTCTGTTTTTGTGCACATTCAGCATGGATCTGGCTGTTTTCTTTTTTTTCTTCATGTTTCTACTGTCCCATAACATAAACCTCACAAATAAAGTTAACATCTTATAAGATACACTTCTGTCCCTTCAGTGTTTGATTTTGCAATGATTTCACTGTTTGGATGTGTTTTTCTATTTGTGTCTGTTTTTGTGCACATTCAGCAAGAATACGGCTGTTTTCTGATTTTTTTCATTTTTCTACTGTCCCATAACATGAACCTCACAAATAAAGTTAACATCTTATAAGAAATAGTTATATACCTTTAGGGTTTGATTTTGCAATGATTTCACTGTTTGGATGTGTTTTTCTATTTGTGTCTGTTTTTGTGCACATTCAGCAAGAATACGGCTGTTTTCTGATTTTTTTCATTTTTCTACTGTCCCATAACATAAACCTCACAAATAAAGTTAACATCTTATAAGAAATAGTTATATACCTTTAGGGTTTGATTTTGCAATGATTTCACTGTTTGGATGTGTTTTTCTATTTGTGTCTGTTTTTGTGCACATTCAGCAAGAATACGGCTGTTTTCAGTTTTTTTTCATTTTTCTACTGTCCCATAACATAAACCTCACAAATAAAGTTAACATCTTATAAGATATACTTCTGTCCCCTCAGTTTTTGATTTTGCAATGATTTCACTGTTTGGATGTGTTTTTCTATTTGTGTCTGTTTTTGTGCACATTCAGCAAGAATACGGCTGTTTTCTGATTTTTTTCATTTTTCTACTGTCCCACAACATAAACCTCACAAATAAAGTTAAAATCTTATAAGAAATAGATATATACCTTTAGCGTTTGATTTTGCAATGATTTCACTGTTTGGATGTGTTTTTCTGTTTGTGTCTGTTTTTGTGCACATTCAGCAAGAATACGGCTGTTTTCTGATTTTTTTAATTTTTCTACTGTCCCATAACATGAACCTCACAAATAAAGTTAACATCTTATAAGATACACTTCTGTCCCTTCAGTGTTTGATTTTGCAATGATTTCACTGTTTGGATGTGTTTTTCTATTTGTGTCTGTTTTTGTGTGCATACAGCAAGAATACGGCTGTTTTCGGATTTTTTTCATTTTTCTACTGTCCCATGACATCAACCTCACAAATAAAGTTAAAATCTTATAAGAAATAGTTATATACCTTTAGCGTTTGATTTTGCAATAATTTCACTGTTTGGATGTGTTTTTCTATTTGTGTCTGTTTTTGTGCACATTCAGCAAGAATACGGCTGTTTTCTGATTTTTTTCATTTTTCTACTGTCCCATAACATAAACCTCACAAATAAAGTTAACATCTTATAAGAAATAGTTATATACCTTTAGGGTTTGATTTTGCAATGATTTCACTGTTTGGATGTGTTTTTCTGTTTGTGTCTGTTTTTGTGCACATTCAGCAAGAATACGGCTGTTTTCTGATTTTTTTCATTTTTCTACTGTCCCATAACATAAACCTCACAAATAAAGTTAACATCTTATAAGATATACTTCTGTACCCTCAGTGTTTGATTTTGCAATGATTTCACTGTTTGGATGTGTTTTTCTGTTTGTGTCTGTTTTTGTGCACATTCAGCAAGAATACGGCTGTTTTCTGATTTTTTTCGTTTTTCTACTGTCCCATAACATAAACCTCACAAATAAAATTAAAATCTTATAAGAAATAGTTATATACCTTAAGCGTTTGATTTAGCAATAATTTCACTGTTTGGATGTGTTTTTCTATTTGTGTCTGTTTTTGTGCACATTCAGCAAGAATACGGCTGTTTTCTGATTTTTTTCATTTTTCTACTGTCCCATAACATAAACCTCACAAATAAAGTTAACATCTTATAAGATACACTTCTGTCCCTTCAGTGTTTGATTTTGCAATGATTTCACTGTTTGGATGTGTTTTTCTATTTGTGTCTGTTTTTGTGCACATTCAGCAAGAATACGGCTGTTTTCTGATTTTTTTCATTTTTCTACTGTCCCATAACATGAACCTCACAAATAAAGTTAACATCTTATAAGATATACTTCTGTACCCTCAGTGTTTGATTTTGCAATGATTTCACTGTTTGGATGTGTTTTTCTATTTGTGTCTGTTTTTGTGCACATTCAGCAAGAATACGGCTGTTTTCTGATTTTTTTCATTTTTCTACTGTCCCATAACATGAACCTCACAAATAAAGTTAACATCTTATAAGATATACTTCTGTACCCTCAGTGTTTGATTTTGCAATGATTTCACTGTTTGGATGTGTTTTTCTGTTTGTGTCTGTTTTGTGCACATTCAGCAAGAAAACGGCTGTTTTCTGATTTTTTTCATTTTTCTACTGTCCCATAACATAAACCTCACAAATAAAGTTAACATCTTATAAGAAATAGTTATATACCTTTAGGGTTTGATTTTGCAATGATTTCACTGTTTGGATGTGTTTTTCTATTTGTGTCTGTTTTTGTGCACATTCAGCAAGAATACGGCTGTTTTCTGTTTTTTTTCATTTTTCTACTGTCCCATAACATAAACCTCACAAATAAAGTTAACATCTTATAAGATATACTTCTGTCCCCTCAGTTTTTGATTTTGCAATGATTTCACTGTTTGGATGTGTTTTTCTATTTGTGTCTATTTTTGTGCACATTCAGCAAGAATACGGCTGTTTTCTGATTTTTTTCATTTTTCTACTGTCCCATAACATAAACCTCACAAATAAAGTTAACATCTTATAAGATATACTTCTGTCCCCTCAGTTTTTGATTTTGCAATGATTTCACTGTTTGGATGTGTTTTTCTATTTGTGTCTATTTTTGTGCACATTCAGCAAGAATACGGCTGTTTTCTGATTTTTTTCATTTTTCTACTGTCCCATAACATGAACCTCACAAATAAAGTTAACATCTTATAAGATATACTTCTGTACCCTCAGTGTTTGATTTTGCAATGATTTCACTGTTTGGATGTGTTTTTCTATTTGTGTCTGTTTTTGTGCACATTCAGCAAGAATACGGCTGTTTTCTGATTTTTTTCGTTTTTCTACTGTCCCATAACATAAACCTCACAAATAAAATTAAAATCTTATAAGAAATAGTTATATACCTTTAGCGTTTGATTTAGCAATGATTTCACTGTTTGGATGTGTTTTTCTATTTGTGTCTGTTTTTGTGCACATTCAGCATGGATCTGGCTGTTTTCTTTTTTTTCTTCATGTTTCTACTGTCCCATAACATAAACCTCACAAATAAAGTTAACATCTTATAAGATACACTTCTGTCCCTTCAGTGTTTGATTTTGCAATGATTTCACTGTTTGGATGTGTTTTTCTATTTGTGTCTGTTTTTGTGTGCATACAGCAAGAATACGGCTGTTTTCTGATTTTTTTCATTTTTCTACTGTCCCATGACATCAACCTCACAAATAAAGTTAAAATCTTATAAGAAATAGTTATATACCTTTAGCGTTTGATTTTGCAATAATTTCACTGTTTGGATGTGTTTTTCTATTTGTGTCTGTTTTTGTGCACATTCAGCAAGAATACGGCTGTTTTCTGATTTTTTTCATTTTTCTACTGTCCCATAACATGAACCTCACAAATAAAGTTAACATCTTATAAGATATACTTCTGTACCCTCAGTGTTTGATTTTGCAATGATTTCACTGTTTGGATGTGTTTTTCTATTTGTGTCTGTTTTTGTGCACATTCAGCAAGAATACGGCTGTTTTCTGATTTTTTTCATTTTTCTACTGTCCCATAACATGAACCTCACAAATAAAGTTAACATCTTATAAGATATACTTCTGTACCCTCAGTGTTTGATTTTGCAATGATTTCACTGTTTGGATGTGTTTTTCTGTTTGTGTCTGTTTTGTGCACATTCAGCAAGAAAACGGCTGTTTTCTGATTTTTTTCATTTTTCTACTGTCCCATAACATAAACCTCACAAATAAAGTTAACATCTTATAAGAAATAGTTATATACCTTTAGGGTTTGATTTTGCAATGATTTCACTGTTTGGATGTGTTTTTCTATTTGTGTCTGTTTTTGTGCACATTCAGCAAGAATACGGCTGTTTTCTGTTTTTTTTCATTTTTCTACTGTCCCATAACATAAACCTCACAAATAAAGTTAACATCTTATAAGATATACTTCTGTCCCCTCAGTTTTTGACTTTGCAATGATTTCACTGTTTGGATGTGTTTTTCTATTTGTGTCTATTTTTGTGCACATTCAGCAAGAATACGGCTGTTTTCTGATTTTTTTCATTTTTCTACTGTCCCATAACATGAACCTCACAAATAAAGTTAACATCTTATAAGATATACTTCTGTACCCTCAGTGTTTGATTTTGCAATGATTTCACTGTTTGGATGTGTTTTTCTGTTTGTGTCTGTTTTTGTGCACATTCAGCAAGAATACGGCTGTTTTCTGATTTTTTTCGTTTTTCTACTGTCCCATAACATAAACCTCACAAATAAAATTAAAATCTTATAAGAAATAGTTATATACCTTTAGCGTTTGATTTAGCAATGATTTCACTGTTTGGATGTGTTTTTCTATTTGTGTCTGTTTTTGTGCACATTCAGCATGGATCTGGCTGTTTTCTTTTTTTTCTTCATGTTTCTACTGTCCCATAACATAAACCTCACAAATAAAGTTAACATCTTATAAGATACACTTCTGTCCCTTCAGTGTTTGATTTTGCAATGATTTCACTGTTTGGATGTGTTTTTCTATTTGTGTCTGTTTTTGTGTGCATACAGCAAGAATACGGCTGTTTTCTGATTTTTTTCATTTTTCTACTGTCCCATGACATCAACCGCACAAATAAAGTTAAAATCTTATAAGAAATAGTTATATACCTTTAGCGTTTGATTTTGCAATAATTTCACTGTTTGGATGTGTTTTTCTATTTGTGTCTGTTTTTGTGCACATTCAGCAAGAATACGGCTGTTTTCTGATTTTTTTCATTTTTCTACTGTCCCATAACATGAACCTCACAAATAAAGTTAACATCTTATAAGATATACTTCTGTACCCTCAGTGTTTGATTTTGCAATGATTTCACTGTTTGGATGTGTTTTTCTGTTTGTGTCTGTTTTTGTGCACATTCAGCAAGAATACGGCTGTTTTCAGATTTTTTTCACTTTTCTACTGTCCCATAACATAAACCTCACAAATAAAGTTAACATCTTATAAGATATACTTCTGTACCCTCAGTGTTTGATTTTGCAATGATTTCACTGTTTGGATGTGTTTTTCTATTTGTGTCTGTTTTTGTGCACATTCAGCAAGAATACGGCTGTTTTCTGATTTTTTTCATTTTTCTACTGTCCCATAACATGAACCTCACAAATAAAGTTAAAATCTTATAAGAAATAGTTATATACCTTTAGCGTTTGATTTTGCAATAATTTCACTGTTTGGATGTGTTTTTCTGTTTGTGTCTGTTTTTGTGCACATTCAGCAAGAATACGGCTGTTTTCAGATTTTTTTCACTTTTCTACTGTCCCATAACATAAACCTCACAAATAAAGTTAAAATCTTATAAGAAATAGTTATATACCTTTAGCGTTTGATTTAGCATTAATTTCACTGTTTGGATGTGTTTTTCTATTTGTGTCTGTTTTTGTGCACATTCAGCAAGAATACGGCTGTTTTCTGATTTTTTTTCATTTTTCTACTGTCCCATAACATGAACCTCACAAATAAAGTTAACATCTTATAAGATATACTTCTGTACCCTCAGTGTTTGATTTTGCAATGATTTCACTGTTTGGATGTGTTTTTCTGTTTGTGTCTGTTTTTGTGCACATTCAGCAAGAATACGGCTGTTTTCTGATTTCTTTCATTTTTCTACTGTCCCATAACATAAACCTCACAAATAAAGTTAAAATCTTATAAGAAATAGTTATATACCTTTAGCGTTTGATTTAGCAATAATTTCACTGTTTGGATGTCTTTTTCTATTTGTGTCTGTTTTTGTGCACATTCAGCAAGAATACGGCTGTTTTCTGATTTTTTTCATTTTTCTACTGTCCCATAACATGAACCTCACAAATAAAGTTAACATCTTATAAGATATACTTCTGTACCCTCAGTGTTTGATTTTGCAATGATTTCACTGTTTGGATGTGTTTTTCTGTTTTTGTCTGTTTTTGTGCACATTCAGCAAGAATACGGCTGTTTTCTGATTTCTTTCATTTTTCTACTGTCCCATAACATAAACCTCACAAATAAAGTTAAAATCTTATAAGAAATAGTTATATACCTTTAGCGTTTGATTTAGCAATAATTTCACTGTTTGGATGTCTTTTTCTATTTGTGTCTGTTTTTGTGCACATTCAGCAAGAATACGGCTGTTTTCTGATTTTTTTCATTTTTCTACTGTCCCATAACATAAACCTCACAAATAAAGTTAACATCTTATAAGATATACTTCTGTACCCTCAGTGTTTGATTTTGCAATGATTTCACTGTTTGGATGTGTTTTTCTGTTTGTGTCTGTTTTTGTGCACATTCAGCAAGAATACGGCTGTTTTCTGATTTTTTTCGTTTTTCTACTGTCCCATAACATAAACCTCACAAATAAAATTAAAATCTTATAAGAAATAGTTATATACCTTTAGCGTTTGATTTAGCAATGATTTCACTGTTTGGATGTGTTTTTCTATTTGTGTCTGTTTTTGTGCACATTCAGCATGGATCTGGCTGTTTTCTTTTTTTTCTTCATGTTTCTACTGTCCCATAACATAAACCTCACAAATAAAGTTAACATCTTATAAGATACACTTCTGTCCCTTCAGTGTTTGATTTTGCAATGATTTCACTGTTTGGATGTGTTTTTCTATTTGTGTCTGTTTTTGTGTGCATACAGCAAGAATACGGCTGTTTTCTGATTTTTTTCATTTTTCTACTGTCCCATGACATCAACCGCACAAATAAAGTTAAAATCTTATAAGAAATAGTTATATACCTTTAGCGTTTGATTTTGCAATAATTTCACTGTTTGGATGTGTTTTTCTATTTGTGTCTGTTTTTGTGCACATTCAGCAAGAATACGGCTGTTTTCTGATTTTTTTCATTTTTCTACTGTCCCATAACATGAACCTCACAAATAAAGTTAACATCTTATAAGATATACTTCTGTACCCTCAGTGTTTGATTTTGCAATGATTTCACTGTTTGGATGTGTTTTTCTGTTTGTGTCTGTTTTTGTGCACATTCAGCAAGAATACGGCTGTTTTCAGATTTTTTTCACTTTTCTACTGTCCCATAACATAAACCTCACAAATAAAGTTAACATCTTATAAGATATACTTCTGTACCCTCAGTGTTTGATTTTGCAATGATTTCACTGTTTGGATGTGTTTTTCTATTTGTGTCTGTTTTTGTGCACATTCAGCAAGAATACGGCTGTTTTCTGATTTTTTTCATTTTTCTACTGTCCCATAACATGAACCTCACAAATAAAGTTAAAATCTTATAAGAAATAGTTATATACCTTTAGCGTTTGATTTTGCAATAATTTCACTGTTTGGATGTGTTTTTCTGTTTGTGTCTGTTTTTGTGCACATTCAGCAAGAATACGGCTGTTTTCAGATTTTTTTCACTTTTCTACTGTCCCATAACATAAACCTCACAAATAAAGTTAAAATCTTATAAGAAATAGTTATATACCTTTAGCGTTTGATTTAGCATTAATTTCACTGTTTGGATGTGTTTTTCTATTTGTGTCTGTTTTTGTGCACATTCAGCAAGAATACGGCTGTTTTCTGATTTTTTTTCATTTTTCTACTGTCCCATAACATGAACCTCACAAATAAAGTTAACATCTTATAAGATATACTTCTGTACCCTCAGTGTTTGATTTTGCAATGATTTCACTGTTTGGATGTGTTTTTCTGTTTGTGTCTGTTTTTGTGCACATTCAGCAAGAATACGGCTGTTTTCTGATTTCTTTCATTTTTCTACTGTCCCATAACATAAACCTCACAAATAAAGTTAAAATCTTATAAGAAATAGTTATATACCTTTAGCGTTTGATTTAGCAATAATTTCACTGTTTGGATGTCTTTTTCTATTTGTGTCTGTTTTTGTGCACATTCAGCAAGAATACGGCTGTTTTCTGATTTTTTTCATTTTTCTACTGTCCCATAACATGAACCTCACAAATAAAGTTAAAATCTTATAAGAAATAGTTATATACCTTTAGCGTTTGATTTTGCAATAATTTCACTGTTTAGATGTGTTTTTCTATTTGTGTCTGTTTTTGTGCACATTCAGCAAGAATACGGCTGTTTTCTGATTTTTTTTTTTTTCTACTGTCCCATAACATGAACCTCACAAATAAAGTTAAAATCTTATAAGAAATAGTTATATACCTTTAGCGTTTGATTTTGCAATAATTTCACTGTTTGGATGTGTTTTTCTGTTTGTGTCTGTTTTTGTGCACATTCAGCAAGAATACAGCTGTTTTCAGATTTTTATCATTTTTCTACTGTCCCATAACATGAACCTCACAAATAAAGTTAACATCTTATAAGATATACTTCTGTACCCTCAGTGTTTGATTTTGCAATGATTTCACTGTTTGGATGTGTTTTTCTGTTTGTGTCTGTTTTTGTGCACATTCAGCAAGAATACGGCTGTTTTCTGATTTTTTTCATTTTTCTACTGTCCCATAACATAAACCTCACAAATAAAGTTAACATCTTATAAGAAATACTTCTGTACCCTCAGTGTTTGATTTTGCAATGAGTTCACTGTTTGGATGTGTTTTTCTATTTGTGTCTGTTTTTGTGCACATTCAGCAAGAATACGGCTGTTTTCTGATTTTTTTCATTTTTCTACTGTCCCATAACATGAACCTCACAAATAAAGTTAACATCTTATAAGATATACTTCTGTACCCTCAGTGTTTGATTTTGCAATGATTTCACTGTTTGGATGTGTTTTTCTGTTTTTGTCTGTTTTTGTGCACATTCAGCAAGAATACGGCTGTTTTCTGATTTCTTTCATTTTTCTACTGTCCCATAACATAAACCTCACAAATAAAGTTAAAATCTTATAAGAAATAGTTATATACCTTTAGCGTTTGATTTAGCAATAATTTCACTGTTTGGATGTCTTTTTCTATTTGTGTCTGTTTTTGTGCACATTCAGCAAGAATACGGCTGTTTTCTGATTTTTTTCATTTTTCTACTGTCCCATAACATAAACCTCACAAATAAAGTTAACATCTTATAAGAAATACTTCTGTACCCTCAGTGTTTGATTTTGCAATGATTTCACTGTTTGGATGTGTTTTTCTATTTGTGTCTGTTTTTGTGCACATTCAGCAAGAATACGGCTGTTTTCTGATTTTTTTCATTTTTCTACTGTCCCATAACATAAACCTCACAAATAAAGTTAAAATCTTATAAGAAATAGTTATATACCTTTAGCGTTTGATTTAGCAATAATTTCACTGTTTGGATGTGTTTTTCTATTTGTGTCTGTTTTTGTGCACATTCAGCAAGAATACGGCTGTTTTCTGATTTTTTTCATTTTTCTACTGTCCCATAACATGAACCTCACAAATAAAGTTAACATCTTATAAGAAATAGTTATATACCTTTAGGGTTTGATTTTGCAATGATTTCACTGTTTGGATGTGTTTTTCTATTTGTGTCTGTTTTTGTGCACATTCAGCAAGAATACGGCTGTTTTCTGATTTTTTTCATTTTTCTACTGTCACATAACATGAACCTCACAAATAAAGTTAACATCTTATAAGATATACTTCTGTACCCTCAGTGTTTGATTTTGCAATGATTTCACTGTTTGGATGTGTTTTTCTGTTTGTGTCTGTTTTTGTGCACATTCAGCAAGAATACGGCTGTTTTCTGATTTTTTTCATTTTTCTACTGTCCCATAACATAAACCTCACAAATAAAGTTAACATCTTATAAGAAATAGTTATATACCTTTAGGGTTTGATTTTGCAATGATTTCACTGTCTGGATGTGTTTTTCTATTTGTGTCTGTTTTTGTGCACATTCAGCAAGAATACGGCTGTTTTCTGATTTTTTTTTTTTTCTACTGTCCCATAACATGAACCTCACAAATAAAGTTAAAATCTTATAAGAAATAGTTATATACCTTTAGCGTTTGATTTTGCAATAATTTCACTGTTTGGATGTGTTTTTCTGTTTGTGTCTGTTTTTGTGCACATTCAGCAAGAATACAGCTGTTTTCAGATTTTTTTCATTTTTCTACTGTCCCATAACATGAACCTCACAAATAAAGTTAACATCTTATAAGATATACTTCTGTACCCTCAGTGTTTGATTTTGCAATGATTTCACTGTTTGGATGTGTTTTTCTATTTGTGTCTGTTTTTGTGCACATTCAGCAAGAATACGGCTGTTTTCTGATTTTTTTTTTTTTCTACTGTCCCATAACATGAACCTCACAAATAAAGTTAAAATCTTATAAGAAATAGTTATATACCTTTAGCGTTTGATTTTGCAATAATTTCACTGTTTGGATGTGTTTTTCTGTTTGTGTCTGTTTTTGTGCACATTCAGCAAGAATACAGCTGTTTTCAGATTTTTATCATTTTTCTACTGTCCCATAACATGAACCTCACAAATAAAGTTAACATCTTATAAGATATACTTCTGTACCCTCAGTGTTTGATTTTGCAATGATTTCACTGTTTGGATGTGTTTTTCTGTTTGTGTCTGTTTTTGTGCACATTCAGCAAGAATACGGCTGTTTTCTGATTTTTTTCATTTTTCTACTGTCCCATAACATAAACCTCACAAATAAAGTTAACATCTTATAAGAAATACTTCTGTACCCTCAGTGTTTGATTTTGCAATGAGTTCACTGTTTGGATGTGTTTTTCTATTTGTGTCTGTTTTTGTGCACATTCAGCAAGAATACGGCTGTTTTCTGATTTTTTTCATTTTTCTACTGTCCCATAACATAAACCTCACAAATAAAGTTAACATCTTATAAGAAATACTTCTGTACCCTCAGTGTTTGATTTTGCAATGATTTCACTGTTTGGATGTGTTTTTCTATTTGTGTCTGTTTTTGTGCACATTCAGCAAGAATACGGCTGTTTTCTGATTTTTTTCATTTTTCTACTGTCCCATAACATGAACCTCACAAATAAAGTTAAAATCTTATAAGAAATAGTTATATACCTTTAGCGTTTGATTTTGAAATAATTTCACTGTTTGGATGTGTTTTTCTGTTTGTGTCTGTTTTTGTGCACATTCAGCAAGAATACAGCTGTTTTCAGATTTTTTTCATTTTTCTACTGTCCCATAACATGAACCTCACAAATAAAGTTAACATCTTATAAGATATACTTCTGTACCCTCAGTGTTTGATTTTGCAATGATTTCACTGTTTGGATGTGTTTTTCTATTTGTGTCTGTTTTTGTGCACATTCAGCAAGAATACGGCTGTTTTCTGATTTTTTTTTTTTTCTACTGTCCCATAACATGAACCTCACAAATAAAGTTAAAATCTTATAAGAAATAGTTATATACCTTTAGCGTTTGATTTTGCAATAATTTCACTGTTTGGATGTGTTTTTCTGTTTGTGTCTGTTTTTGTGCACATTCAGCAAGAATACAGCTGTTTTCAGATTTTTATCATTTTTCTACTGTCCCATAACATAAACCTCACAAATAAAGTTAAAATCTTATAAGAAATAGTTATATACCTTTAGCGTTTGATTTAGCAATAATTTCACTGTTTGGATGTCTTTTTCTATTTGTGTCTGTTTTTGTGCACATTCAGCAAGAATACGGCTGTTTTCTGATTTTTTTCATTTTTCTACTGTCCCATAACATAAACCTCACAAATAAAGTTAACATCTTATAAGAAATACTTCTGTACCCTCAGTGTTTGATTTTGCAATGATTTCACTGTTTGGATGTGTTTTTCTATTTGTGTCTGTTTTTGTGCACATTCAGCAAGAATACGGCTGTTTTCTGATTTTTTTCATTTTTCTACTGTCCCATAACATGAACCTCACAAATAAAGTTAACATCTTATAAGAAATAGTTATATACCTTTAGGGTTTGATTTTGCAATGATTTCACTGTTTGGATGTGTTTTTCTATTTGTGTCTGTTTTTGTGAACATTCAGCAAGAATACGGCTGTTTTCTGATTTTTTTCATTTTTCTACTGTCACATAACATGAACCTCACAAATAAAGTTAACATCTTATAAGATATACTTCTGTACCCTCAGTGTTTGATTTTGCAATGATTTCACTGTTTGGATGTGTTTTTCTGTTTGTGTCTGTTTTTGTGCACATTCAGCAAGAATACGGCTGTTTTCTGATTTTTTTCATTTTTCTACTGTCCCATAACATAAACCTCACAAATAAAGTTAACATCTTATAAGAAATACTTCTGTACCCTCAGTGTTTGATTTTGCAATGATTTCACTGTTTGGATGTGTTTTTCTATTTGTGTCTGTTTTTGTGCACATTCAGCAAGAATACGGCTGTTTTCTGATTTTTTTCATTTTTCTACTGTCCCATAACATAAACCTCACAAATAAAGTTAACATCTTATAAGAAATACTTCTGTACCCTCAGTGTTTGATTTTGCAATGATTTCACTGTTTGGATGTGTTTTTCTATTTGTGTCTGTTTTTGTGCACATTCAGCAAGAATACGGCTGTTTTCTGATTTTTTTCATTTTTCTACTGTCCCATAACATGAACCTCACAAATAAAGTTAACATCTTATAAGATATACTTCTGTACCCTCAGTGTTTGATTTTGCAATGATTTCACTGTTTGGATGTGTTTTTCTGTTTGTGTCAGTTTTTGTGCACATTCAGCAAGAATACGGCTGTTTTCTGATTTTTTTCATTTTTCTACTGTCCCATAACATGAACCTCACAAATAAAGTTAACATCTTATAAGAAATAGTTATATACCTTTAGGGTTTGATTTTGCAATGATTTCACTGTTTGGATGTGTTTTTCTGTTTGTGTCTGTTTTTGTGCACATTCAGCAAGAATACGGCTGTTTTCTGATTTTTTTCATTTTTCTACTGTCCCATAACATAAACCTCACAAATAAAGTTAACATCTTATAAGATATACTTCTGTACCCTCAGTGTTTGATTTTGCAATGATTTCACTGTTTGGATGTGTTTTTCTGCTTGTGTCTGTTTTTGTGCACATTCAGCAAGAATACGGCTGTTTTCTGATTTCTTTCATTTTTCTACTGTCCCATAACATAAACCTCACAAATAAAGTTAACATCTTATAAGAAATAGTTATATACCTTTAGGGTTTGATTTTGCAATGATTTCACTGTTTGGATGTGTTTTTCTATTTGTGTCTGTTTTTGTGCACATTCAGCAAGAATACGGCTGTTTTCTGATTTTTTTCATTTTTCTACTGTCCCATAACATGAACCTCACAAATAAAGTTAACATCTTATAAGATATACTTCTGTACCCTCAGTGTTTGATTTTGCAATGATTTCACTGTTTGGATGTGTTTTTCTATTTGTGTCTGTTTTTGTGCACATTCAGCAAGAATACGGCTGTTTTCTGATTTTTTTCATTTTTCTACTGTCCCATAACATGAACCTCACAAATAAAGTTAACATCTTATAAGATATACTTCTGTACCCTCAGTGTTTGATTTTGCAATGATTTCACTGTTTGGATGTGTTTTTCTGTTTGTGTCTGTTTTTGTGCACATTCAGCAAGAAAACGGCTGTTTTCTGATTTTTTTCATTTTTCTACTGTCCCATAACATAAACCTCACAAATAAAGTTAACATCTTATAAGATATACTTCTGTACCCTCAGTGTTTGATTTTGCAATGATTTCACTGTTTGGATGTGTTTTTCTATTTGTGTCTGTTTTTGTGCACATTCAGCAAGAATACGGCTGTTTTCTGATTTTTTTTTTTTTCTACTGTCCCATAACATGAACCTCACAAATAAAGTTAAAATCTTATAAGAAATAGTTATATACCTTTAGCGTTTGATTTTGCAATAATTTCACTGTTTGGATGTGTTTTTCTGTTTGTGTCTGTTTTTGTGCACATTCAGCAAGAATACAGCTGTTTTCAGATTTTTATCATTTTTCTACTGTCCCATAACATGAACCTCACAAATAAAGTTAACATCTTATAAGATATACTTCTGTACCCTCAGTGTTTGATTTTGCAATGATTTCACTGTTTGGATGTGTTTTTCTGTTTGTGTCTGTTTTTGTGCACATTCAGCAAGAATACGGCTGTTTTCTGATTTCTTTCATTTTTCTACTGTCCCATAACATGAACCTCACAAATAAAGTTAACATCTTATAAGAAATAGTTATATACCTTTAGGGTTTGATTTTGCAATGATTTCACTGTTTGGATGTGTTTTTCTGTTTGTGTCTGTTTTTGTGCACATTCAGCAAGAATACGGCTGTTTTCTGATTTTTTTCATTTTTCTACTGTCCCATAACATAAACCTCACAAATAAAGTTAACATCTAATAAGATATACTTCTGTACCCTCAGTGTTTGATTTTGCAATGATTTCACTGTTTGGATGTGTTTTTCTGTTTGTGTCAGTTTTTGTGCACATTCAGCAAGAATACGGCTGTTTTCTGATTTCTTTCATTTTTCTACTGTCCCATAACATAAACCTCACAAATAAAGTTAAAATCTTATAAGAAATAGTTATATACCTTTAGCGTTTGATTTAGCAATAATTTCACTGTTTGGATGTCTTTTTCTATTTGTGTCTGTTTTTGTGCACATTCAGCAAGAATACGGCTGTTTTCTGATTTTTTTCATTTTTCTACTGTCCCATAACATGAACCTCACAAATAAAGTTAACATCTTATAAGATATACTTCTGTACCCTCAGTGTTTGATTTTGCAATGATTTCACTGTTTGGATGTGTTTTTCTGTTTGTGTCTGTTTTTGTGCACATTCAGCAAGAAAACGGCTGTTTTCTGATTTTTTTCATTTTTCTACTGTCCCATAAAATAAACCTCACAAATAAAGTTAACATCTTATAAGATATACTTCTGTACCCTCAGTGTTTGATTTTGCAATGATTTCACTGTTTGGATGTGTTTTTCTATTTGTGTCTGTTTTTGTGCACATTCAGCAAGAATACGGCTGTTTTCTGATTTTTTTTTTTTTCTACTGTCCCATAACATGAACCTCACAAATAAAGTTAAAATCTTATAAGAAATAGTTATATACCTTTAGCGTTTGATTTTGCAATAATTTCACTGTTTGGATGTGTTTTTCTGTTTGTGTCTGTTTTTGTGCACATTCAGCAAGAATACAGCTGTTTTCAGATTTTTATCATTTTTCTACTGTCCCATAACATGAACCTCACAAATAAAGTTAACATCTTATAAGATATACTTCTGTACCCTCAGTGTTTGATTTTGCAATGATTTCACTGTTTGGATGTGTTTTTCTGTTTGTGTCTGTTTTTGTGCACATTCAGCAAGAATACGGCTGTTTTCTGATTTCTTTCATTTTTCTACTGTCCCATAACATGAACCTCACAAATAAAGTTAACATCTTATAAGAAATAGTTATATACCTTTAGGGTTTGATTTTGCAATGATTTCACTGTTTGGATGTGTTTTTCTGTTTGTGTCTGTTTTTGTGCACATTCAGCAAGAATACGGCTGTTTTCTGATTTTTTTCATTTTTCTACTGTCCCATAACATAAACCTCACAAATAAAGTTAACATCTAATAAGATATACTTCTGTACCCTCAGTGTTTGATTTTGCAATGATTTCACTGTTTGGATGTGTTTTTCTGTTTGTGTCAGTTTTTGTGCACATTCAGCAAGAATACGGCTGTTTTCTGATTTCTTTCATTTTTCTACTGTCCCATAACATAAACCTCACAAATAAAGTTAAAATCTTATAAGAAATAGTTATATACCTTTAGCGTTTGATTTAGCAATAATTTCACTGTTTGGATGTCTTTTTCTATTTGTGTCTGTTTTTGTGCACATTCAGCAAGAATACGGCTGTTTTCTGATTTTTTTCATTTTTCTACTGTCCCATAACATGAACCTCACAAATAAAGTTAACATCTTATAAGATGTACTTCTGTACCCTCAGTGTTTGATTTTGCAATGATTTCACTGTTTGGATGTGTTTTTCTGTTTGTGTCTGTTTTTGTGCACATTCAGCAAGAAAACGGCTGTTTTCTGATTTTTTTCATTTTTCTACTGTCCCATAACATAAACCTCACAAATAAAGTTAAAATCTTATAAGAAATAGTTATATACCTTTAGCGTTTGATTTAGCAATAATTTCACTGTTTGGATGTCTTTTTCTATTTGTGTCTGTTTTTGTGCACATTCAGCAAGAATACGGCTGTTTTCTGATTTTTTTTTTTTTCTACTGTCCCATAACATGAACCTCACAAATAAAGTTAAAATCTTATAAGAAATAGTTATATACCTTTAGCGTTTGATTTTGCAATAATTTCACTGTTTGGATGTGTTTTTCTGTTTGTGTCTGTTTTTGTGCACATTCAGCAAGAATACAGCTGTTTTCAGATTTTTTTCATTTTTCTACTGTCCCATAACATGAACCTCACAAATAAAGTTAACATCTTATAAGATATACTTCTGTACCCTCAGTGTTTGATTTTGCAATGATTTCACTGTTTGGATGTGTTTTTCTATTTGTGTCTGTTTTTGTGCACATTCAGCAAGAATACGGCTGTTTTCTGATTTTTTTTTTTTTCTACTGTCCCATAACATGAACCTCACAAATAAAGTTAAAATCTTATAAGAAATAGTTATATACCTTTAGCGTTTGATTTTGCAATAATTTCACTGTTTGGATGTGTTTTTCTGTTTGTGTCTGTTTTTGTGCACATTCAGCAAGAATACGGCTGTTTTCTGATTTTTTTCATTTTTCTACTGTCCCATAACATGAACCTCACAAATAAAGTTAACATCTTATAAGATATACTTCTGTACCCTCAGTGTTTGATTTTGCAATGATTTCACTGTTTGGATGTGTTTTTCTGTTTTTGTCTGTTTTTGTGCACATTCAGCAAGAATACGGCTGTTTTCTGATTTCTTTCATTTTTCTACTGTCCCATAACATAAACCTCACAAATAAAGTTAAAATCTTATAAGAAATAGTTATAAACCTTTAGCGTTTGATTTAGCAATAATTTCACTGTTTGGATGTCTTTTTCTATTTGTGTCTGTTTTTGTGCACATTCAGCAAGAATACGGCTGTTTTCTGATTTTTTTCATTTTTCTACTGTCCCATAACATGAACCTCACAAATAAAGTTAACATCTTATAAGATATACTTCTGTACCCTCAGTGTTTGATTTTGCAATGATTTCACTGTTTGGATGTGTTTTTCTGTTTGTGTCTGTTTTTGTGCACATTCAGCAAGAATACGGCTGTTTTCTGATTTCTTTCATTTTTCTACTGTCCCATAACATGAACCTCACAAATAAAGTTAACATCTTATAAGAAATAGTTATATACCTTTAGGGTTTGATTTTGCAATGATTTCACTGTTTGGATGTGTTTTTCTATTTGTGTCTGTTTTTGTGCACATTCAGCAAGAATACGGCTGTTTTCTGATTTTTTTCATTTTTCTACTGTCCCATAACATGAACCTCACAAATAAAGTTAACATCTTATAAGATATACTTCTGTACCCTCAGTGTTTGATTTTGCAATGATTTCACTGTTTGGATGTGTTTTTCTGTTTGTGTCTGTTTTTGTGCACATTCAGCAAGAATACAGCTGTTTTCAGATTTTTTTCATTTTTCTACTGTCCCATAACATGAACCTCACAAATAAAGTTAAAATCTTATAAGAAATAGTTATATACCTTTAGCGTTTGATTTTGCAATAATTTCACTGTTTGGATGTGTTTTTCTATTTGTGTCTGTTTTTGTGCACATTCAGCAAGAATACGGCTGTTTTCAGATTTTTTTCATTTTTCTACTGTCCCATAACATAAACCTCACAAATAAAGTTAACATCTAATAAGATATACTTCTGTTCCCTCAGTTTTTGATTTTGCAATGATTTCACTGTTTGGATGTGTTTTTCTATTTGTGTCTGTTTTTGTGCACATTCAGCAAGAATACGGCTGTTTTCTGATTTTTTTCATTTTTCTACTGTCCCATAACATGAACCTCACAAATAAAGTTAACATCTTATAAGAAATAGTTATATACCTTTAGGGTTTGATTTTGCAATGATTTCACTGTTTGGATGTGTTTTTCTGTTTGTGTCTGTTTTTGTGCACATTCAGCAAGAATACGGCTGTTTTCTGATTTTTTTCATTTTTCTACTGTCCCATAACATAAACCTCACAAATAAAGTTAACATCTAATAAGATATACTTCTGTTCCCTCAGTTTTTGATTTTGCAATGATTTCACTGTTTGGATGTGTTTTTCTATTTGTGTCTGTTTTTGTGCACATTCAGCAAGAATACGGCTGTTTTCTGATTTTTTTCATTTTTCTACTGTCCCATAACATAAACCTCACAAATAAAGTTAAAATCTTATAAGAAATAGTTATATACCTTTAGCGTTTGATTTTGCAATGATTTCACTGTTTGGATGTGTTTTTCTGTTTGTGTCTGTTTTTGTGCACATTCAGCAAGAATACGGCTGTTTTCTGATTTTTTTCATTTTTCTACTGTCCCATAACATGAACCTCACAAATAAAGTTAACATCTTATAAGATATACTTCTGTACCCTCAGTGTTTGATTTAGCAATAATTTCACTGTTTGGATGTCTTTTTCTATTTGTGTCTGTTTTTGTGCACATTCAGCAAGAATACGGCTGTTTTCTGATTTTTTTCATTTTTCTACTGTCCCATAACATGAACCTCACAAATAAAGTTAACATCTTATAAGAAATAGTTATATACCTTTAGGGTTTGATTTTGCAATGATTTCACTGTTTGGATGTGTTTTTCTATTTGTGTCTGTTTTTGTGCACATTCAGCAAGAATACGGCTGTTTTCTGATTTTTTTCATTTTTCTACTGTCCCATAACATGAACCTCACAAATAAAGTTAACATCTTATAAGAAATAGTTATATACCTTTAGGGTTTGATTTTGCAATGATTTCACTGTTTGGATGTGTTTTTCTGTTTGTGTCTGTTTTTGTGCACATTCAGCAAGAATACGGCTGTTTTCTGATTTTTTTCATTTTTCTACTGTCCCATAACATAAACCTCACAAATAAAGTTAACATCTAATAAGATATACTTCTGTTCCCTCAGTTTTTGATTTTGCAATGATTTCACTGTTTGGATGTGTTTTTCTATTTGTGTCTGTTTTTGTGCACATTCAGCAAGAATACGGCTGTTTTCTGATTTTTTTCATTTTTCTACTGTCCCATAAAATAAACCTCACAAATAAAGTTAAAATCTTATAAGAAATAGTTATATACCTTTAGCGTTTGATTTAGCAATAATTTCACTGTTTGGATGTGTTTTTCTATTTGTGTCTGTTTTTGTGCACATTCAGCAAGAATACGGCTGTTTTCTGATTTTTTTCATTTTTCTACTGTCCCATAACATGAACCTCACAAATAAAGTTAACATCTTATAAGAAATAGTTATATACCTTTAGGGTTTGATTTTGCAATGATTTCACTGTTTGGATGTGTTTTTCTGTTTGTGTCTGTTTTTGTGCACATTCAGCAAGAATACGGCTGTTTTCTGATTTTTTTCATTTTTCTACTGTCCCATAACATGAACCTCACAAATAAAGTTAACATCTTATAAGATATACTTCTGTACCCTCAGTGTTTGATTTAGCAATAATTTCACTGTTTGGATGTCTTTTTCTATTTGTGTCTGTTTTTGTGCACATTCAGCAAGAATACGGCTGTTTTCTGATTTTTTTCATTTTTCTACTGTCCCATAACATGAACCTCACAAATAAAGTTAACATCTTATAAGAAATAGTTATATACCTTTAGGGTTTGATTTTGCAATGATTTCACTGTTTGGATGTGTTTTTCTATTTGTGTCTGTTTTTGTGCACATTCAGCAAGAATACGGCTGTTTTCTGATTTTTTTCATTTTTCTACTGTCCCATAACATGAACCTCACAAATAAAGTTAACATCTTATAAGATATACTTCTGTACCCTCAGTGTTTGATTTTGCAATGATTTCACTGTTTGGATGTGTTTTTCTGTTTTTGTCTGTTTTTGTGCACATTCAGCAAGAATACGGCTGTTTTCTGATTTCTTTCATTTTTCTACTGTCCCATAACATAAACCTCACAAATAAAGTTAAAATCTTATAAGAAATAGTTATATACCTTTAGCGTTTGATTTAGCAATAATTTCACTGTTTGGATGTCTTTTTCTATTTGTGTCTGTTTTTGTGCACATTCAGCAAGAATACGGCTGTTTTCTGATTTTTTTCATTTTTCTACTGTCCCATAACATGAACCTCACAAATAAAGTTAACATCTTATAAGATATACTTCTGTACCCTCAGTGTTTGATTTTGCAATGATTTCACTGTTTGGATGTGTTTTTCTGTTTGTGTCTGTTTTTGTGCACATTCAGCAAGAATACGGCTGTTTTCTGATTTCTTTCATTTTTCTACTGTCCCATAACATGAACCTCACAAATAAAGTTAACATCTTATAAGAAATAGTTATATACCTTTAGGGTTTGATTTTGCAATGATTTCACTGTTTGGATGTGTTTTTCTATTTGTGTCTGTTTTTGTGCACATTCAGCAAGAATACGGCTGTTTTCTGATTTTTTTCATTTTTCTACTGTCCCATAACATGAACCTCACAAATAAAGTTAACATCTTATAAGATATACTTCTGTACCCTCAGTGTTTGATTTTGCAATGATTTCACTGTTTGGATGTGTTTTTCTGTTTGTGTCTGTTTTTGTGCACATTCAGCAAGAATACAGCTGTTTTCAGATTTTTTTCATTTTTCTACTGTCCCATAACATGAACCTCACAAATAAAGTTAAAATCTTATAAGAAATAGTTATATACCTTTAGCGTTTGATTTTGCAATAATTTCACTGTTTGGATGTGTTTTTCTATTTGTGTCTGTTTTTGTGCACATTCAGCAAGAATACGGCTGTTTTCAGATTTTTTTCATTTTTCTACTGTCCCATAACATAAACCTCACAAATAAAGTTAACATCTAATAAGATATACTTCTGTTCCCTCAGTTTTTGATTTTGCAATGATTTCACTGTTTGGATGTGTTTTTCTATTTGTGTCTGTTTTTGTGCACATTCAGCAAGAATACGGCTGTTTTCTGATTTTTTTCATTTTTCTACTGTCCCATAACATGAACCTCACAAATAAAGTTAACATCTTATAAGAAATAGTTATATACCTTTAGGGTTTGATTTTGCAATGATTTCACTGTTTGGATGTGTTTTTCTGTTTGTGTCTGTTTTTGTGCACATTCAGCAAGAATACGGCTGTTTTCTGATTTTTTTCATTTTTCTACTGTCCCATAACATAAACCTCACAAATAAAGTTAACATCTAATAAGATATACTTCTGTTCCCTCAGTTTTTGATTTTGCAATGATTTCACTGTTTGGATGTGTTTTTCTATTTGTGTCTGTTTTTGTGCACATTCAGCAAGAATACGGCTGTTTTCTGATTTTTTTCATTTTTCTACTGTCCCATAAAATAAACCTCACAAATAAAGTTAAAATCTTATAAGAAATAGTTATATACCTTTAGCGTTTGATTTAGCAATAATTTCACTGTTTGGATGTGTTTTTCTATTTGTGTCTGTTTTTGTGCACATTCAGCAAGAATACGGCTGTTTTCTGATTTTTTTCATTTTTCTACTGTCCCATAACATGAACCTCACAAATAAAGTTAACATCTTATAAGAAATAGTTATATACCTTTAGGGTTTGATTTTGCAATGATTTCACTGTTTGGATGTGTTTTTCTGTTTGTGTCTGTTTTTGTGCACATTCAGCAAGAATACGGCTTTTTTCTGATTTTTTTCATTTTTCTACTGTCCCATAACATGAACCTCACAAATAAAGTTAACATCTTATAAGATATACTTCTGTACCCTCAGTGTTTGATTTAGCAATAATTTCACTGTTTGGATGTCTTTTTCTATTTGTGTCTGTTTTTGTGCACATTCAGCAAGAATACGGCTGTTTTCTGATTTTTTTCATTTTTCTACTGTCCCATAACATGAACCTCACAAATAAAGTTAAAATCTTATAAGAAATAGTTATATACCTTTAGGGTTTGATTTTGCAATGATTTCACTGTTTGGATGTGTTTTTCTATTTGTGTCTGTTTTTGTGCACATTCAGCAAGAATACGGCTGTTTTCTGATTTTTTTCATTTTCTACTGTCCCATAACATGAACCTCACAAATAAAGTTAACATCTTATAAGATATACTTCTGTACCCTCAGTGTTTGATTTTGCAATGATTTCACTGTTTGGATGTGTTTTTCTGTTTTTGTCTGTTTTTGTGCACATTCAGCAAGAAAACGGCTGTTTTCTGATTTTTTTCATTTTTCTACTGTCCCATAACATAAACCTCACAAATAAAGTTAACATCTTATAAGATATACTTCTGTACCCTCAGTGTTTGATTTTGCAATGATTTCACTGTTTGGATGTGTTTTTCTGTTTGTGTCTGTTTTTGTGCACATTCAGCAAGAAAACGGCTGTTTTCTGATTTTTTTCATTTTTCTACTGTCCCATAACATAAACCTCACAAATAAAGTTAACATCTTATAAGAAATAGTTATATACCTTTAGGGTTTGATTTTGCAATGATTTCACTGTTTGGATGTGTTTTTCTATTTGTGTCTGTTTTTGTGCACATTCAGCAAGAATACGGCTGTTTTCAGATTTTTTTCATTTTTCTACTGTCCCATAACATGAACCTCACAAATAAAGTTAACATCTTATAAGAAATAGTTATATACCTTTAGGGTTTGATTTTGCAATGATTTCACTGTTTGGATGTGTTTTTCTATTTGTGTCTGTTTTTGTGCACATTCAGCAAGAATACGGCTGTTTTCTGATTTTTTTCATTTTTCTACTGTCCCATAACATGAACCTCACAAATAAAGTTAACATCTTATAAGATATACTTCTGTACCCTCAGTGTTTGATTTTGCAATGATTTCACTGTTTGGATGTGTTTTTCTGTTTTTGTCTGTTTTTGTGCACATTCAGCAAGAATACGGCTGTTTTCTGATTTCTTTCATTTTTCTACTGTCCCATAACATAAACCTCACAAATAAAGTTAAAATCTTATAAGAAATAGTTATAAACCTTTAGCGTTTGATTTAGCAATAATTTCACTGTTTGGATGTCTTTTTCTATTTGTGTCTGTTTTTGTGCACATTCAGCAAGAATACGGCTGTTTTCTGATTTTTTTCATTTTTCTACTGTCCCATAACATGAACCTCACAAATAAAGTTAACATCTTATAAGATATACTTCTGTACCCTCAGTGTTTGATTTTGCAATGATTTCACTGTTTGGATGTGTTTTTCTGTTTGTGTCTGTTTTTGTGCACATTCAGCAAGAATACGGCTGTTTTCTGATTTCTTTCATTTTTCTACTGTCCCATAACATGAACCTCACAAATAAAGTTAACATCTTATAAGAAATAGTTATATACCTTTAGGGTTTGATTTTGCAATGATTTCACTGTTTGGATGTGTTTTTCTATTTGTGTCTGTTTTTGTGCACATTCAGCAAGAATACGGCTGTTTTCTGATTTTTTTCATTTTTCTACTGTCCCATAACATGAACCTCACAAATAAAGTTAACATCTTATAAGATATACTTCTGTACCCTCAGTGTTTGATTTTGCAATGATTTCACTGTTTGGATGTGTTTTTCTGTTTGTGTCTGTTTTTGTGCACATTCAGCAAGAATACAGCTGTTTTCAGATTTTTTTCATTTTTCTACTGTCCCATAACATGAACCTCACAAATAAAGTTAAAATCTTATAAGAAATAGTTATATACCTTTAGCGTTTGATTTTGCAATAATTTCACTGTTTGGATGTGTTTTTCTATTTGTGTCTGTTTTTGTGCACATTCAGCAAGAATACGGCTGTTTTCAGATTTTTTTCATTTTTCTACTGTCCCATAACATAAACCTCACAAATAAAGTTAACATCTAATAAGATATACTTCTGTTCCCTCAGTTTTTGATTTTGCAATGATTTCACTGTTTGGATGTGTTTTTCTATTTGTGTCTGTTTTTGTGCACATTCAGCAAGAATACGGCTGTTTTCTGATTTTTTTCATTTTTCTACTGTCCCATAACATGAACCTCACAAATAAAGTTAACATCTTATAAGAAATAGTTATATACCTTTAGGGTTTGATTTTGCAATGATTTCACTGTTTGGATGTGTTTTTCTGTTTGTGTCTGTTTTTGTGCACATTCAGCAAGAATACGGCTGTTTTCTGATTTTTTTCATTTTTCTACTGTCCCATAACATAAACCTCACAAATAAAGTTAACATCTAATAAGATATACTTCTGTTCCCTCAGTTTTTGATTTTGCAATGATTTCACTGTTTGGATGTGTTTTTCTATTTGTGTCTGTTTTTGTGCACATTCAGCAAGAATACGGCTGTTTTCTGATTTTTTTCATTTTTCTACTGTCCCATAACATAAACCTCACAAATAAAGTTAAAATCTTATAAGAAATAGTTATATACCTTTAGCGTTTGATTTTGCAATGATTTCACTGTTTGGATGTGTTTTTCTGTTTGTGTCTGTTTTTGTGCACATTCAGCAAGAATACGGCTGTTTTCTGATTTTTTTCATTTTTCTACTGTCCCATAACATGAACCTCACAAATAAAGTTAACATCTTATAAGATATACTTCTGTACCCTCAGTGTTTGATTTAGCAATAATTTCACTGTTTGGATGTCTTTTTCTATTTGTGTCTGTTTTTGTGCACATTCAGCAAGAATACGGCTGTTTTCTGATTTTTTTCATTTTTCTACTGTCCCATAACATGAACCTCACAAATAAAGTTAACATCTTATAAGAAATAGTTATATACCTTTAGGGTTTGATTTTGCAATGATTTCACTGTTTGGATGTGTTTTTCTATTTGTGTCTGTTTTTGTGCACATTCAGCAAGAATACGGCTGTTTTCTGATTTTTTTCATTTTTCTACTGTCCCATAACATGAACCTCACAAATAAAGTTAACATCTTATAAGAAATAGTTATATACCTTTAGGGTTTGATTTTGCAATGATTTCACTGTTTGGATGTGTTTTTCTGTTTGTGTCTGTTTTTGTGCACATTCAGCAAGAATACGGCTGTTTTCTGATTTTTTTCATTTTTCTACTGTCCCATAACATAAACCTCACAAATAAAGTTAACATCTAATAAGATATACTTCTGTTCCCTCAGTTTTTGATTTTGCAATGATTTCACTGTTTGGATGTGTTTTTCTATTTGTGTCTGTTTTTGTGCACATTCAGCAAGAATACGGCTGTTTTCTGATTTTTTTCATTTTTCTACTGTCCCATAAAATAAACCTCACAAATAAAGTTAAAATCTTATAAGAAATAGTTATATACCTTTAGCGTTTGATTTAGCAATAATTTCACTGTTTGGATGTGTTTTTCTATTTGTGTCTGTTTTTGTGCACATTCAGCAAGAATACGGCTGTTTTCTGATTTTTTTCATTTTTCTACTGTCCCATAACATGAACCTCACAAATAAAGTTAACATCTTATAAGAAATAGTTATATACCTTTAGGGTTTGATTTTGCAATGATTTCACTGTTTGGATGTGTTTTTCTGTTTGTGTCTGTTTTTGTGCACATTCAGCAAGAATACGGCTGTTTTCTGATTTTTTTCATTTTTCTACTGTCCCATAACATGAACCTCACAAATAAAGTTAACATCTTATAAGATATACTTCTGTACCCTCAGTGTTTGATTTAGCAATAATTTCACTGTTTGGATGTCTTTTTCTATTTGTGTCTGTTTTTGTGCACATTCAGCAAGAATACGGCTGTTTTCTGATTTTTTTCATTTTTCTACTGTCCCATAACATGAACCTCACAAATAAAGTTAACATCTTATAAGAAATAGTTATATACCTTTAGGGTTTGATTTTGCAATGATTTCACTGTTTGGATGTGTTTTTCTATTTGTGTCTGTTTTTGTGCACATTCAGCAAGAATACGGCTGTTTTCTGATTTTTTTCATTTTTCTACTGTCCCATAACATGAACCTCACAAATAAAGTTAACATCTTATAAGATATACTTCTGTACCCTCAGTGTTTGATTTTGCAATGATTTCACTGTTTGGATGTGTTTTTCTGTTTTTGTCTGTTTTTGTGCACATTCAGCAAGAATACGGCTGTTTTCTGATTTCTTTCATTTTTCTACTGTCCCATAACATAAACCTCACAAATAAAGTTAAAATCTTATAAGAAATAGTTATATACCTTTAGCGTTTGATTTAGCAATAATTTCACTGTTTGGATGTCTTTTTCTATTTGTGTCTGTTTTTGTGCACATTCAGCAAGAATACGGCTGTTTTCTGATTTTTTTCATTTTTCTACTGTCCCATAACATGAACCTCACAAATAAAGTTAACATCTTATAAGATATACTTCTGTACCCTCAGTGTTTGATTTTGCAATGATTTCACTGTTTGGATGTGTTTTTCTGTTTGTGTCTGTTTTTGTGCACATTCAGCAAGAATACGGCTGTTTTCTGATTTCTTTCATTTTTCTACTGTCCCATAACATGAACCTCACAAATAAAGTTAACATCTTATAAGAAATAGTTATATACCTTTAGGGTTTGATTTTGCAATGATTTCACTGTTTGGATGTGTTTTTCTATTTGTGTCTGTTTTTGTGCACATTCAGCAAGAATACGGCTGTTTTCTGATTTTTTTCATTTTTCTACTGTCCCATAACATGAACCTCACAAATAAAGTTAACATCTTATAAGATATACTTCTGTACCCTCAGTGTTTGATTTTGCAATGATTTCACTGTTTGGATGTGTTTTTCTGTTTGTGTCTGTTTTTGTGCACATTCAGCAAGAATACAGCTGTTTTCAGATTTTTTTCATTTTTCTACTGTCCCATAACATGAACCTCACAAATAAAGTTAAAATCTTATAAGAAATAGTTATATACCTTTAGCGTTTGATTTTGCAATAATTTCACTGTTTGGATGTGTTTTTCTATTTGTGTCTGTTTTTGTGCACATTCAGCAAGAATACGGCTGTTTTCAGATTTTTTTCATTTTTCTACTGTCCCATAACATAAACCTCACAAATAAAGTTAACATCTAATAAGATATACTTCTGTTCCCTCAGTTTTTGATTTTGCAATGATTTCACTGTTTGGATGTGTTTTTCTATTTGTGTCTGTTTTTGTGCACATTCAGCAAGAATACGGCTGTTTTCTGATTTTTTTCATTTTTCTACTGTCCCATAACATGAACCTCACAAATAAAGTTAACATCTTATAAGAAATAGTTATATACCTTTAGGGTTTGATTTTGCAATGATTTCACTGTTTGGATGTGTTTTTCTGTTTGTGTCTGTTTTTGTGCACATTCAGCAAGAATACGGCTGTTTTCTGATTTTTTTCATTTTTCTACTGTCCCATAACATAAACCTCACAAATAAAGTTAACATCTAATAAGATATACTTCTGTTCCCTCAGTTTTTGATTTTGCAATGATTTCACTGTTTGGATGTGTTTTTCTATTTGTGTCTGTTTTTGTGCACATTCAGCAAGAATACGGCTGTTTTCTGATTTTTTTCATTTTTCTACTGTCCCATAAAATAAACCTCACAAATAAAGTTAAAATCTTATAAGAAATAGTTATATACCTTTAGCGTTTGATTTAGCAATAATTTCACTGTTTGGATGTGTTTTTCTATTTGTGTCTGTTTTTGTGCACATTCAGCAAGAATACGGCTGTTTTCTGATTTTTTTCATTTTTCTACTGTCCCATAACATGAACCTCACAAATAAAGTTAACATCTTATAAGAAATAGTTATATACCTTTAGGGTTTGATTTTGCAATGATTTCACTGTTTGGATGTGTTTTTCTGTTTGTGTCTGTTTTTGTGCACATTCAGCAAGAATACGGCTTTTTTCTGATTTTTTTCATTTTTCTACTGTCCCATAACATGAACCTCACAAATAAAGTTAACATCTTATAAGATATACTTCTGTACCCTCAGTGTTTGATTTAGCAATAATTTCACTGTTTGGATGTCTTTTTCTATTTGTGTCTGTTTTTGTGCACATTCAGCAAGAATACGGCTGTTTTCTGATTTTTTTCATTTTTCTACTGTCCCATAACATGAACCTCACAAATAAAGTTAAAATCTTATAAGAAATAGTTATATACCTTTAGGGTTTGATTTTGCAATGATTTCACTGTTTGGATGTGTTTTTCTATTTGTGTCTGTTTTTGTGCACATTCAGCAAGAATACGGCTGTTTTCTGATTTTTTTCATTTTTCTACTGTCCCATAACATGAACCTCACAAATAAAGTTAACATCTTATAAGATATACTTCTGTACCCTCAGTGTTTGATTTTGCAATGATTTCACTGTTTGGATGTGTTTTTCTGTTTTTGTCTGTTTTTGTGCACATTCAGCAAGAAAACGGCTGTTTTCTGATTTTTTTCATTTTTCTACTGTCCCATAACATAAACCTCACAAATAAAGTTAACATCTTATAAGATATACTTCTGTACCCTCAGTGTTTGATTTTGCAATGATTTCACTGTTTGGATGTGTTTTTCTGTTTGTGTCTGTTTTTGTGCACATTCAGCAAGAAAACGGCTGTTTTCTGATTTTTTTCATTTTTCTACTGTCCCATAACATAAACCTCACAAATAAAGTTAACATCTTATAAGAAATAGTTATATACCTTTAGGGTTTGATTTTGCAATGATTTCACTGTTTGGATGTGTTTTTCTATTTGTGTCTGTTTTTGTGCACATTCAGCAAGAATACGGCTGTTTTCAGATTTTTTTCATTTTTCTACTGTCCCATAACATGAACCTCACAAATAAAGTTAACATCTTATAAGAAATAGTTATATACCTTTAGGGTTTGATTTTGCAATGATTTCACTGTTTGGATGTGTTTTTCTATTTGTGTCTGTTTTTGTGCACATTCAGCAAGAATACGGCTGTTTTCTGATTTTTTTCATTTTTCTACTGTCCCATAACATGAACCTCACAAATAAAGTTAACATCTTATAAGATATACTTCTGTACCCTCAGTGTTTGATTTTGCAATGATTTCACTGTTTGGATGTGTTTTTCTGTTTTTGTCTGTTTTTGTGCACATTCAGCAAGAATACGGCTGTTTTCTGATTTCTTTCATTTTTCTACTGTCCCATAACATAAACCTCACAAATAAAGTTAAAATCTTATAAGAAATAGTTATATACCTTTAGCGTTTGATTTAGCAATAATTTCACTGTTTGGATGTGTTTTTCTATTTGTGTCTGTTTTTGTGCACATTCAGCAAGAATACGGCTGTTTTCTGATTTTTTTCATTTTTCTACTGTCCCATAACATGAACCTCACAAATAAAGTTAACATCTTATAAGAAATAGTTATATACCTTTAGGGTTTGATTTTGCAATGATTTCACTGTTTGGATGTGTTTTTCTGTTTGTGTCTGTTTTTGTGCACATTCAGCAAGAATACGGCTGTTTTCTGATTTTTTTCATTTTTCTACTGTCCCATAACATGAACCTCACAAATAAAGTTAACATCTTATAAGATATACTTCTGTACCCTCAGTGTTTGATTTTGCAATGATTTCACTGTTTGGATGTGTTTTTCTGTTTGTGTCTGTTTTTGTGCACATTCAGCAAGAATACAGCTGTTTTCAGATTTTTTTCATTTTTCTACTGTCCCATAACATGAACCTCACAAATAAAGTTAAAATCTTATAAGAAATAGTTATATACCTTTAGCGTTTGATTTAGCATTAATTTCACTGTTTGGATGTGTTTTTCTATTTGTGTCTGTTTTTGTGCACATTCAGCAAGAATACGGCTGTTTTCTGATTTTTTTTCATTTTTCTACTGTCCCATAACATGAACCTCACAAATAAAGTTAACATCTTATAAGATATACTTCTGTACCCTCAGTGTTTGATTTTGCAATGATTTCACTGTTTGGATGTGTTTTTCTGTTTGTGTCTGTTTTTGTGCACATTCAGCAAGAATACGGCTGTTTTCTGATTTTTTTCATTTTTCTACTGTCCCATAACATAAACCTCACAAATAAAGTTAACATCTAATAAGATATACTTCTGTTCCCTCAGTTTTTGATTTTGCAATGATTTCACTGTTTGGATGTGTTTTTCTATTTGTGTCTGTTTTTGTGCACATTCAGCAAGAATACGGCTGTTTTCTGATTTTTTTCATTTTTCTACTGTCCCATAACATAAACCTCACAAATAAAGTTAAAATCTTATAAGAAATAGTTATATACCTTTAGCGTTTGATTTAGCAATAATTTCACTGTTTGGATGTGTTTTTCTATTTGTGTCTGTTTTTGTGCACATTCAGCAAGAATACGGCTGTTTTCTGATTTTTTTCATTTTTCTACTGTCCCATAACATGAACCTCACAAATAAAGTTAACATCTTATAAGAAATAGTTATATACCTTTAGGGTTTGATTTTGCAATGATTTCACTGTTTGGATGTGTTTTTCTGTTTGTGTCTGTTTTTGTGCACATTCAGCAAGAATACGGCTGTTTTCTGATTTTTTTCATTTTTCTACTGTCCCATAACATGAACCTCACAAATAAAGTTAACATCTTATAAGATATACTTCTGTACCCTCAGTGTTTGATTTTGCAATGATTTCACTGTTTGGATGTGTTTTTCTGTTTTTGTCTGTTTTTGTGCACATTCAGCAAGAATACGGCTGTTTTCTGATTTCTTTCATTTTTCTACTGTCCCATAACATAAACCTCACAAATAAAGTTAAAATCTTATAAGAAATAGTTATATACCTTTAGCGTTTGATTTTGCAATAATTTCACTGTTTGGATGTGTTTTTCTGTTTGTGTCTGTTTTTGTGCACATTCAGCAAGAATACAGCTGTTTTCAGATTTTTTTCATTTTTCTACTGTCCCATAACATGAACCTCACAAATAAAGTTAAAATCTTATAAGAAATAGTTATATACCTTTAGCGTTTGATTTTGCAATAATTTCACTGTTTGGATGTGTTTTTCTGTTTGTGTCTGTTTTTGTGCACATTCAGCAAGAATACGGCTGTTTTCAGATTTTTTTCATTTTTCTACTGTCCCATAACATAAACCTCACAAATAAAGTTAACATCTTATAAGAAATAGTTATATACCTTTAGCGTTTGATTTAGCAATAATTTCACTGTTTGGATGTCTTTTTCTATTTGTGTCTGTTTTTGTGCACATTCAGCAAGAATACGGCTGTTTTCTGATTTTTTTCATTTTTCTACTGTCCCATAACATGAACCTCACAAATAAAGTTAACATCTTATAAGATATACTTCTGTACCCTCAGTGTTTGATTTTGCAATGATTTCACTGTTTGGATGTGTTTTTCTGTTTGTGTCTGTTTTTGTGCACATTCAGCAAGAAAACGGCTGTTTTCTGATTTTTTTCATTTTTCTACTGTCCCATAACATAAACCTCACAAATAAAGTTAACATCTTATAAGAAATACTTCTGTACCCTCAGTGTTTGATTTTGCAATGATTTCACTGTTTGGATGTGTTTTTCTATTTGTGTCTGTTTTTGTGCACGTTCAGCAAGAATACGGCTGTTTTCTGATTTTTTATATTTTTCTACTGTCCCATAACATGAACCTCACAAATAAAGTTAAAATCTTATAAGAAATAGTTATATACCTTTAGCGTTTGATTTTGCAATAATTTCACTGTTTGGATGTGTTTTTCTGTTTGTGTCTGTTTTTGTGCACATTCAGCAAGAATACAGCTGTTTTCAGATTTTTTTCATTTTTCTACTGTCCCATAACATGAACCTCACAAATAAAGTTAAAATCTTATAAGAAATAGTTATATACCTTTAGCGTTTGATTTTGCAATAATTTCACTGTTTGGATGTGTTTTTCTGTTTGTGTCTGTTTTTGTGCACATTCAGCAAGAATACGGCTGTTTTCAGATTTTTTTCATTTTTCTACTGTCCCATAACATAAACCTCACAAATAAAGTTAAAATCTTATAAGAAATAGTTATATACCTTTAGCGTTTGATTTAGCATTAATTTCACTGTTTGGATGTGTTTTTCTATTTGTGTCTGTTTTTGTGCACATTCAGCAAGAATACGGCTGTTTTCTGATTTTTTTTCATTTTTCTACTGTCCCATAACATGAACCTCACAAATAAAGTTAACATCTTATAAGAAATAGTTATATACCTTTAGGGTTTGATTTTGCAATGATTTCACTGTTTGGATGTGTTTTTCTGTTTGTGTCTGTTTTTGTGCACATTCAGCAAGAATACGGCTGTTTTCTGATTTTTTTCATTTTTCTACTGTCCCATAACATAAACCTCTCAAATAAAGTTAACATCTTATAAGAAATACTTCTGTACCCTCAGTGTTTGATTTTGCAATGATTTCACTGTTTGGATGTGTTTTTCTATTTGTGTCTGTTTTTGTGCACATTCAGCAAGAATACGGCTGTTTTCTGATTTTTTTCATTTTTCTACTGTCCCATAACATGAACCTCACAAATAAAGTTAACATCTTATAAGAAATAGTTATATACCTTTAGGGTTTGATTTTGCAATGATTTCACTGTTTGGATGTGTTTTTCTATTTGTGTCTGTTTTTGTGCACATTCAGCAAGAATACGGCTGTTTTCTGATTTTTTTCATTTTTCTACTGTCCCATAACATAAACCTCACAAATAAAGTTAACATCTAATAAGATATACTTCTGTTCCCTCAGTTTTTGATTTTGCAATGATTTCACTGTTTGGATGTGTTTTTCTATTTGTGTCTGTTTTTGTGCACATTCAGCAAGAATACGGCTATTTTCTGATTTTTTTCATTTTTCTACTGTCCCATAACATAAACCTCACAAATAAAGTTAAAATCTTATAAGAAATAGTTATATACCTTTAGCGTTTGATTTAGCAATAATTTCACTGTTTGGATGTGTTTTTCTATTTGTGTCTGTTTTTGTGCACATTCAGCAAGAATACGGCTGTTTTCTGATTTTTTTCATTTTTCTACTGTCCCATAACATGAACCTCACAAATAAAGTTAACATCTTATAAGATATACTTCTGTCCCCTCAGTTTTTGATTTTGCAATGATTTCACTGTTTGGATGTGTTTTTCTATTTGTGTCTGTTTTTGTGCACATTCAGCAAGAATACGGCTGTTTTCTGATTTTTTTCATTTTTCTACTGTCCCATAACATGAACCTCACAAATAAAGTTAACATCTTATAAGATATACTTCTGTACCCTCAGTGTTTGATTTTGCAATGATTTCACTGTTTGGATGTGTTTTTCTGTTTGTGTCTGTTTTTGTGCACATTCAGCAAGAATACGGCTGTTTTCTGATTTTTTTCATTTTTCTACTGTCCCATAACATAAACCTCACAAATAAAGTTAACATCTAATAAGATATACTTCTGTACCCTCAGTGTGTGATTTTGCAATGATTTCACTGTTTGGATGTGTTTTTCTGTTTGTGTCTGTTTTTGTGCACATTCAGCAAGAATACGGCTGTTTTCTGATTTCTTTCATTTTTCTACTGTCCCATAACATAAACCTCACAAATAAAGTTAAAATCTTATAAGAAATAGTTATATACCTTTAGCGTTTGATTTAGCAATAATTTCACTGTTTGGATGTCTTTTTCTATTTGTGTCTGTTTTTGTGCACATTCAGCAAGAAAACGGCTGTTTTCTGATTTTTTTCATTTTTCTACTGTCCCATAACATGAACCTCACAAATAAAGTTAACATCTTATAAGAAATACTTCTGTACCCTCAGTGTTTGATTTTGCAATGATTTCACTGTTTGGATGTGTTTTTCTATTTGTGTCTGTTTTTGTGCACATTCAGCAAGAATACGGCTGTTTTCTGATTTTTTTCATTTTTCTACTGTCCCATAACATGAACCTCACAAATAAAGTTAACATCTTATAAGAAATAGTTATATACCTTTAGGGTTTGATTTTGCAATGATTTCACTGTTTGGATGTGTTTTTCTATTTGTGTCTGTTTTTGTGCACATTCAGCAAGAATACGGCTGTTTTCTGATTTTTTTCATTTTTCTACTGTCCCATAACATAAACCTCACAAATAAAGTTAACATCTAATAAGATATACTTCTGTTCCCTCAGTTTTTGATTTTGCAATGATTTCACTGTTTGGATGTGTTTTTTATTTGTGTCTGTTTTTGTGCACATTCAGCAAGAATACGGCTATTTTCTGATTTTTTTCATTTTTCTACTGTCCCATAACATAAACCTCACAAATAAAGTTAAAATCTTATAAGAAATAGTTATATACCTTTAGCGTTTGATTTAGCAATAATTTCACTGTTTGGATGTCTTTTTCTATTTGTGTCTGTTTTTGTGCACATTCAGCAAGAATACGGCTGTTTTCTGATTTTTTTCATTTTTCTACTGTCCCATAACATGAACCTCACAAATAAAGTTAACATCTAATAAGATATACTTCTGTACCCTCAGTGTTTGATTTTGCAATGATTTCACTGTTTGGATGTGTTTTTCTGTTTGTGTCTGTTTTTGTGCACATTCAGCAAGAATACGGCTGTTTTCTGATTTCTTTCATTTTTCTACTGTCCCATAACATAAACCTCACAAATAAAGTTAAAATCTTATAAGAAATAGTTATATACCTTTAGCGTTTGATTTAGCAATAATTTCACTGTTTGGATGTCTTTTTCTATTTGTGTCTGTTTTTGTGCACATTCAGCAAGAATACGGCTGTTTTCTGATTTTTTTCATTTTTCTACTGTCCCATAACATGAACCTCACAAATAAAGTTAACATCTAATAAGATATACTTCTGTACCCTCAGTGTTTGATTTTGCAATGATTTCACTGTTTGGATGTGTTTTTCTGTTTGTGTCTGTTTTTGTGCACATTCAGCAAGAATACGGCTGTTTTCTGATTTTTTTCATTTTTCTACTGTCCCATAACATAAACCTCACAAATAAAGTTAACATCTAATAAGATATACTTCTGTACCCTCAGTGTTTGATTTTGCAATGATTTCACTGTTTGGATGTGTTTTTCTGTTTGTGTCTGTTTTTGTGCACATTCAGCAAGAATACGGCTGTTTTCTGATTTCTTTCATTTTTCTACTGTCCCATAACATAAACCTCACAAATAAAGTTAAAATCTTATAAGAAATAGTTATATACCTTTAGCGTTTGATTTAGCAATAATTTCACTGTTTGGATGTCTTTTTCTATTTGTGTCTGTTTTTGTGCACATTCAGCAAGAATACGGCTGTTTTCTGATTTTTTTCATTTTTCTACTGTCCCATAACATGAACCTCACAAATAAAGTTAACATCTTATAAGATATACTTCTGTACCCTCAGTGTTTGATTTTGCAATGATTTCACTGTTTGGATGTGTTTTTCTGTTTGTGTCTGTTTTTGTGCACATTCAGCAAGAAAACGGCTGTTTTCTGATTTTTTTCATTTTTCTACTGTCCCATAACATAAACCTCACAAATAAAGTTAAAATCTTATAAGAAATAGTTATATACCTTTAGCGTTTGATTTAGCAATAATTTCACTGTTTGGATGTGTTTTTCTATTTGTGTCTGTTTTTGTGCACATTCAGCAAGTATATGGCTGTTTTCTGATTTTTATCATTTTTCTACTGTCCCATAACATGAACCTCACAAATAAAGTTAACATCTTATAAGAAATAGTTATATACCTTTAGGGTTTGATTTTGCAATGATTTCACTGTTTGGATGTGTTTTTCTATTTGTGTCTGTTTTTGTGCACATTCAGCAAGAATACGACTGTTTTCTGATTTTTTTCATTTTTCTACTGTCCCATAACATGAACCTCACAAATAAAGTTAACATCTCATAAGATATACTTCTGTACCCTCAGTGTTTGATTTTGCAATGATTTCACTGTTTGGATGTGTTTTTCTGTTTGTGTCAGTTTTTGTGCACATTCAGCAAGAATACGGCTGTTTTCTGATTTTTTTCATTTTTCTACTGTCCCATAACATAAACCTCACAAATAAAGTTAACATCTAATAAGATATACTTCTGTACCCTCAGTGTTTGATTTTGCAATGATTTCACTGTTTGGATGTGTTTTTCTGTTTGTGTCAGTTTTTGTGCACATTCAGCAAGAATACGGCTGTTTTCTGATTTTTTTCATTTTTCTACTGTCCCATAACATGAACCTCACAAATAAAGTTAACATCTTATAAGATATACTTCTGTACCCTCAGTGTTTGATTTTGCAATGATTTCACTGTTTGGATGTGTTTTTCTGTTTGTGTCTGTTTTTGTGCACATTCAGCCAGAATAAGGCTGTTTTCTGATTTTTTTCATTTTTCTACTGTCCCATAACATGAACCTCACAAATAAAGTTAACATCTTATAAGATATACTTCTGTACCCTCAGTGTTTGATTTTGCAATGATTTCACTGTTTGGATGTGTTTTTCTGTTTGTGTCTGTTTTTGTGCACATTCAGCAAGAATACGACTGTTTTCTGATTTTTTTCATTTTTCTACTGTCCCATAACATGAACCTCACAAATAAAGTTAACATCTCATAAGATATACTTCTGTACCCTCAGTGTTTGATTTTGCAATGATTTCACTGTTTGGATGTGTTTTTCTGTTTGTGTCAGTTTTTGTGCACATTCAGCAAGAATACGGCTGTTTTCTGATTTCTTTCATTTTTCTACTGTCCCATAACATAAACCTCACAAATAAAGTTAACATCTTATAAGATATACTTCTGTCCCCTCAGTTTTTGATTTTGCAATGATTTCACTGTTTGGATGTGTTTTTCTATTTGTGTCTGTTTTTGTGCACATTCAGCAAGAATACGGCTGTTTTCTGATTTTTTTCATTTTTCTACTGTCCCATAACATGAACCTCACAAATAAAGTTAACATCTTATAAGATATACTTCTGTACCCTCAGTGTTTGATTTTGCAATGATTTCACTGTTTGGATGTGTTTTTCTGTTTGTGTCTGTTTTTGTGCACATTCAGCAAGAATACAGCTGTTTTCTGATTTTTTTCATTTTTCTACT